>NC_052157.1:6043187-6400132 GCF_902713615.1 Scyliorhinus canicula | reverse complement strand
AGAGAGAGAGAGAGAGAGGGCGGAGGAGAGATGAGAGAGAGGTCGCGAGAGAGAGGAGAAGAGAGGCGAAGATCTGGCGAGGAGCGCTGGCGAGAGGAGAGAGGGCGAGAGCAGAAGAGAGAGAGGATGCGAGAGAGAGAGAGAGGGCGAGAGAGAGAGCTGGCGAGAGAGAGAGAGGAGGGCTGAGAGAGGAGAGGGAGCGAGATGAGAGATGAGGGCGAAGAGAGAGAGAGGGCCGAGAGAGAAGAGAAGAGGCGAGAGAGAGAGGGGCGGAGAGATGGAGAGGGCGAAGGAAGAGAGAGGGCGAAGAGAGAGGACGAGAGAGAGGAGGGCGGAGAGAGAGAGAGGGCGAGGAGAGAGAGTGGGTGCGTGTGAGAGAGAGAGAGGGCGATGAGAGAGAGAGGGCGAGAGGTTATGCGAGAGAGAGAGGAGGGCGAGAGAGAGAGAGGGCGAGAGAGAGAGAGAGGGCGAGTGAGAGAGAGGGCGAGAGTGAGAGAGGGCGAGAGAGAGAGAGAGGGCGAGAGAGAGAGAGGGCGAGAGAGAGAGAGAGGGCGAGAGAGAGGGCGAGAGAGAGGGCGAGAGAGAGGGCGTATGAGTGAGTGGTGGGCAGGGCGCTACAGGTTTGATAAATGAATTCAGAGGGAACACACTCTGGTATCAGACTTGTTCAGATTTCCAAGTTGGACAAACGGCAAAAGATGTGTGCACACAGGATACTACAGCAAACTGCACGATTCTAAAAGTACACAAACCAAACTCCACAACATGTTTTCTCAAATGACAAGGCCTGGGCTGCAGTAGAATTGAAAGTGAAGAAACTGAAATTCACGATAGTCTGAATTCACATTGGGATGAAGATGCTGGTGAACGGACACTTACGCTGATCGGCCCTCCACGTCCAACTTTGTGCAGACAATTCCTCTTTTGGCAAGGACTGACGTAACTTTGTCCACATCCCCTTTATCCACTGCCTTCAACAGCCGATCGTCATACTTGCTCCAGTCGGGTGTCTGTTTAAAAGCAAAAAATATTGCATTGAAAGACTTGATTCAGGGCTTTGCCCGCGTAACATCTCAGTTTGATAATGTGGCACGGGGGGGGGGGGGGGGGGGGGGGGTTGGGTGATCTGCCACCCACTAACCGGAGATTCCTTCTCACGCACTTTCATGTTATACATCAGCACCTGTTTGCCCAGTCTGAGCAGGAATCCAACATGTGCAGGATTTATTAGCTCAAACATTACAAGCAAGCCCCCTGCAAGATGCAAGGATATAATATCAACAGATGGACTCTTGTATTACAGTCCAGATGACCAGCAAATGGCACTGGTACAGCACGCCCCTCTCAGAATTAGCCAGAACGGAAGGGATTTTAAATTGTCCTACTTTCTTCTCTCTCCTTTCGTTCAGCCTTCCGGCACGTATGATCGTCATCGAAGTGACCAGAAATGCTTTGGACCCGAGTGTGTATCCTGAGGAGCCAGACACATCAATCGACGCAATAGACTGTCCGTGTGGAGATCGATCCCGGTCCCGGATCAATGTCCGTGTGCAGTTTGCACATTCTCCCGTGTCTGCGTGGGTCTCAGCCCCACAACCCAAAGATGTGCAGGGTAGGTGGATTGGCCACCCTAAACTGCCCCTTAATTGGAAAAAAAAAAATTGGGTTCTTCAAATTACAAAAAATAAATGCAATGCTACTGTCGGGTACACAGCTCTAGGAGCGAGTTACAGATTTTACAATATTGGAGCTGGACATTGAACCTGCTTATGCCTGTGTTTATGGCCTGCACGAGCCTCCTCAGTATAACCTTGGGTTCCTTTCTCCCTTTAATGCATCCGTAAATTCACCTTAAATACGTCGTAAAGTAAAGGAAAATCCTGAATTGTTTTACAAGTAAATTACGGGTAAAAGGATAACTAGGGAAAGAGTAGGGAAAGCCCTAAAGTACCACAGTGGCAATTTATGTGTGTGGAGAGGAGGATGTAGGTCGGGTTCTAAATGAATACTTTGTGGTGGTGTTCACTAGCGGGAGGGACGGTGTGGATATAGAAATCAGGGAGAAGGACTGTGACAAAATTAAATAAATAAATATGGACAGCGAGGAGGTTCCGAGTGATCTGGCAGGGGCAGGCTTAAAAGTAGATAAATCTCCAGGGCCAGATGAAATGAACCCCAGGCTGTTGAGTGAGGCAAGGGAGGAAATAGCAGAGGCGCTGGCAATGATTCTCAATACTTCTCTGGCCACAGGAGAGGTGCCGGAGGACTGGAGGATAGCCAATGTGGTACCATTATTCAAGAAGTGAGGAAGGGGTACACCAGGAGAATACAGGCCAGTCAGTCTAACCTCAGTGGTGGGGAAACTATTGGAAACAAATCTTGGGAGCCAGAATTAATCTGCATTTGGAGAGTCCGGGATTAATCAGGAACAGTCAGCATGGTTTTGTTAAGGGGAGGTCATGTCTGACCAACTTGATTGAATTTTTCGTCGAAGAGATGACCAGGTGTGTGGATGAGGGCAATGCATTTAACATAGTCTAATTGGATTGCAGTAAAGTTTTTGAGAAGGTTCCACATGGGAGACTGATAGCAAAGGCAAGACCCCGTGGGATCCAAGGAAATTGGTCATTTGGATCCAAAATTGGCTGAGTGGCAGGAAGCAGAGGGTGATGGTCAAGGGGTGTTTTTCTGACTGGAAGCCTGTGTCCCATGGGGTCCCGTAGGGATCGTTGTTTATGCCCTTGCTGTTTGTGGTTTACATAAATGATTTAGACTTGAAAGTAGGAGGGTTGATCAATAAGTTTGCGAATGGTATGAAAACTGATGGGGCGGCAAACAGTGAGGGAGACAGCCTTCGATTACAGGAAATTATAGACAAACTGGTCAGATTATCTGATCAATGGCAAATGGAATTCAATCCAGATAAATGTGAGGTGAATCAATCAGGCAGGACAAACAAGGCAAGGGAATACATTACGAACAGTAGGACCATGAGAAGCACCAAGGTTCAGATGTGAACCAGTCCCTTAAGATAGCAGAGCAGGTGGATAAAGTAGCTAAGGCGGCATATGGTGGGGCGGCACGGTGGCTCAGTAGTTAACACTGCTGCCTCACTGTGCTGAGCACCCAGGTTTGACCACGGCCCCAAGTCACTGTCCATGTGGAGTTTGTACATTCTCCCATGTCTGCATGGGCCTCACCCTCACAACCCAAACGATGTGCAGGATAGGTGGATTGGCCACTTTTTCCAATGAAGGGGCAATTTAGCCCCTTCATTGGAAAGATTCAATTTTTTTTTTTTTTAAAGGCATATAATAAACCATGGCATTGAGTTTAAGAGCAGGGAGATGATGCTGGAACTGTATGAAACATTGGTTAGGCCACATTTAGAGTATTGTGTGTAGTTCCCGGAATCTACATAGATACCACTGGAAAGGGTGCAGAGGAGATTTATCAGGATGTTGCCTGGTCTGGAGATTTTTAGCTAGAGATTGGATAGGCTGGGGCTGTTTTCCTTGGTGCAGAGGAGATCGAGGGGGAGAAAATAATTGAGACGCAGAAGATTCAGTGGCATAGAAAGAGTCAACAGGACAATGTTTTTCCTCTTGGAGGAGGGATCATGACCTGGGGCATGGATTTAATGTAAGGGGCAGGAGGTTTAGAGGGGAGGTGAGAGTTTGGAACTCTCTGCCTGAAGGCAAAGACACTCATAACATTTAAGAAGTATTTAAATATGCACTTGCGATGCCAAGGCATACTAGGCTATATTTAGATGCATTGCATGCCTTTGCATCACAAGTACAGACGGCTGTGGGCCAAGTTTGGGAAAATGGGACTAGAATAGTTAGATGGTTGTTTCTGACCGGCGCAGACGCCATGGGCCGAAGGGCACTTGGTGTTGTAGACCTCTGACTCTATCACAGCGCCGGGGTCCCGGGTTCGATTCCCGGCTTGGGTCACCGTCTGTGCGGAGTCTGCGCGTTCTCCCCGTGCCTGCATGGGTTTCCTCCGGGTGCTCCGGTTTCCCCCCACAAGTCCCAAAAGGCGTGCTGTTAGTTGAATTGGACATTCTGAATTCTCCCTCCGTGCACCCGAACAGGCGCCCGGAGTGTGGCGACTAGGAGATTTTCACAGTAACTTCATTGCAGTGTTAATGTAAGCCCACCTGTGACAATGAAGACAGAGATGATTAAAGTAGCAAGTTGCACATCTACACCAGGAGGTGTAAAGAAGTTACACCTGAATTTCCTATTGGATTAATTAGTGACGATTATTGTTGATCAGGCCACGCCTGGAATATTGTGTGCCGTTTTAGATGGGGGTGAGGGGGATGGACTCGAGAAGCCCAGAAGAGGGAAGTTAGATGAAATGCAGGGGGTCGGGTGGCCACGGTGGGGTGGGGTGGGGGTCGAAAGATCAGGGCTGCCTTTAAAAATGGCACCCCAATCCTCGAGTAGCCTTCCTGCACGGACGAGCGTGGCCTCGATGGAAAGTTCCTCACCAAGGCGGAACAAACTGCAACGTTCTGTTCAATAGCGAGGTTTTTCTCACCACCAAGAAACACCCCACTGAACCCGCCCGAAGCCAGGGACACAATGATTGAAACAGGCCCCAGAAATCCTCGAAAAACACAAAAGAAGTAACCGTGCTTTTCCACTTTTCCCGACGAATCACCTTTGCCCCTCCTGGATTTTATGAACAGGACAAATTGAAATGCCAATTAAAAAGCAAAACCTCAAAACTGGGGCATGACGGAGGACCTTGGCGCAGCTTTTGTGGCAGGCGATAATTTCTATCCTGTTCTTGGTTTTGTCCCTACTGTGCAAAGCCTTCGACTTGGCTTCCGCTAGACGACCATTGGCAAATGCTGCTCCCCTGCTCTGCATTCTGACACAGTGACTCTGGTTAGAACCTGCTGACATCCCGGATGCAAACCTATTTGAAGCAGCACAAAATATTAATACTTTTCTAATGCCGGCCAACAAAAACAAACAGGATCCGTCACAGGAACAGGAGGTGGCCATTTAATCCCTTGGACATATTCAGCTATCTAATGAGGGAGGATATGGGCTGATCTGAAAACTCAATCCCGTTCATCTTCAATTCCCCAGTCTCCAGTTTTCTTTGGGAGGGACACTGCGCTGTACTTCCTGACATCATCCCAGAATGGCCCGGCTCTAAACTTCTATGTTCCATATCAAATGCTGACAGTTAGAAACGGCAAGTAGAGCAATAGTTACCTGCTCCCCTTCCCAATTTTTATTGCAGCCCCGTGAAGCACCTTGGAAAGTTTTGCTAGGTTGTAAAGTTGTGTTTAATTCTTCACTGACTGTTTAAGATGCTCTGTAATTGCCAAAGCTGCTTTCGAAATAGAAGCCTTTTTTTATTTACTATCCCCCCCCCCCCCACCTTCTCCACTGAAGGTTCCAACTCCCGTTGGGTTTAGGGTCTGTGGATGTTGGTCGTCATTCCATACCTCACCATCTCAACAGGTTACTGACCTGCAGGGAGTCATCACCTCGGATGACCGAGATTAGGATTCGACTCAGGGAAAGAAGCAAAAAATCAAAATAAAAAAAATAAAAGATGTTTTGGGCCTAGTTATTTTGTCCTGAGGATAGGGTAGGGGGGAGTGGGATGCCCGTTCAGAGGGTCGGTATAGACCCGATGGGCCGAATGGCCTCCTTCTGCACTGTAGGGATTCTATGATCGTACAAAGACGCACTGGGGAAATATCTGGGACTGACTGATTCCCCCCACTCCCCAAAACCGGAATCAGCTCAGACACAGCCACAATGGACGATGGCACTCAGTACCATGGTGGGAAATGCATTCACTCAATTAAGTCATGGGGGTGGGGGTGGGGGGGGGGGGGTGCGCGCGCTTCTGGTGGCAGCCATGCACTAAACAGACGTGTACTTGGTGGCTCCCACCTGGGGAAACTTTTACCCGATTCTTGCTGTTGAAGGTGTCGGCTATTTGTTTTACCTGCCCATAAATCCCAGTCGGACCTTTCAATGAGGTCCCGATTCTTGCTGTTGAAGGTGTCGGCTATTTGTTGCGTACAGTCCGGAATGCACGCGACAAAGAAAAGCGACTGCAGGCAGACCGCCGCGAGGCAATGGAGAGCGCTGTTGAAGGCGTGATGGCGGCGGGCCCGGAGTTGGCACGTCTGGCCCAATGGTCTACTGCTCAGTTGGTAGACTTTTAAAAACTGCTTAGTTCCAGAAACAGAGGTTGGAAAGCTGGAAGTGGGTTTAATCTTCGGGAGCTGGGAAGATGCTGAGGACGGGAATGTTTTTATTGGTCTTTTTCTTTTTAAATGATGGCGTTTGGGTGATATGGGGGGTTCAGGGAAGTCGCAGCCTCGTGAGGGGGGTCACCATACTGGTGCGAGACCAGTAAAGGGCAGCACGGTAGCATTGTGGATAGCACAACTGCTTCACCGCTCCAGGGTCCCAGGTTCGATTCCGGCTTGGGTCACTGTCTGTGCGGAGTCTGCACATCCTCCCCGTGTGTGCGTGGGTTTCCTCCGGGTGCTCCGGTTTCCTCCCACAGTCCAAAGATGTGCGGGTTAGGTGGATTGGCCATGCTAAATTGCCCGTAGTGTAAGGTTAATGGGGGGATTGTTGGGTTACGTGGGTTTAATTAGGGTGATCATTGCTCGGCACAACATCGAGGGCCGAAGGGCCTGTTCTGTGCTGTACTGTTCTATGTTCTATGTTCTATGTTCTACGTGTGCGTGGGGTTCCTCCGGGTGCTCCGGTTTCCTCCCACAGTCCAAAGATGTGCAGGTTAGGTGGATTGGCCATGATAAATTGCCCTTTAGTGTCCAAAATTGCCCTTAGTGTTGGGTGGGGTTACTGGGTTATGGGGATAGGGTGGAGGTGTTGACCTTGGGTAGGGTTGCTCTTTCCAAGAGCCGGTGCAGACTCGATGGGCTGAATGGCCTCCTTCTGCACTGTAAATTCCATGAAACAGAAGGAATATGGGGGACGAGGTGGTCTGAGGAAGGCAGTGTTTTGAATATTGTTTCTTTTTGATTTAGCCGGAGCGCGGGGATGGTATGGGGAAGCTGACTGGGAGTAATGTCAGGGCACTTAGATGTAGAAGTCAATGGCAGTGGATACATCTCGGGGGCTCCACAGGGCGCGACCTGACGCGATTGGCTCCTGCGAAAATATGGCTGATTGTGTAGAGGGGGGGGGGGGGGGGGGGGGGGGGGGGGGGGGGGGATGGAGAGGAGAGGAGAAATGCCCCCTCGCTTCAATTGGCAACTAGGAATGTCCGGAGCCTAAATGGACCTGTTAAAAGGTCGCGCATATTTACTCATCTGAAGAACCTTGGACGGACTTGATGTTTCTCCAGGAGACTCATTTAAAGGTGGCGGCCAAGATGAGATCGAGAAGGGGGTGGATGGGCCAGGTTTACCACTCAGGGCTTGATATGAAGACGAGTGGGGTGGCTGTTTTAATAACTAAGAGGGTGTCATTCTCAATGAAGAGGTTCATTGCTGATCTGAGTGGTAGAGTGGTAGATTTGTGTTAGTGAGCGGCGATTTCAAGAGTGGCGGGGACAGACTACTCGCCGATCGTGGTGTCTGACCACGCTCCGCACTGAGTGGACTTGCGAGTGGAAAAGCCATCCCCTTGTAGACTCCAGTGGAGATTGAACATTGGTCTCCTTGCGGATGGTGGGGGGATATGTACTCCTATACCAGCCTCCCCGGACAGGCACCGGAATGTGGCGACTCGGTGCTTTTCACAGTAACTTCATTGAAGCCTACTCGTGATAATAAGCGATTTTCAATTTTCAATATGGGAGAGGTTGGAAGGGGCCATTTGGAACTTTATGGATCAGAACGACATGGGGACGGTCTCGGCCGTGATGCTGTGGGAGGCACTGAAGCTGCAGTGAGGGGAGAGCTCATCTCGAGCAAACATGTTTGGTGGAGGTGATGTTAGCAAGTCGATCGCAGTTACCTGGAATCACATGATGAGGCGCTGTTGAAGGAGCAGCAGAGGCTCCAGATGGAGTTTAATCTGCTCACAGCAGATAGGGCGGTGAGACAACCTCGCAGAGCGAGTGGGTTTGTGTATGGATACAGGGAGAAGGCTGGCAGAATGCTCGCCCATCAACTGAGGAAACAGACGGCTGCTAGGGAAATAGTTGGGCTCAGGGAGGCGAGGCGGCAACGGACCCGGCAAAGATAAATAACATTTTTGAGTCCTTCTATCAGAGGCTGTAGCCACCAGTGGATGAACTGAGACAAGATTTTTGGATGGGTTGGAGTTTCCGAGGGTGGATCAGGCCCTATAGGTCTGCGGGAGGTGCTGGGACGTGCGAGTTTGATGCAGTCAGGAAAGGCCCCGGGTTTGAATGGATGGATTCCCAGCCGAATTTTATAAACGTTTGGGTGCGTGGCTGGGTATGGATGTATAATGAAGCGCTGGAGATTGCTCTCCTCCACGTTATCACAGGCCTCCATTTCCCTCATTCAAAAAAAAGACCTTGAGCAATGTGGAGCCTATGGTCTTATTTAATTCCTAAATGTAGATGCAAAGCTTCTGGCTAAGATATTGGCTACCCGTAATGAGGGAATGTGTGTCGGATGTGGTTGGAGAGGACCAAAACTGGGTTCGTAAAAGGCAGATTGTTAGCGACCAATATACGGAGGCTAATGGGCGTAACCATGATGCCGAGAAGGTGTTTGACCAGAGTGGAACGAGTGGGCCAATTAACATTTTGGAGCGATTTGGGTTCGGACAGGGATTCATGGACTGGGTTAGGCTCTTGTATAAAGCCCCAAAATCAAGCATCTCCACTAACAGGGTTAACGCTTAAGCATTTCACTTTACAACGTGGGACGAGGCAGGAGTGCCCACTCTCTCCTCTGCTCTTCGTCCTTGCGATTAAGCCATTGGTAATGGCTCGTCAGGTGCCTGGGGAGTGGGGGGTATTGGGGGTTGGGTGGGGGCACCGGCTCTCTTTGTACATGGATGACCTCTTATTGTGCATTTCTAATCCCACGTGCTAAGATTCTGGAGATTCTGAGTAAATATAGCTCCTTCTCCGGATACAAGCTCAAATACGACAAAGAGCGAGATGTTCCCGATTGGCTGCGGAGGGCAGCAGTAGCAGGGTTTGAGGGGGCTTCCTTTTCGCCTGGCTAGAAAGAGCTTTCACTATCTGGGGATCCAGGCAGCAAGGGACTCGGCCCAGCTTCACAAATTAAATCTGGCAAGTTTAGCGTAGGGGATGAAAGGGGAGATTAAAAGATGGCACAGACTGCCGCTGTCTCTGGTCCGGGAGAGCCCAGACAATAAAGCTGGTGATCCTGCAGAGTTTCCCTTCTTGTATTCCAGAATCTCCCAATCTTTCTGCCCAAATCTTTTTTCAATTGGATCAATCGGCAAGGGCGGCACGGTGGCGCAGTGGTTAGCACTGCTGCCTCCCCGCACTGAGGACCCGGGTTTGATCCCGGCCCCAGGTCATTGTCCATGTGGAGTTTGCACATTCTCCCCGTATCTGCATGGGTCTCATCCCTACAACCCAAAAATATGTGCAGGGAGGTGGACTGGCCACACTAAATTACCCCTTAATTGGGGAAAAGAAAAAGGGTTACTCAAATTAATTTTTTTTTAAAATATCAATAGGCTTATTCTGGGTTTTGTGGGGTGAGCAGGAACCCCCCCATATTAAAAGAGTTTATCTGGAGAGGGGTAGACGAGGTGGTAGCCTGGCTCTCCCGAACTTTCAAAGTTATTACTGGGCTGCCAATATTGTCATGGTCAGAAAATGGGTGTTGGATCAAGGGTCGGTGTGGTGCAGGAGGCCTCGTGTAGGGAGACCTCCTGAAGGGTACTGGCTTCCACCCCTCTGCCAATCTCACCGAGTAGGAACTCATCAAATCCAGCGGTAGTGTCCCCTCCGAGAGTGTTGAATCAGTGCCGGCTACATTTTGGCCTGGAGGGCACGTACAGAAAGGCCCTGATCTGTGGTAACCATAGATTTGTCCCAGCGAGATTGGACGGCAGGTTAAGGAATGGCACCGTTTGGGGATCAAATGCTTTGAGGGCCTGTTTTTGGGTGAGAAGTTTGCGGACCTGACTGAGCTGATGGAGGCTTACCAATTGCGCAGCGGGAATGAGTTCAGATACCTCCAGATAAAGGAGTAAAGAGGTGAGTTTGTTCCCACTGTTGCCGCCCTTGGGGCTTGATATTGGGGGAGAGCTAGGTCTTCAATGTGTAGGCCAGGAAGGAGGAAGGTTCAATGGTGGCAATGCGGCAGAAATGTGAAGAGAAGCTGGGCGGCACAGTGCGAGGTTGGATTTAGGAAGACAGGCTGTGTAGGATTCATGCATCCTCGTCATGTGCTGGACTGTGTCTTATTCAGTTGAAAGCTGTAAATAAAGCACAGATGATGACGGCAAGGCGGAGCTGATTCTTCCCAGAAGTGGCGAATCAGTGTGCACGATGTGCTGGATCCCTGCTTCATGTCCACATGTTCTGGTCTTGGGAGGGAGTCACGGATGCTTTGTCTCAAGTGATGGGAATGGTGGTCTCGCCTTCTCCACAGGTAGCTATAGAGTGTCTGAGGATCTGGGTGTTTTGGTGGAGATGGAGGCCAGTGCTGTGGCATTCGTCGCCCCATTAGCGCGAAAGAGAATTTTGCTGAACTGTCGGTCCTCAGATCCACCAAGTATCGGGTCATGGGTGTGGGACATTGCTGAGTTTTTTCATTTGAAGAGAATTAATTTCACCATTAGAGGAACGGATGGGGGTTCTTCATGAAGTGGAAGCTGTTCATCGACTTTTTCAAGATGTATTAGAACATCTTTGTGGGGGGTGTGGGGTAAGTAGGAGAGGGTGATGGGGTACAGTAACTACTGGTTGTTAAGGGGTATGGGGTTACTCTAATTTGTTTTTTAAAATTTCTTTGAGGGTGTGACTGATGTACTTGTATATGGAGGGGTTCCTGCTGTGTTATATTGCTATAGTGTTATATGCATTGCTAATATGTTATGGAGTGTTCGATATTGTTTTGTGTTATGTACTGTTCCTGTTTTTGTATTTTCTGGATATACCTTCAATAAATTAAGTCATGGTGGTTGGGGGGGGGGGGGGGGAGGAGGAGGAGGGGAAGAAGAAGAGAAGAGACAGATAGGGAAGGAGAACACAAAAAAACAAATGTTTAAAAACTGGCTCTCAAGTGCTCACGACGTTCACTGAAGTGATGAATTGATTCCTACAGACCTGGAATAATCCAGCTCCGGCACTTGCTCCGTGCACCAAAGGCGGATGGTGATTATTTCCCGTACCGGCCTCCCCGAACAGGCGGCGGAATGTGGCGACTAGGGGCTTTTCACAGTAACTTCCTCGAAGCCTTCTCGTGACAAATGAGTGATTTTCATTTCACTTTTAGTTGGGGAACGAGGAAAACTGGTTTCACATTCCTGACCACTAACAAGTGGAATTAAAGAGCAGTGGCGCGCATTTCTACAGCACCTTTCGCAATCACCGACACCCGATTTACAGTCAATGGAGTATGGATATTGTTATCGTGGAGGTAATACTAAAGCAAATTTGTAAACAGCTGTGTGATAAGGACTAGAGAAGCTAAGCTACCTTTAAATGTTGACTGAGGGTTACATGTTGGCCAGTGATGTGTTTGGTCCTTTGTACTTCACGAAGGAACTCACCAAACACTTCGACTTGTCCAAACCAGAATCATTTATTGAGTCTCGTGAGTTAAGATAGCAATCTGATACAGAGCACGTTGTGATGGAATCTGCTAACTAGTCCTCTGGAACTTGCACCGAGCACTGACCATTCACATGTACATCTTATCACCCCTTCAACCTTTTTCTCCCGATGGCCGGATGCGTCTGCCTTTATATCCGGGTCCCAGGTCACACAACCTCTGTCTGGAGTCTGCATGGCGTGCCTGTAACACCACCTGCTGGTTGGAGGTCACACACCATCCAACTATGATGTAGCCTATTGGCATATCACCACAGCCAGGTCACCAGGAGAACAGCCATGCTCTTCAAAATATTTTCACAAGATTCTGGTTTCACACTCACCCAAGGGCAGGCAGGGCCTTGGGTTAATGCCTCATCTGAAAGATGGCATCTTAAACGAGGCTGGTGCAATGTTGATGCGCAAGAACATCAGATGAGGAAAGGTCCAGGCTTGCCTGTCATGTGCTTCCCCACCCCCCCACCACCTTCCTCCTTTTCTAACTTTCCCACCCACTCTATCCCCTCTCCTTCCACTTCAAGCTCTTTAAGAGAATGTTGATCATTATTATTAAGGAACCCCGCCCCACCCATGAAGAACTGCCATCTGGTTCTTCAACTAGTGACCATCGATGGTCACGAATTTTAATTAACCAAGGAATCCAGTACATTAGGAGAGAAGAGAGAACACATGGGTCGAAAGGAATGGAATTAACAATTGTAGATCAAACGCACATTAGCACATGACTCAATTCAGATGACTTTCAAGACACAATTTGCTAGAAAATGTGGTTTAAAAACTTGATACCGAGTTCCAGGAGATATTGGACAAGGAACCAAAAAGCTTAGTCAAAGAGGTAGCCTTTAAAGAATATCTTACAGGAGAAGTGGGAGGTTGAGAGCAGAGAGGGTTAGGGAGGGGCAGCTTTGGAAATATTTCACCTGATCAGTTTGAAGCTCGAAATAGTTTCATGGACAACAGAACGAACCCCTTTTAGAGTGAGAAGAGCAGGAAGAATAAAAAGAGAGTCTGCATCGACAAGGTTTCTGTGCAAATGTTTCTTCTGGAAAAATCGTAACATTTCCGAAAATATCAAAATGAAAAATTCCTTTGTAATGTTACAAGGGCACCAAAATATTTCAATAATTGCCTCGCCATTTATCAAATAGTTAAGCTGTTGCGTGAAAATAACGAGTTAAGTTGCTCAAGACTGTTGCAATTCAATCGATCAGGCTGAAAGTATCAGATGTCAAGGACACAAGCAGCAAACAAAACACAACGTCACCAGCACGAGATAAAAGCTGAAAAATACAACTTAGCTCAATTACATGAATAAAATCTCTGGGTTCAGGTGGCTGATTAGTAGTTGCCTGGAGCTTTTGGCCTTGCAGCTTTAAGACATCACTTGAACTCAACGTGATTAAAGTCCATTCATTCACTTCAACACATCTATTACTGAAGGCCTCTGAACCACTTTGGATCAATAGAAATATCTAAATTTTGCAGCAGCCAGCGTAAACTATAGCCTCTCCTCTAACCTTGCGTATCACAGAAACAACCACAGTACAACAAATTACACCCCCAAATCAACACGAGGGGGTGATCGGAAGAAAACTGTGTGTCACATTCACGTGCAAACTTCCAAATACAGATTTGAACTGCAATTAAGAGTAAAAACACTCACTATCTTCAGCAACAGATACCTACAAAAGGCACAGAGGCACAGGAGAACCAACGTTTCATGCTGGTGCAGGATGCTGCCGGTGCTGGGGGAGATTTACAGTGGCAAAGCGCAGCTTGCTATAAATCTTCAACTCCGCAATTTGCACAGTGGAAAGCGACCAAGGCCAGAAAACACAAGTGGCTGCTTCTGCAGGCTCCGCACTGTCCCACAACTTCAGAAGAATCGCATGGCGTCAGTTCATAATCCTGCTCGAGCATTTTACTAAATTCTCCTCATCCTCTGCTTCTTCCTGTGACTGCATTACTCCTCCGGAGGTTTTATTTGCTGCTGAAATGTGTGTTCCCAGCTCCGTTTCAGAAACCACAAGACTGCCGCCCAGGGATTAAAACACAGCCAGGTAGAGGAGCTCCTCCCCTTCCTCCAGTGCAGTTGTTTTTTTTTTATTTGGGTGCTCTTCTGTTTGATTCCAGTTCTTCTCAACGCAAGCAACAGCAATGCAAGGTCTTCAAGTTCTTTCTGCTGGGCAGTGCATGCCACAGTGGCCTGCGCCAAGTGCAAGTAATGCTTTTAACTGGACTCGAAAATATCACACCCTGATCACAGTAAACAGGCCATCAGTCAGCCAACTCCTTCATTTTTGACCTCACAACCTTCTGGGAGATGTCTGCAAGGTATGGCTAATAATAATTCTGTGCATGCATAGCCAGTGAGTAATGGAGTATCAAGCTATCATTAAAGCCAAAAAGAGGCCGAGAGAAGAACTGTGGTACCATTAAGGCATGTTTTGCAGATTCTACAAATAGTCAGCTCCAGCAGAGTTGCAAGGTCCAGAAAGCCTTTGGCTGACCGCCGAATAGCATTAAATGGCCGATTAACCGGGGCGCACATGGTTACTACCAGGATGCCTTTCCTTGCACAACGCACCGATTGCATCATCATTTTTATAGGCAGATTAAGATTCTCCGCCGCGACTGCAACATTTCTCATGTGCCCTTCCGGGCCCTGCAATTCCCCCCCATCAAAGCATCTCACTCCGCACTGCCCAGAGCGAATACATGTCAGCAGCAAGTAGCAATAACATTGTCACAAGCAAGTCAGTCAATCACACAAGGAGAAACATATCATGCTACTGGCCAGGACATGTATTTTAAACCATGCTCCCTAAATATATTTCCAGCTACCGCAATTGATATTATCATTTGGAATTTAAGACTATTAAAAACACAGGATACTAGAATACTCAGTTTCATCTGATGAGCCGTCGCCAAGCTCTGACCAGGAGGCGACAGACTGCGTTCCTGAAAATCCTATAAGTGGGAGATTGAATGTTAAATTTAAGGTGACTTCTGAGAGCAGAGAGTAATCACTGTCAGGCAAGTTGCCATATGAGCAGGAAACAAGCAAACAAGCAGCAGGCCACTCTGCCCCTCGCGTCATCTCCGTCATTCAATGTCTTTTTTTTAATAATATAAATATATTATAATATAATTTAATATAATACTCTAATATAAATTTAAAGTACCCAATTCAATTTTTCCAATTAAGGGGCAATTTAGCGTGGCCAATCCACCTACGCTGCACATCTTTGTGTTGTGGGGGCGAAATCCACGCAGACACGGGGAGAATAGCAAACTCCACACAGAGAGTGACCCAGAGCCGGGATCGAACCTGGGGACGTCGGTGCGGTGAGGCAGCAGGGCTAACCCACTGCGCCACCGTGCTGGCCCGTCATTCAATATCGGATTGTAACTTCAACCCCACATTCCTGCTGACCCCCTGATGACCTTTCACCCCCTTGTTAATCAAGGATCTATCAAACTCTGCCTTTCAAAATTCTGCTTCCAATGACTTTTGAAAAATCAAATGAAATGAAAATCGCTTATTGTCACGAGTAGGCTTCAATGAAGTTACTGTGAAAAGCCCCTAGTCGCCACATTCCGGCGCCTGTCCGGGGAGGCTGGTACGGGAATCGAACCGTGCCGCTGGTCTGCTTGGTCTGCAGTAAAAGCCAGCGATATTAGCCCGGTGAGCTAAACCAGCCCCTGGAAGAGCGTTCCAGAAACTCGACTTAAGAAATAATTTCTCCTCGTATGTATCTTAAATGAGCGACCACTTATTTGTGAAGCAGTGGCCCTCTAGTTCTAGATTCTCCCACAAGAGCAAACATCCTCTCCACATCCACCTTGTGAATACCCCTCGGGACTGTATTATGTTTCAATCCAGCCGCCTCTTACTCTTCTACACTCCAGCCTGTTTAACCTTTCCTCGTTAAAAACCTGCCCACACTTCAGGTATTAGTCTGTTAAACCCTCACCAAACTGTTTCCAATGCATTTACATCTTTCCTTCAATAAGGAGACCAACACTGTACACAAGACACCAATTGTGGCCTCACTGGTACCCTGTACAACTGACGCATAACCTTTCTGCTCAACTCCCGTCACTATAAACAATAACATTCTATTAGATTTCCTAATTACTTGCTGTACCTGCGTACAAGCCTTTTGTGATTCATGCACGAGAACACCCAGATTTCACAGAAACTCGGACGCACGTTTTGAACAAGAATTCATGTAAACAACAACTTGCATTTATGTAGTACCTCCAATTTAGCAAAAAGGAGCCACGGAGCTTTTAAACAAATCTAACATAGAGCCACGTGGAGAGGTATCAGGACAGGTGACCAAAAGATAGGTCAAAGAGGTAGGTCAAAGAGGTAGGTTTTAAAGGAGGATCTTGAAAAGAGGGGTGGGGGGGGGGGGGGGAGAGAAAGAGGTTTAGGGAGGAAATTCCTGGGTTTCGGGTCGAGGCAGCTGAACAGAACTTCATTGTGCAACAGCTGTGTTTAATCCCCAAAAATGCAGCACCTTTTAACCTTTGCCATAGCGTACTGATACAGAGAGGTCATTTCCCCTGGCGGGGGAACCTAATACACAGGTACACAGTTTCAGGGCATGAGGTGATGAATGCACAAATTTGGGGGCATAGCCTCAAAATAAGGAGGAGTAGATTTAGGACTGAGCTCAGGAGGAACTTCTTCACCCAAAGGGTTGTGAATCTATGGAATTCCTTGCCCAGTGAAGCAGTTGAAGCTCCTTCATGGAATGTTTTCAAGATAAAGATAGATAGTTTTTTTTTTAAGAAGGAATAAAGTGTTATGGTGTTCGGGCAGGAAAGTGGAGCTGAGTCCACAAAAGATCAGCCATGACCTCATTGAATGACGGAGCAGGCTCGAGGGGCCAGATGGTCTACTCCTGCTCCTAGTTCTTATGTTCTTATTTTAAATATATTGTATTATTATATGTATTTGATGCAATAAAGGTTAAAGCCTGGGTTAGTGTGTACGATTGCTGCAGTCTTGTTTTTAAAAATCCTGGTTTGAAAGACAGCTAGGCTTTTTAGAGACAGAGGTGCAATTAAAGCATCATAAAAGTTTGGGCTAATGGAATTTTACTTATCTAAAAGAGGGTTCCCTGGGGAGTAGTTAATTAGAGATGGTGTGTTCAATTTATTGGATGTAGTTAATGGGAGTAGGCAGGGGTTAGAGGTGTCAGGTGAAGGTTTAGAGTTAGTCTGTGGATGGAAGGCAAGCTGAGAAGCTGTTTCTATAAAAATACAGCCAGAGATTCTGCATTATTTTTTAAGAGTGTCTTTCTTTCATACAGCCCTAAAAGATCTCTCCTCAAAGTGGAATGGCCAAGACCTTTCTTCACAGCAAGTATTGTAGCAGGGTGCCTGCTAACTGTATTTAAAAGCAGATTAGGAGCAGAGATGTTTTTGTTGTTTGAGTGGGAATAAAGACAGCAGTTAAGGGTTACTGTGTCACGGTATTGATTAGCATTGTTTAAGGGGTAATTGTAAACTATTTGCTTGTGTGATGTTAAAGCTATTTTACTACTTTGCCAGAAATAAAGTTTGTTTTAATCGATCATATTCCTATTTTGTGTGAAATCATTCCTCGAGTGAGGTATCCTTTCCTCTCAGCCTTACGAAATAAAATATTGGGATTTCTGTCCAGTATCCTCACCATTGCTGGGGCCTGGTCTGGGATCACAATAGGGTAATCATCTGGGATCAAGACAAGAGGAGATATTTTCCACGCAGAGAGTTATGAATCTTTGGAATCGACTACCCTAAGGGTTGTGGATGCTCAATCATTGAGTGTACTTAAAGCAAAGACAGATTTTATGCAGCGCTGGTGGGAAACCCTCTTTGAGATAAGTAAAATTCCATTAGCCCAAACTTTTACGATGCTTTAATTGCACCTCTGTCTCTAAAAAGCCTAGCTGTCTTTCAAACCAGGATTTTTTTTTTTTTAAACAAGACTGCAGGAGTCGTACACACACAAGTGGATTTGAGGCAGGTCAACCGTGATCGTACTGAGCAGGTTTGAGGGGGCGAACGGTTTACTCCTGTTCCCATTCATTATGGGAACTTTAACATATTGACACCAAGCTACTTAAGGCATTAGGTCAGAAAACCAAAAATTGGTGCGAAGAGGTCGCTTTTAAAGGAATTTCTTAAATGAGGAAAGCGGAGAGAAAAAAGGAGAAAATGCCAGGGCTTGGGGCCTAGGCAGGTCAAGACACAGCCCCGAGGGGCTTGAGTGATCGAACACTTATAATTGGGAATGCAGATGGGGTCTGAATTAGAGCGATACTGATTTATCGGAGGATTGTGGGGTGCAGAATGCTCTCACTCCCAAGTATGGGACAGCCAACGAATAAATCTAGGAAATGTTCAGCTGTTGTTTGGATAAATGGCAGCTTGGGTAACCAATATTCTGACAAGCCACAAGGAGACCACACTGTACCCAGAATTCGCATTTACACAACGTCCTTCATGACATCATAAAGTGCTTTAACGACAATTTTTTTTTTGAGAGTGTTTACACTGCTCCAATGTAGGACGTCGAACAGGCCAATATGCACACAGCAAGCTCCTACAAGACTTGGGTTGAGGGATAACTATCAGGCAGGATGACTGAGAACTTCCCAGCTCTTCTTTGACATTGCGCTAAGGGATCATTGATGTCCATGGTAAAGAAGGCACCTTGGATACTGCAGAGCCCCCCTCGATACCACGCTGAGATTTTGAGCCTCTGGAGAGGGCCTTGAACTCACAACGTTCTGACTTAAGGCACTGAGCCATGGGTGACAAGAATCTCTTATTCTTTCAAAGTTATAACCCAGAATGTTCATTCAGCAGTAAATATTTCCAGCTGTTCCTTCACGAAAGCATTTCTGAATCCTCGTTGTAGAATTTTTGCAAACAAACCGCCAGCAATTAAAATGAAAATAGCAAGACGGCATTACAGAATAGGTTTTTACGGAAGATCAGAAGTCCCAATGAATATTATGAATTTTAATGCAAACTCCAGTGCATTTAACTTAACATTCCATCACAAGTAAAGATCTTTGTTTTGGTTAGTTGAGAGGCACCATGTAGCACTGTTGCTTCACAGCGCCAGAGTCCCGGATTCAATTCCCGGCTTGAGACACTGTCTGTGCAGAGTCTGCATGTTCTCCCTGTGTCTGAGTGGGTTTCCTCCGGGTGCTCTGGTTTCCTCCCACAAGTCCCGAAAGACGTGCTGTCGGACCTCTGTGTACACGAACAGGCACCGGAATGTGGCGACTGGGGGATTTTCACAGTAACTTCGTTGCAGCGTTAATGTAAGCCTACTTGTGACACTAATAAAGATTTTCTCGGCACTGTCTTTCCCCCCTGAAACAGATATTCTTCCCGTAAATATCTGCTCCAGGTGCATTCTGAACGTGACAAAACAATCTAGCCTTCAAAAGTTTGTGTGTCTGACCAAGGGTCTGTGTTTGGACTGGGTGAACACTACAGTGCCAATCTCCTTTCCTAATCACAAGGAATGCAGGAGGCCGACTTTGCATTAATACCATTGCTGGGGAGAGGCAAAAGCAATAATAAATCCCACCCACCAACAGGAAAATTAATATAAACACAGCACAATTTGGAGGTGCTGTCATTTGGATAAGATGTCTAAACAAGGCCCAGTCTCCCCTCTCAATGTACAGAAAAGATCCCACTCTACTATTTCAAAGAGGAGCAGGTGAGGTACTCCTGCTGTCCTAGTCATTATTTATCTCACCAATACCATAAGAAATAACAGGTTATCTGGTCATTAGCCGTTTGTGGGAGCTTGCCGTACGCAATCTGGCTCCTGGACAGTGACTACACTTCATTGGCTGAAAAGCTCTATGGGACATCTTCAGATGGTAAAAAGGGCTATACTGAAAAAAGAGAGATATGTTGCCAAAGCTGATCTTGGACAAATACAAGAACACCAAATTTCAAACAATAACAATTTATACTACAGGAGTAAAGAGCGCAGATTGGTTGACAAGTCAACTCACAATCAGTACCCTCAGTATCTTCGTCTCCTTCAGTATAAATTGTTGTAATTGTTTCAAAGTTTGCACTGCTATTTGTCCTGTTGAGTGCAAGTCAAAAAGCTTTGTCAACATGTCTCTCTTTCCAGCAGGATTCAAAAAGTGCTACATAAATGCATTTCTGGCAAGAGAGGGATGAGTGAAGGCAGGAGAACCAACGGAGGGGTAGTTGAGGAAGGTGGCACTGTTTGTGTAAGCCATGTTGGCTGGGTTTGTGCCCGCAGGGGTTTGTTGGTTATATTGTTGTGTTTTTATTTTTGTTGAAAATTTGACGTGCAAAATTCTTACAGTTATAAATGCCTCGATAAAATATTTTCTAAAAAAATAAATAAATGCATGTCTGTCTTTTGAGGCTGTCCCAGGGCTCGAGACCATGAGTAAAATTGCTCAATTGTGTATCTGGATCATAAAAATCTTCTCCGACAGCCATAGAAAGTCACAAGATCGGGAAAAAGTGTTCAACAACCTTAATTATTTTTCACCAATCTTAATTGTATATCCTTTGGCACAGTAATAAACAAAGACTTCCATTCCAAGGACTAAATATTTGGTCTCCATTTGATAGAAGATGCTTTCACCCGGCTTACGTATAAACATGCAAATGGGTGAAACCCCTATATATGAACCATTTGAACCCCTTCAACCCTTTTCCGGGATTAGATCACAGGCTTATAATTACTCTTGGGTACCCTATAGGTCCATATAAATAAATTGTATTCAGCTGAGCCATTACTGGAACTCTGAAATAGCTGATGCATTACCTCCATTTTTCTGCCTGAAAGTGATACATCATCACAGCTAAAGTGAATGTTATAATTAGCTTGTTGGAATTCTGTGGAATTTATGGTGACATCAAGGAAGGCCAAAAAAGGATATACTACTGCGCTGTAATGTTCTATGTTCTAATCAGCCAGGACAACAATAGGTGGGAGTGAGCTGGAACGGGAGTCAAGGTACATGGTTACTAATCCTGGGGGACCATGCTTATAGCCCCATCACAAAATGTTAAATAGCTACATTTAATTCTGCCACAACAACGTGCGCTTGCACAGTTGCAGTGCCTATATGAATGCTATATCCCACACGGTGCATTGTACTGGACAGGTTTAGCTCAGTTGGCTGGACAGCTGGTCCATGATGCAGTGAGGCCAACACGGTAGCACGGTGGTTAGCACTGTGGCTTCACAGCGCCAAGGTTCCAGGCTCGATTCCCTGCTGGGTCACTGTCTGTGCGGAGTCTGCACGTTCTCCCCGTGTCTGCGCTAGTTTCCTCCGGGTGCTCCGGTTTCCTCCCACAGTCCAAAGACGTGCAGGTTAGGTGGATTGACCACGATAAATTGCCGTTAGTGACCAAAAAGGTTTGGAGGAATTATTGGGTTAGGGGGATAGGGTGGAAGTGAGGGCTTATGTGGGTCGGTGCAGACTCGATGGGCCGACTGGCCTCTTTCTGCACTGTATGTTCTATGACAATAGCATGGGTTCAATCCCCGTACCAGCTGAGATTGTTGTGAAGGCCCCCCCCTTCTCAACCTTGCCCCTCACCTGAGGTGCGATGCTCCTCGGGTTAAACCACCACCAACTCTCCCCCTCAAAGGGGATAAGCAGTCTATGGTCATCTGGGAATATGGTTGCTTTACTTACTTACAGGGTAGGTGGTATAGTAAGCCAAGGCTAATTCCCAAAATAGCCTTTCCTCAACCCCACAACATGAACTTTTAATTCTCATTCATCTATATTCCACTATACCACAACATACTGTGCTTAATACTCATTATACTTTCCACTATAACATTACGTTATATTCTTAATCCTCAGGAACCTATAATCAACAATATCCATTTCATACAATTTTCCTCAATTTCCTTTCATAAAATTACTTGTGCAAGGTGGTAAGAAAGCTGTATCCCTAATAATTGATCAAAACTGGTATCTGATTACTGCTCAAGATACAAATAATAGAACAGAGGTAAACTGGAACTCTTCCCCTCCCCCCACTCTGCCACCAATGCATGTTCAACCGATAGGGAAAATTGCACGTGCGCAGGCAGGCATAACATGAGGAGAGTGCTTGTGCGTAAAGATGCTTCCGCATCAAGAGACAGTGCTAATTATAACTGAAAACCTGCTGAAAAATACGCCAATAAATAATCAAATTCAGAGGGCGGCACAGTGGCGCAGTGGTTAGCACTGCTGCCTACGGAGCCGAGGACACATGTTCGATCCCGGTCCCGGGTCACTGTCTGCGTGGAGTTTGCAGATTCTCCCAGTGTCTGTGTGGGTCTTGTCCCCACAACCCAAAGATATGCATGGGAGGTGAATTGGCCACTCTTACTTCCATCGGCTGTAAAGCACTTTGGGGCATCCCGTGACTGCGAAAGGTATCTCAAAAATGCAAGACTGTCTTTGCCAAAAGGTTTGTTTAACAGCAACTGGAGTGAAGTTCGGCAAACCCAAAAAAAAAATGGCAGCAGCAGATCTAGACATGCCGCAGAAGAAATCAATGCAAAAATGCCCCGAGTTTTGCAGATGAAAGAACATCACGAAGAGGATGATAAATATTCTAAAACCGTCAGAATACAGAGGTAGTTTTGTGTGATCAATGGTTGTATTGTTGGATATTAGATATTAAAGGTATAGATTTAAGTGAGTTTCATTTAGTGTTTTTTGTGCACGGGTATAATTCTAGTTAGATTAAACAAAGTTGTCTGTATGTATGAGGGCTTTTGGTTTCAGTTCAAACTGTGTCCATGGAGTGTTTACAGTGTGATAGGTAAACATGAGCTTGAAGAAAGTGAACTGTTGCTTAGCAACCAGGTGCCACTTTTAAGGTTAGAAAGGGTTTTCTGAGTTTGGTTTTAAACTGAACCCGCAGCAGTCAGAGCTAGGAAGCTAGAGGGGGGACAGCTCTCTTAGTACTGCAAGAAGAAAAGCCATACCATGGGAGTAATGGGCAAGAAACAAAGTCCAGAAGCTAAATGACATGTTAGTGCAAGAAACTAAAGAATGAAGAGAAGTTTCCAAGAAGATTGAAGTGAAATGGAACAGAGAGAAACTGCTATGGGAACAGGGTGCTGTCCGTTGGGAGTTACAATCAGAGTTGAAGAGTGCAGATCTGGTGAAGTTAGCTAGTGAAAATCCAGAGATATCTGACGCACTTCTAAATTTGGGGATTTCTTACTACAGCCTTGTGACGCAAAAGGTTGAAACAATTGGTGGCTGGATCGCTGAGAGACGGTGTAAACGTTTGAAAGCTCCTGGCTATTCAAGACAAAGGAATACTGAAAGGAGAGTTGGAAAACCGGGAGGCAGATCATTGCTTAAAACAGCCGAGAGAAAGCATTGCTTGAACGGAGGTCCAAAGCCATGTCTTTTTGAGAGTGGAGTTTGGAAACCCTCGTGTGGAAGTTGGAGTCCAGCGAGGTCAGTTGGCTCACAGTGTAATAGTCACCTGGGGGAATTTGAGGAGAAACCTACGGAAGATAGTTTGAGAGGCACCGGCCGCTTGGTTTCAGAAACTAAAGGACAGTTAGTTCTGGAAAATAAATAATGAAGATAAGTTTCTAGGAAGAGTGAAGTAAAAAGGAACAAAGAGAAACTGCTGTTGGAGCAGGGTACTGTCTTTTGAAGTCCAAACCAGAGTCCGACCACAGTTAGCCTGTAGGGTTACAGGTAAAATGTTAACTGAAAATCCTATGGCACAAGATACATTTATTGACCCACGTCATCCTTAAATTCTGTATACATTTGTAAAGATAAGTAGGAGGTACTGCATCATAGTCAAACCTTGTGTTTAATAAATGCATTTTTTTTGTTGTTAAAGCTAATTAGCAGGTATGTGATTCTCCAAAAGTAAAAATTGCAGTCGTTTGAGCCATGGTTTCATTCTGCGACCTTCCTTTCCAGTTGGAACACCAACTGGGATTATAACAAAATAAAGGAGTCAACTCAATGATGCCAACATATAACACACATTCCATACTACTATCCTGTGACGTTCAATGTTTAAATCACAGAGCTCCACAGCATCGTGTTAAAATAATGCTATTCGTTTGGAGAAATTTGCGATCTAACCGTCGTCAACGGCAAATACCGTCAAAAACCAAAAGTACAAAATGTACTCCTGCAAAAATTAGTTTTGTAACGCTAGCGTATCACAAGAACATAACACAAAATGTTCTAAGGAGTTCCCGAAGATAAATTTTCATTATTTGTTTAAAACATTTTGACTTTTTAAAAAACGTTTACTGTCTTTTTTTGGGGGGGGGAGGTGGGGTGGGGAAGAAGACGTCTTCAGGCACGGTGATACAGTCCTTAGCTCCAGTCCCACTTCAGAACTTGATGGCCATGGAAAGTGCATGCATAACGTAGCTGAACAGGTCGATTATCAGCCTGTAAATCTGACAAACATGCAGAATCGTGGTCGAGTCTAATAAACGTCCATGGTCGTCAATGCCCTCTTGGAGAATGGTACCTGCAGGAGGACAACTGCCCCCAGCGCTATTTCATCCCAACCTATCTGCTGCAGCTTAAATTGGTCATCAAACCTACTGGTTCCATATTGCCTTTAAAAACACAAAGCTATCAAGATGTGTCCTCGTGGAGTTCCATAATCATAGGCTTACACACACCAAATATAGCTGACCATATACAATCCCTCATGCCCCAACCTCCAGCCACCAAAATACTATCTCATTACAGACCTAGCTAGTAGGCCATAAAGCCTCAGGCGATACATCATTTACCAGGCTTGGCATGAAGCATTTCCATTTTATACTGGTTGTGAATCGACAATGTGAACCTCTAAATGGGGGGTAGGGCTCACAGTGAGAGGTCATAGAAGTCATAGAACAGTACAGCACAAAACAGGCCCTTCGGCCCTCAATGTTGTGCCAAGCCATGATCAACCTACTCAAACCCACGTATCCACCCTATACCCGTAACCCAACAACCCCCCCTTAACCTTACTTTTATTAGGACACTACGGGCAATTTATCACGGCCAATCCACCTAACCCGCACATCTTTGGACTGTGGGAGGAAACCGGAGCACCCGGAGGAAACCCACGCACACAGGGGGAGGACGTGCAGACTCCACACAGACAGTGACCCAGCTGGGAATCGAACCTGGGACCCTGGAGCTATGAAGCATTTATGCTAACCACCATGCTACCCTGCTGCCCCACGGAATCAGAAAACTCTGATTCCGACCTGGAACGTTACGATCCCAGTCGATGTTATATCTGGACGAGAGGATTCCAGAATGAAATCCTGGCTCAAAAAAACCACAACTTACGCAGAGGAACAGAGTCACAGACCACCAATTATCTTTGACAAGAAAAAATATTAACCATGAAAAAATTGATCTATGAAACAACATACTTTTACTCTCTCCATCCCCCACCCCCTAGTTTAACCATTACACACAGGTTTTAGTATTAATATGGATTACAAAGTATATCTTAATCAGCAATGGTCTGATTAATACAAAGTCCCTTCTAAAAAAGATAATGTGGAGATGCCGGCGTTGGACTGGGGTGAGCACAGTAAGAAGTCTTACAACACCAGGTTAAAGTCCAACAGGTTTGATTCAAACACGAGCTTTCGGAGCCGCGCTCCGAAAGCTCGTGTTTGAATCAAACCTGTTGGACTTTAACCTGGTGTTGTAAGACTTCTTACTCTAAAAAAGATGACTGTGTGCAAATGCACTCTTCACTCAGAACACGGAGGGTATCTCCTCCAAACCCATCCCGATGATTGTTACATGAGGGTTTGCAAAACTCCACCCCCAAAAACACTAAAACCTTCTATCAATTATGCTTTCTCTTAGCGGTTTGCATCCTGAAATCCAGACTGGTTTTTCCAAATGACACTTTTAAACAAAGCTTCAGCTCTACTTTTAACAATGAATCCATTCCAGGATTTTACACCAACCCCTTTAGGATTTCTTTTGTCTCGACTGCTGTGCAAGCTGTTCACAATTGCTTTAACTCTCGATTCCCAGACTGTATTAAAACTGCATCAGTGTTTGATTTATCTTTGAAGGTTGCTGACCCACTTTAAATCTGGTTACTGCAATTGTCCCTAACTCGGAACATTTTTGTTCAGAGCAGAGAAAAGCACAGCACAGGAACAGGCCCTTCAGCCCTCCAAGTCTGCGCCTTTCTTGAATTCTTCTGAACTGTTTTTTTACTCAATAGTATGGCATTACATGGCCTGGCATATATTTCCAGCCAGTCTTTTATTTCAGATTTCCAGTATCCACAGTATTTTGCTTTAGCCTTCATCATTGTTCCTATTCACTTTCTCTCAAAAGTCCCCAATTCTGAACACTTCAATTTGATCTTCTGATAACTTTTCTGCTCTAGTCAAAGACACCCCGGTTAGAGCAAAATGGTTAAAATCTGGCTTTACCATTTGAAAATGGCAACTTCTTTTACTGAGCAAATGGCAGACCTACGCACGGTGAACAGGACCAAGCAACCAAATGTTAATGTTAGACATTTAGTTGCTATTGTATAAAGAGTCAAAGGTTCTTCTCCTTTTCACAAACACATTTATTTCACTTTAACAGACTCTGCATAAAACTCATCTTCACATCACCTGACCCAAAGGCCACCTGAAGCCTCTTTATATAATCAGTGTCAATTATTGGATATTTAACATAAATGAGACAACTAATTGGAATGTCTCTTAACCCATTACTTAACAGTTAATGGTCAGTGGCGGCATCAGAAAAGCGAAGCAGCCATTTAGTCCACTCCAGCTTGAAACCCCATCGCCGAGAAATGACTGCAGAATCCAGGCTGACACCCCTGGAGTGTTGCCCTGCCAGAGGTGCAACCTTTTAGATGGGATGTTAACCCAGTCCGGTCCCTACCTACTCCCTCGAGTGGATGCCAAAGATCTCACCAAGAGCCCCTTTAAAAATAATTATTTTATTTTATTTATTTATTTTTAAAATTAAGAGTACCCAATTATTTTTTCCAATTAAGGGGCAATTTAGCGTGGCCAATCCACCTACCCTGCACATCTTTGGGTTGTGGGGGTGAGACCCACGCAGACATTGGGAGAATGTGCAAACTCCTCACGGACAGTGACCTAGGGCCGGGATTCGAACCCGGGTCCTCAGCGCCGTAGGCAGCAATGCTAACCACTGTGCCACCGTGCTGCCCAAAAAAAAAATTATTTTATTAATTCACAGGATGTGGGCGTCACTGTTTGGGATCACATCCCTAATTGCCCTTGAATTGAGTGGCTTGCTGAGCCATTTCAGAGGGCAGTTAAGAGTCAACCACGCATGGACCTGGAGTCAAGTGTAGGCCAGATCAGGCAAAAGATGGCAGATTTCCTTCCCTAAAAGGTGGTGTGATCATCACACTTCCGATTGCAGAATTTTATTGAATTCAAGTTTCACCATCTACCATGGTGGGATTTGAACCTGGGACCCCAGAGCATTACCCTTGGTCTGAAGATACAGAATGCCGCTGCAGTTTGTTTTTCAATCATGAGCCAACTCAGAGGCTCACCTTCAGCTCCCCTCAAGGACATTTTGCATCAGCAACATATATTGGCCTCTCTGGTGTCAAGTGGAATTTTTTTGAGGCACATGCAAACTGGAGCTGAATGTTTGGAAGAGGTAATGCAAAGTAAAACACCTGGAAAACTTGCACAAGACGGACCCAATTTGGCATGAATGGATAATATCAGATGGTGGGCTGGCCTCTCAATGGGACAGGTACGCAGAGAAACAGAGAACAGCGATCAGCAGAGAAAGATTGTTCAAGATGTAGCCAAAACTGGAAACAAAGATGGAAAAAGACAAGCTGGCCTTGCCAGCAACGTTCGCATCCCATGGGAAAAAAAAATTGGAAAAGGGTTTTGCATCGCCGTGTGAGATCTTTCTGTGCAGATTGACTACTGAGTACATTACATTATATGCTTCAAAAACACTTCACTTGCTGTAAAAATCATTGGGGAATCTGGAGGTCGTGTAAGGTATGATGAGATAGAAGACCCAAGGGCCTCCTCCTTCACCCAAACGTTACTGGTGACTCCCTAGTTCCCCCCCCCCCCCCCCCCCCACCCCCAAAAAAACGTAAGCAAAACTGATACACGGAAGATTCAAAAGCTAGTTCTAGAAAAGTCTTAAATTAGGTTTTACCACATATTTAAATTGAGCCACATGTAATGCGCCCAGCATCAAAGACCGAGCAAAAGCTCATGTCTGCTAGCAGCAGGGTTAAGTACAGCTGACAGTATTTATTGCAAACATGATTATGTCTTTAACACAAGCTCTGGTTATGTGCAATCACCTTCATGGTCTTTAATATTTCACAGCTGTAAGCAGCCCTTTGATTGACCGATTGTGATGGACAAACCCAATAGCGTTTCAATTTCAACTCCTTATGACAGGATTCATTAACCAAGACTCACATTAACCCTCGCAGTCCCCTGTGCAGTGGTGCACTCCAGCTCAGAACCCATGCCACAGAAACTGTTGCCAACCCTCAGGGACTGCTCTGGTGTCTCCGGAATTGAAAATTAATCTCCCAGCTAAAGCATACACCCATCTCCGTCTGGGTGTAAGAAAGAAAATTTGTACTTCCCCTGCTTATTTTCTTTGAACGTCTGCGTGTACCAGTTCTAACTGTAGAGCTGGGGGTGCGGGAGGTGAGAGAGAGAGAGAGAGAGAGAGAGAGAGAGAGAGAGAGAGAGAGAGAGAGAGAGAGAGAGAGAGAGAAAGGTTAGACGGGGCAGAAGCGAGAGGACACCCGGTGGAATCTTCAGAAATACTTCTAACCAAAGTCGGCAACCTTTACCCATCCTGCAAAACATTTGGCACGCCAACACAGGATCTTAACCATGGTGTAATCGATGATTTACTTCAAATGCAACTGGGGATTTAAGTTACAGGGAATGCAACGTGAAGAGTGTCCGTGCAGACAGAAACGGAATTAACATTACGAGTTGATCACCTATTATCAGAAGAGGTCAGAGGCGTCACCATCATGTAGTTATATAGTGTCACGCGAGTGTCCCTTTTAAGAAAGCTTTAGTATCTTATCATGTGACTTATAGCACATTGGGTTGTAGCTGTGAGGTGAGAGGTGCTTTCAGTTTGACTGTTTTGGACTGCAGAAGGAGAAATAAGTATTTTCCTCGGTTATTTTAAAAGCTGTTCCAGTAACAAGCTGGTTTAGCACAGTGGGCTAAATAGCTGGCTTGTAAAGCAGACCAAGGCAAGCCAGCAGCACGGGTTCAATTCCCGTACCAGCCTCCTCGAACAGGCGCCAGAATGTGGCAACTAGGGGCTTTTCACAGCAACTTCATTTGAAGCCTACTTGTGACAATAAGCGATTTTTTAAAAAGCACATTGGTTGTGGTTGTGGCAAACTGTCTTGGTAACTTTAAGATAGAGTTGTTTTCCGGAAGGAGTTTCGAATCTCCTGTTTGGAACTGTATCAGAGTTTCAGGAAAAGGACCAGTCCCATTCAAGTGAGAGGACAGTGTGCTGGGCCAGGCCCTTGAAAAGGAGTTTGGGTTTAATTGGACTTTGTTATTGAATTGGAACAGCTATGGGGGGAATTCATTTAAGTGTTACACATAGATTACTGTAGCTGTGTGGTGTCTTTAGGGTGATGAATAAATGGGAAGTCGAGTAAAGGGCAGATTTGGATAACCTCAAGATTATGGGAGGGTAGAATGTGGGAGGCCAACCAGGGGCTTGTTAGAATAGTTAGTTTAGGAGGTAACAAAAACAAGAGTGAGGGTTTTAGCAGAAGAGCTGAATTCAGCACACATGGAGAAAGGCACTTTGCAAGTGGTTACCGAAACAGGAAAAGGCAGACACAAAGACTCACCTTTCCAATATAGGCATGACACTTTCCTAATTTGAAATGTTTAAGAAAATTTCATTTAGTTTAGGGAAATGGACAACTGCACCATAGAAGGCACGGAATATTGATTCCTTTTGTTTATTACAGAGCCCAATGCAAATGATTCAAACCGCTTGTAATTGTCAAAAGGAGTCAATTACAAAGGCAGGGATCTTCATGTACAAAAGAGTTCATTGTGTACTCACTGTGGACTAACCAATTTAAAAAGCCAAGTCCTATCTTAGAGCAATTTTAATTAGCTGTTTGTACCTCATTAAAGTGCAAATACCTTTGTGATGCGCAGCAACTAACAATCACAAGAGGTTACAGCCAAGCGGGTTTTCCTGTCCTAAATAAATATCTATTTTAGTTGTCGAGTTTTAGTTGTGTTTTAAGTTCTACTATTCACTGCACATAGCAGACACGCACCATAAACATTAGGTTCATATATGTAACATTTGGACAGCAGTATAAATGCAAATGTAAATGTGGTAATCGGAGGACATCAGTAATCACAAAAATCTGTTCACCAGTTGATGTCTACGCCTCAACTCAACTCACCCAACCACAAATGGTTCAACTGTCAAATAGCACAGAAGAGGAGAGTGAGATGACGTTTTTAAGGTATCATCCTTGAGTCACTGGGTAGCCCTCTCTTCTCGGAAGCCAGAAGCTCATGGGTTTAAGCACAAATCCAGGATAAGACCATAAGACATAGGAGCAGAATTAGGCCACTCGGCCCATCGAGTCTGCCCCACCATTCAAACACGGCTGATATTTTTCTCATCCCCATTCTCCTGCCTTCTCCCCATAACCCCTGATCCCCTTATTAATCAAGAACCTATCTATCTCTGTCTTAAAGACACTCAGTGAATTGGCCTCCACAGCCTTCTGCGGCAAAGAGTTCCACAGATTCACCACCCTCTGGCTGAAGTAATTCCTGCTGAAGTAATTCCTCCTCATCTCTGTTTTAAAGGATCGTCCCTTCAGTCCGAGATTGTGTCCTCTGCTTCTAGTTTTTCCTACAAGTGGAAACATTCCCTCCACGTCCACTCTATCCAGGCCTCACAGTATCCTGCAAGTTTCAATAAGATCCCCCCTCATCCTTCTAAACTCCAACGAGTAAAGACCGAGAGTCCTCAACCGTTCCTCATACAAAAAGCTCTTCATTCCAGGGACCATTCTTGTGAATCTCCTCTGGACCCTTTCTAAGGCCAGCACATCTTTCCTTAGATACGGGGCCCAAAGCTGCTCACAATACTCCAAATGGGGTCTGACCAGAGCCTTGTATAGCCACAGAAGTACATCCCTGGTCTTGTATTCTAGCCATCTCGACATGAACTTAACCTTAAGAGAGGATGACACTTCATTGCATACACGAGAAAGTGCTGCATTGTCAGAGGTGTCATTTTTCAGATGAAACGTTAAACTGAGACCCCCGACTGCCCTCCTAGGCAGAGTACATAAAATATCCCACAGGATTCTTCGACAAAAAGCAGGGGAGTTATCTCCAGTGTCCGGGTCAACATTTATCCATTAACCAACCATTAAATTAGATCATCCAGTCATTTATCTCATTGTTATTTGCGGAATCTTGCAATTTGGCTCAAAAGTACTTCATTGCAGTGAAGCGCTCTGGGACGCCCTGAAATTATGAAAGGGGCAACAAGTGTTTTCTTTAACCTTGCTCTAAAGGGCAGCACAGTGGTTAGCACTGCAGCCTCACGGCGCTGAGGTCCCAGGTTTGATCCTGGCTCTGGGTCACTGTCCGTGAGGAGTTTGCACATTCACCCCGTGTCTGTGTGGGCTTCGCCCCCACAACCCAAAAGATGTGCAGGGTAGGTGGATTGGCCACACTAAATTGCCCCTTAATTGGAAAAATGAATTGGGTACTCTAAATTTACAAAAAGAAAACCTTGCTCTAAAAAGCTACTGTGCAACTGTAGACCTATTTTACAAGGAAACCTTAAACCTACAACTGCTGAGCTAAACGTCAAATAGGCAGCTGGCAATACCAAATGCTAGGTACTACATTCAGTCGGGAGTGTCAGATATCAACAAAATTTGGCTACTAAATTAACTTTTTTTTTTAAAATTGCCTCAATCCTTTTGCTGCAGCAAAAAAAATAATCAGTAAATTGAAAACATTTATTTACGTAGCATTTCTAACTCTGGTCGAAATTTGGCTACAAATTAGAGAAAAAGTGATTTTAATATTAACTTAAAAGTTAGCAGGAAATATTGGCAACATTGGAAGATATTGGCACGTGAAGATTTTAGATATGATCATTCACCAGAACCGATGCCAACCCTAATGAAGAATAGATTTTTAGAATTATTTTCAAAGGATGTGGACATCACTGACTAGACCAGCATTTGTTGCCCATCCCTAATTGCCCTCGAAGGTGGTGGTGAGCTGCCTTCTTTTTTTTTAAAATAAATTTTGAGTACCGAATTCATTTTTTCCCCAATTAAGGGGCAATTTAGTGTGGCCAGTCCACCTACACTGCACATCTTTGGGTTGCGGGGGTGAAACCCACGCAAACACGGTGAGAGTGTGCAAACTCCACATGGCCAGTGACCCAGAGCCGGGATCGAACCTGGGACCTCAGTGCCATGAGACAGCAGCACTAACCACTGCGCCACCGTGCTGCCCGACGGGAGCTGCCTTCTTGAACTGCTGCAGTCCACGTGGTGCCGGTACACACACAGTGCTGTGTGGAAGTTCCAGCATTCTAACACTGTGACAGTGAACAAACGGTGTTATATTTTTAAGTGAGGATGGCAAGTAGGTTGGAGGCGAACATCCAGGTGGTAGTGTTCCCATGCACCTGCTGTCCTTGTCCTTCTAGTTGGTAGAGGTTGCAGATTTGGAAGGTGTATTAAAGTAGCATTGGTGAGTTGCCGCTGTGCATCGTGTAGATGGTGTACACACAGCTGCCACTGTTCATCAGTGGCGGAGGACGTTAATGCTCAAGCAGATGGGTGGGGTGTCAATCAAGCGGGCCGCTTTATCCTGCATGATGTCGAGCTTCTGGTGTTGTTGAAACTGCACTCATCCAAGCAAGTGGAGAGCATTCTATCACACTCCTGACTTGTTGTCTTGTACAAGACAGACAGGCTTCTGGGGAGTCAGGTGAGTTACTCGCCACAGAACTCCCAGCCTCCGACTTGCTCTCGTAGCCATGAGATGTATATGGATGGTCCAGTTCGGTTTCAGGTCAATGGCTACCCCCATCCGGATGTCGATAGTGTTGGCCGGAATTGTTAAAACTGCCTTTTTCTCTCTGAACAGCTTGCGTTTATTTTTGCGCAGTCGATCCAAGTCAATTAAGAGGAGCTATTGCCAAACAAAATGCTGCACCGAGACACCAGGGGATTTCAAGACAAGTGGCCAAAAAAAAACCTTGTTCAAAGAGACTGGTTTCAAAAACTGTCTTAAAGAAAGGGCCATGATGTGGAGATGCCGGCGTTGGACTGGGGTGAGCACAGTAAGAAGTCTTACAACACCAGGTTAAAGTCCAACAGGTTTGTTTCAAACACGAGCTTTCGGAGCACGGCTCCTTCACCTGATTCACCTGAAGAAGGAGCCGTGCTCCGAAAGCTCGTGTTTGAAACAAACCTGTTGGACTTTAACCTGGTGTTGTAAGACTACTTAAAGAAAGGGAGAGAGGGTTGTACATAATAATCTTTATTATTGTCATAAGTAGGCTTACATTAACACTGCAATGAAGTTACTGTGAAAATCCCCTAGTCGCCACATTCCGGCGCCTGTTCGGGTACACAGAGGGAGAATTCAGAATGTCCAATTCACCTAACAAGCACATAGTTTGGAACTTGTGGGAGGAAACCGGAGCACCCAGAGGAAACCCACGCAGACACGGGGAGAAGGTGTAGACTCCGCACAGACAGTGACCCAAGCTCGGAATCGAACCCAGGTCCCTGGCGCTGTGAAGCCACAGTGCTAAACACTGCGTTACCGTGTCGCCCATGGTACAGCGGTTAGAGGGCGATCACAGCTTCCAAATGTTGAGAGGTGAAAACTGGGGATGCGCGAGAGACCAGAATTGGGAGAAAATGCAGAGATATAGAGCAAAGCTGGGAAAATGGACTGGCCATTATCGAGCCGAATGCTGAAATGAATGGGTTGGAGGGACTGAATAATTGAGTGCTCGTGTTCCACTCGACTGCGCAATCCCAGCCCATACTCTCTCATTGGAGATATCTTGCATTTGTACCTTTTCCTTTTATGTTAACGGTTAACAAAAAAGTGGTTTCAAATGTGAACAGGTATCAGATGATCATTTTAACTCCAAACTGTTGAAAAATCATGCCGACTAGGTTGTAGTCATTTTGAAACCAAGTTTAACAACAACTCGTTGGTTGGGTGGAGTACTAGTATAGGTAAACTTGACTGAAGCGAATTTTTCCGACTTAAGTCACGGACAGAAATGTTTGCTGATCCGATGTCCATTTAAGTGGAACTGATTCAATTAAGACTTCAGCATTCACTGTTCAATCAATATACTCTTTTACTAATCTAGATCCAGAGTATTGTAAAGATCTGTGCCTAGATTTTTTTTAAAAGACAAGTCATGCTGGACACGTTGAGTAAACATCACGAGACCAGCTGACTGCTATAAAAGGCATTAACAAGATTTTTTCTCAATGTAGCAGCAACATGAAAAATGATCCACGGTATTCTAGACCCCATCATCACTCCAAACTGACAAATCTCAACCATTTGCTATCAGGCACTCTGGGCGGTGTTAAAAAAAAAAATCAGCAAAATTCATTTCGGCCAGCTCATCTCCCCGTGACACTTAACACCCAGAGCAGGAGGAGCAATCATACACAAGGGAAGTCACAGAGAGGAGCAATTTCACAGCCAGAAATTTCACATCTGCAATTTAACACATTCAACACCCTTTAAACTCTGCAATACGCTGTCCATGTACACCGCAGATCCAGCACCAAAGTTGATGCACACCAATTGAGCATCGATGAAATCAAGACGGGGGGGGGGGGGGGGGGGGATTGCTGAGTCCTTGATAGAAATCTTTGAATCCTCACGGTCTTCAGGTGATGTCCCGGAAGACTGGAGAATAGCCAATGTTGTTCCTTTCTTTAAGAAGGGTTGCAGCGATAATCCAGGGAACTACAGGCCGGTGAGCCTTACGTCAGTGGTAGGGAAATTACTGGAGAGAATTCTTAGAGACAGAATCTACTCCCATTTGGAAGCACGGTGTCAAAATAGTGAGAGGCAGCATGCTTTGTCAAGGGGAGGTTGTGTCTTACTAACTTGACAGAGATTTTCGACGAGGTCACAAAGATGATTGATGAAGGTAGGGCAGTGGATGTTGCCTATATGGACTTCAGTAAGGCCTTTGACAAGCTCCCTCAAGACAGACTGGTACAAAAGGTGAAGTCACACTGGATCAGAGGTGAGCTGGCAAGATGGATACAGAACTGGCTGGATACAGATGGATAAGAGGCAAAGAGTAGCAATGGAAGGATGCTTTTCTGATTGGAGGGCTGTGACTAGTGGCGTTCCGCAGGGATCAGTGCTGGGACCTTTGCTGTTTGTAGTATATTTTAATCATTTGTGTTAAACGAATGGATGCTGTGGTACGAAGAGACAAAAGTCCAACTCCTTTTCACAAACACCTTTATTTCACTTTAACTCAACTCAATCATCACATCACAAGATCCAGAGTCCACCTGAAGGCCCTTTACATATCACTGTCAATCATTGAACACTTAACATAAATGAGACAACTAATTGCAATGTCTCTTAACCCATTACTTAACAATTTGGAGGAATGTAACTGGTCTGATTAGTACGTTTGTGGACGACAAAGGTTGGTGGAATTGCGGACAGGGCTGAGGTCAGTCAGAGGATACAGCAGGATTTAGATTGTTTAGAGACTTGGGCGGAGAGATGGCAGATGGAGTTTAATCTGGACAAATGTGAGGTAATGCATTTTGGAAGGTCTAGTACAGGTAGGGAATATACAGTGAATGGTAGAACTCTAAAGAGTATTGACAGTCAGAGAGATCTAGGTGTACAGGTCCACAGGTCACTGAAAGGGGCAACACAGGTGGAGAAGGTAGTCAAGAAGGCATATGGCATGCTTGACTTCATTGGTCGGGGCATTGAGTATAAAAATTGGCAAGTCAAGTTGCAGTTGTATAGAACCTTAGTTAGGCCACACTTGGGCGTACAGTGTTCAATTCTGGTCGCCACACTACCAGAAGGATGTGGAGGCTTTAGAGAGGGTGCAGAAGAGATTTACCAGGATGTTGCCTGGTATGGAGGGCATTATGATGGGCAGTATGAGGAGAGGTCAGATGAACTTGGTTTGTTCTTGCTGGAACGAAGGAGGTTGAGGGGTGACCTGATAGAGATCTACAAAATTATGAGGGGCATAAACAGAGTGGATAGTCAGAGTCTTTTTCCTTGGGGAGAGGGGTCAATTACTAGGGGGTATAGGTTTAAGGTGCGAGGGGCAAGGTTTAGAGGAGATGTACGAGGCACGTTTTTTTTTTTTTTTTTTTTTACACAGAGGGTAGTGGGTGCCTGGAACTCGCTGCCGGAGGGGATGGTGGAAGCAGGGACGATAGTGACATTTAAGGGGCATCTTGACAAATACATGAATAGGGTGGGAAGAGAGAAATATGGACCCCGGAACTGTGGAAGATTTTAGTTTAGACAGGCAGCAGGGTCGGCGCAGGCTTGGAGGGCCGAAGGGCCTGTTCCTGTGCTGTACTTTTCTTTGTTCTTTGTCCATGTACACCACAGATCCAGCACCAAAGTTGATGCACGCCACTTGGGCATCGATCAAATCGGCTTCCTTGACTTTCTTCTTTTATTTTTAAAGATGTCTATTTACACCAGTCTCTCGTGCTCCTATTTTAAAAGTTCACGTTACAATCCAACCACCATTCCTGGCTATGTGATGAGTGGTAAGGGAGTGAAGACTTATTCAATCACTCAGATCTTGGACTGCTAAAATCAGAAGTGAGACTTGAAACCTGGCTCACATCCAGAATAGCTTGCGAATGTTATGGCGAGTTACTTTACACCCAAGAACCTATTAAACTTCAGCAGTGTAAGATTTCAGAAAGGCGCTGTGGGATTAGTGACTCAATTGAATGACAAAACCCGGTACAACCTTTTGAAAATCCAAAAAGAAGTGGAAACAGAGGAGTTCCATTATTTCTATGGATGTTACTGAGAAGATTATTGGGATTGGGAGAATTACCAATTGAACTATCAGCACACAATTCAACTCAACTCAACTAAGAATTACCCAAAGCTGGCCTTTCCCCTTTTGATGGAACATTAATAATAATAATAATAATCTTTATTATTGTCACAAGTAGGATTACATTAACACTGCAATGAAGTTAGCGAAAATCCCCTTGTGGGAGGAAACCGGAGCACCCGGAGGAAACCCACGCAGACACGGGGAGAACGTGCACACTCTGCACAGACAGTGACCCAAGGCGGGAATCGAACCTGGGACCCTGGCGCTGTGAAGCCTCAGTGCTAACCACGTGCTGCTGTGCCGCCTTTACGACCCCCATAACCTGCTCAAGTGGATGTTAAATGACTTCACGGCATTAGTCCAAAGACGTGCAGGAGGGGTTATGGGGGTTGCGATGAATCGGCCTCGGTAGGGTGCTCTTTCAGAAGGTCGCACAGACTCTATGGGTCGAAAAGCCTCCCTCTGAACTATTATTAGAATGGCAACGAATTCAGTGGTTAGTACTACTGTCTTACTGCACCAAGGACCCAGGCTCGATCCGCACCTGGGTCACTGTCCGTGTGAAGTTTGCACATTCTCCTCGTGTCTGCATGGGTCTAATCCCACAACCCAAAGATTTGCAGGGTAGGTGATTGGCCACGTTAAATTGACGCTTAATTGGAAAAAGATTTTACAAAGGAACAATGAGGAATTCTCACAAGACAGCATTGCCCTCGCAAACACTGCCACCAAATACATCAATTTCGGACTGATTAGTCGCATGACTGGAATTGTTACACAGAAGATGCGGCACAGAAATAGGCCATACAGCCCATCTGGTTCATGCTGGTGTTAATGCTCCTCACAGGCCTCCGCCCACCGGTCTTCATTAAACCTTATTAGCATGTCCTTCCACTCCTGTCGCCTTGTTTTCATCCAACTTCCCCTTGAATGCATGCATGTTATTTTTGTTCATCACTCTTCGAGGTAGCAAGTTCCACATTACAACCACTCTGGGTAAAAAGGTTTCTCCTGAATTCCTGATTGAATTTGGGGCCTCACGGTAGCATGGTGGTTAGCATCAATGCTTCACAGCTCCAGGGTCCCAGGTTCGATTCCCGGCTGGGTCACTGTCTGTGGAGTCTGCACGGCCTCCCTGTGTGTGCGTGGGTTTCCTCCGGGTGCTCCGGTTTCCTCCCACAGTCCAAAGATGTGCGGGTTAGGTGGATTGGCCATGCTAAATTGCCCGTAGTGTAAGGTTAATGGGGGGATTGTTGGGTTACGGGTATACGGGTTACGTGGGTTTAAGTAGGGTGATCATTGCTCGGCACAACATCGAGGGCCGAGGGGCCTGTTCTGTGCTGTACTGTTCTAATTCTAATTTGGTGACATTCTTACATCGTCTTTGATGACGGGGACCATTTATTCTGCCACAAAATGTAAGAGTGCTAATCTAATCTCGCTCCGCTGGTCAGTATCATTTTTAGTTTCAGACCCAAGCCTTTGTTAATTACTTGGGGATGCTCCAAAAGTGTTCAGGAGATTTGCCTCATGACTAACTGCGGCTCACTATATTTTCCCAGTTATCTCCATGAAAACCACCCTCTGGAAAAAGTCGATCCCAACCAAAAATAGTACAGGGGCCATCCAAAATGTAACACGAAATTTCATATACTTTCCAATTTTTAAAAATCATTGTTTTGCTTCTCTCCTGGAGCACTGTCGGCAGGTAACCCAATTCCTGCCAGGATGGGTGAAACAACACTTTGATCGGAAGGGTGGAGGAGAACGAGAGCACCCCTCACTGGAGATTCTGTCCACAAAGCAGGATTTAAATCATCGTTAAGCAACCCACCCAATATTCGACTGACAACCCACCCAGTATCTATCCAGTGAATAAATCCATTGAACGTTGTAGGATTAAGTTGTACTTCCACAGCCCATTCGATACCAATTCAGCCACTCCGGTAGTTTAAAGAATAGGAAAGGAGTGGGCGGCAATAGCAGAGTCAGAGAGCCAGCACAAGAGGGAAGAAAACAGAGAGAGAGAGGGGGGGGAGGCAGAGAGAGGGGGGGAGGCAGAGAGAGGGGGGGAGGCAGAGAGAGGGGGGGAGGCAGAGAGAGGGGGGGGAGGCAGAGAGAGGGGGGGAGGCAGAGAGAGGGGGGGGGAGGCAGAGAGAGGGGGGGGGAGGCAGAGAGAGGGGGGGAGGCAGAGAGAGGGGGGGAGGCAGAGAGAGGGGGGGAGGCAGAGAGAGGGGGGGGAGGCAGAGAGAGGGGGGGGAGGCAGAGAGAGGGGGGGAGGCAGAGAGAGGGGGGGAGGCAGAGAGAGGGGGGGAGGCAGAGAGAGGGGGGGGAGGCAGAGAGAGGGGGGGAGGCAGAGAGAGGGGGGGGAGGCAGAGAGAGGGGGGGAGGCAGAGAGAGGGGGGGAGGCAGAGAGAGGGGGGGAGGCAGAGAGAGGGGGGGAGGCAGAGAGAGGGGGGCAGAGAGAGGGGGACAGAGAGAAGGGGGCAGAGAGAGGGGGGCAGAGAAAGGAGGGGAGAGAGAGGAGGGGAGAGGGGAGTTAAAATGGAGAGGTGTGGGGGGGGGGGGGGGAGAGAAGGGGAGAAGGGAAGAAGGGAAGCTGCAAGATTGGCAGCATTGGACAAAACAGAAAATGTGAGCAGCATGGTGGTTAGCACGGCTGCCTCAGCGCCAGGGACCCGGGTTCAATTCCAGCCTTGGGGCACTGTGTGGAGTTGACACATTCTCCCCTTGTCTATATGGGTTTCCTCCGGGTGCTCCAGTTCCCTCCCACAGTCCAGGTGGATTGGCCATGATAAATTGGCCTCTTAAGTGTCCAGGATTGTGCAATTTATGTTACGGGGATAGGGCTGAGTGGACCGGTGCAAATCAGATGGGCCGAATGGCCTTCTTCTGCACTGTAAGGATTCTGCGATTCTACAGTTTTGATCTTTACTATATTGTTGCTGAACAAATCTAGATTCCTTAGCACCATTTCTCAACTCCTTCAAATATTTGTAAAATGATTCTAGGGTATTCATCCGACAAAGAACAATCGTTCCAAGTTGTTTAATGTTTCTTTCCTCCTTTGCTTAACAGTTTACAGTTCATTACAACCCCTTGTACTCAAGACTACCGCTCAGCATTAAGCAACAGATAACGGGATTGAATTTCACACCATAGCCCCTCACACCCACTCATTAGCAGGATTGTATCAAATATACAGCACATACTTCAAATACCACCTTTGCTGCTGAGAATTTTAACCATTTTAGTACCTGCTCTCAATTTTTTACTTCCATGTTAATAATTTTGCTTATTTTTTTTGAGCAAGAAATTAAATCAAATTAATTAAATTAAATTATTAATACATGAGCATTTTTCTTTTTAAAAAGGGTGGGTAGAAGGGTCATAGAATTTACAGCGCAGAAGGAGGCCATTCGGCCCTTCGAGTCTGCACCAGCCCTTGGAAAGAGCATCCTATTTAAGCCCACGCCTCCCCCTATCCCCGTAACCCCACCTAACCTTTGGACACTAAGGAACAATTTAGCATGGCCAGTCCACCTAACCTGCACATCTTCGGACTGTGGGAGGAAACCGGAGCACCCGGAGGAAACCCACGCCGCAGAAATGGGGAGACCGTGCAGACTCCGCACAGACAGTCGCCCGAAGTCGAAATCGAACCCGGGACCCTGGAGCTGTGAGGCAGAAGTGCTAACCACTGTGCCACCGTGCAGCTCCAAGACATTTAGACTCGAACGGTAACTCAAGTTTCTCTCTCCACAGATACTGCCAGACAGGAGTTTATCCAGCATTTCCTGTGTTTATTTCAGATTTCCAGCATCCGCAGTATTTTGCTTTTCTTATGTTTTGAAGTATCGTTTTGCTCTCCCCTAGCTGTGTCCTCACCACTCCAACCCCAGATCTCTACATCTACCCTGGCAAACTCCACAAAAGGCCCCTATTGATCCCCAAATCCCCCACTGCAACATTAATTTCTAGTTTAAACGATTCCTGGATTTTGTCACCATTACTCAAAGCAAGAATCCATTCCATGCATTGATCACAATTTGAAGAAATTCTCAATATCCATCCTGAACGTTTTACAATTTTGACCCTGTATCCCCGCCTTACAATTACCATTTTTTAGATTAGCCCATGCGAATCCCATTCATTCTTTCTCCACTGCAGGTGGTGATATGCATCACTGTAAATACACAAGGGGTTCACGTAAATACACTGTGACTAAGTAAACACTAGAGGGAGCACCAGAGACGCCATGGCATGCAGACATACAGCTAATGAAAATACAGAATAGGACACAACCAATGTGCAGTCAAGACACCCAGAGGTGATACTACCACAAGGGGGCATTACACAACCCAGATACAAGGACAGGGCACACATGCTCTGTCTCTTCCCACAGGCGACACAGTAGGACAGGGGCAGATCAGAAGCATCACACCCACCACGTGGTTTAGAGCAGACTGGTTAGTTAGACTGAGTTACTATATGATTCACCTGAGGAAGGAGCTGCGCTCCGAAAGCTCGTGTTTGAAACAAACCTGTTGGACTTTAACCTGGTGTTGTAAGACTTCTTACTGTGCTCACCCCAGTCCAAAGCTGGTATCTCCACATCATGAGTTACCATAGCAAGATTAGCAGGAGTCAAACTCAGAGAACTGTGCTAATGGTTGAATAAATCACATTCAACTTACTTCAACATCTGGAGCATCTTTTGGTCAAAGCTGCATCGAGTTGCAGCCTGTTTTATCCCAGAGTACATAGCACATCACTGCACTGATTACAACATTCCACTGTCTTCAGTGACCAGATTTGGATTATAGCATTCAAGGTGTCTGTGCGCAACCAACAAAGTCTTGCACTTAGCGCATTTCACAAGCTCAGGATAACCCAAAGCAGTGTACAGTCAATGAAGTACTTCCGAGTCGGGGGCCGGTTTAGCTCAGTGGGCTGGGCCACTGGTTTGTGATGCAGAGCGAGTTCAATTCCTGTACCGGCTTAGGTTTTTTCATGAACGCCCTGCCTTATCAACCTTGTCCCTCACCTGAGGTGTGATGATCTTCAGGTCAAAGCCCCACCACCAGTCAGCTCTCCCCCGCAAAAGCCTATGGTCACCTGGGACTATGGTGACTTCACCTTACTTCGGAGTGCATTCACTGCAATGGTAGTACGAACTATTGGCACAGCTTTGTTAAGTCAATAACCCACTGGCTTGTATGAATAATGCGCATGTGCAAGTGTTCTGCTCGCCTGCTGGGTCCAATGCTTTTGGGGAAAGAGGAAATAGCGAGGTGAAAAATTACAAGTCCTTCTAGTTTGTATCCTGCTCCTCTCAGCAGTATTATTTACAGTGCAGAAGGACGCCATTCGGCCGTTCGAGTCTGCACCGGCCCTTGGAGAGAGCACCCCAGTTAAAGCCCACGCCTCCACCCTATCCCTGTAACTCAGTATCCCCACCCAACCTTTTTGGACACTAAGGGATTATCATGGCCAATCCACCTAGCCTGCAGATCTTTGGGCTGTGGGAGGAAACAGAAGCACCCGGAGGAAATCCACGCAGACACGGGGAGGAGAACGTGCAGACTCCGCACAGACAGTGACCCAAGCCAGGAATCGAAACTGGGACCCTGGACCTGTGAAGCAATAGTGCTAACCACTGTGCTACCATGCAGGGTAGAAGGCAATGTCAATTTGAATTGATAAAATAATCAACTCCATAATCATTGCATAATGTGGGAAGGGGGAAGAGGAGCTTTATTTCTCCACAAGGAAAAATCCAGGAGCTGTAAAATGGCAGGCGTTGTTGCTGTAACACGTCATCTCCAATCGCTTGAACACACTGGAAATTGTACTTCAATTTCCCACTCCCGAACCTTGCAAGATACTTCAACCAACTATACAGAAATAAAACCGACAGTTAAAAAAAAATCATTCTAGTCTGAGCAATTACTGGTTGAAATGAAATGAAATGAAAATCGCTTATTGTCACGAGTAGGCTTCACTGAAGTTACCGTGAAAATCCCCTAGTCACCACATTCCGGCGCCTGTTCGGGGAGGCTGGTACGGGAATCGAACCGTGCTGCTGGCCTGCCTTGGTCTGCTTTAAAAGCTAGCGATTTAGCCCTGTGCTAAACCAGTCGCATGAAGAGAGAAGAGAGCCAATGTTGTAATTTAACACCCTCAGATTTGGAGCTGTGGATCTTGGCGATAGTCAAACTCAAAACCTGATACAAAAAGAGATTGCCGAGAACAGCTTCAGGCGTTTTAGATTCGTGAAAATATCATAGTCACCGCAAATAAAAACACAATACAGCCACAAAAATATATTAAAAGTAATAAACCTAATACTCAAGAAAAATCAAAAATGCGCAATAGAAAATACACCAAACTAGTAACTAGTTTCTTTGAAAAAAAACCTAAAAGTTCCCCTACATGTTGTTAACCTCAGGAATCATACAGCATGAACCCCTCTGTTTAAACTAATCTGCAGAACTACAAAACATTAGGCAGCGGTGGTGCAGTGGTTAGCACTGCTGCCTCACAGCACCGAGGACCCGGGTTCGATCCTGGCCCTGGGTTACTGTCCGTGTGGAGTTTGCACATTCTCCCTGTGTCTGCGTGGGTCTCACCCCCACAACCCAAAGATGTGCAGGGTAGGTGGACTGGCCACGCTAAATTGCCCTTGGATTTTTTTTTTTTTTTAAACAAAACATCCCTACAGCCTTCACAATGAAGATCAGAACCTACTTTCAGCAATGCTCCCATTTCAACTAAATCACTACTGCAGATGCACAAGAGGCTAAAACAGGAGGAGTGGAAATATAGAGGAGGGTTATGGGATTGGAGGAAGTTACAGAGACAAGGGTGAAGGCCATGGAGGGATTTGAAAAGCAGGACGTGAATTTCAAAGTCCTGTCATTGGTTGACTGTGAATCAACGTGGGTCAGCGAGCTCAGGGCTGGGGCGGTGAAAGGGACTTGGTCAAGTCAGGACATTGGCGAGTTTTGGATGAGCTTCCGGTTAGGGAAGGTGCCAAGGTGGCAGGGCGGCCAGCCTGGAGACCAGTGGAAAAGTTTGGAATTGGATTTTCTTTATTGGCATGTGTACTGAGGTACAGCGAAAAGTATTTTTCTGCGAGCAGCTCAACAGATCATTAAGTAAATAAAAGAAATACATAATAGGGCAACATAAAATTCAAGTCAGTGCGGAGGATTTAATCCGAGATGATAACGGATAAGACTATATTTCCCCAGCTACAAAGCTTATGGCGCAGTGTGGAGTTGGAAACTGATCTGCCGCACTGACGGTTTCAACTCAAGCAGGGTCGACAAGGGAACAGTCACTTCCATTCAACAGACCACATGCTGATTTACAGAAATACGATTGTGTAATATTTGGATATAATAATAATCTTTTATTGTCATAAATATGAAGTTACTGTGAAAAACCCCTAGTCGCCACATTCTGGCACCTGTTCAGGCAAGCTGGAACGGGAATTGAACCCACGCTGCTGGCCTCGTTTTGCATTACAAACCAGCTGTCTAGCCCACAGAGCTAAACCAGCCCATCGATATTGGCTTGTTACTGTGATTGGGAATTTTCTATATCAAATGGACTTGGTGCACTCAAGAAAGAAGAAATAACACTAAAACAGGCCATTCAGCTCAATCAGTCCATGTTTACATTCATCCTCCTCACAAGCAAATAATATAAATAATTTTACCCACCACGTTTCCCTACCCCTTCAAGCCCTCCTACTTTATCATGCCCCCCCCCCCCCCAACCATCCAACACCATCTCAATCTTGAAGTGGAGATGCTGGCGTTGGACTGGGGTGGGCGCAGTAAGAAGTCTTACAACACCAGGTTTATTTGGAATCACTAGCTTTCGGAACTAGCGATCACCTGATGAAGGAGCTCCGCTCCAAAAGATAGCCATCTCAATTGTGACTGTGGTTAAGCGGAAACAAAGCCTAGAAGAGAATTCCACAACCTCACAGCTTACTTTTTTTTAAATCTCTCGCATTTGATCTTATATCTGAGGCCCCTTGCTCTTGCAACTCCCAACCCCGTACAGGGAAGAATTAAATTGCACATTCCGAAGCACTGCACAGCCAGTTAATTACTTTTTGATGTGTTGCCACTTATGCAGGTTAAGAATCACACCTAATTTGCACACAGCAAAGGCTCTCAAACAGGTAAACCCAAAACAGGCTAACGGCTGAATGGGGTGCATGTTCTGCGGCTTTCGACACAATACTGCTTGCTGCTCTTGTCTCCACTGTGCAATGTTTGGGGCGTTCATCAGAGAGGGCACGACACCTGTGAAAAGCAGCGTTCTGAAGTCCACACAAGCTTAGCACGGCACGCCAGCAGTCAGCTTCAACTGCAACTAACAAGCCTTGGCTTTAAACTGGACTGCATCGATGACAGGCGCGAGCAGAGTGTGCAAACAAAAACACGACATGACTTTGTTAGGCCAGGCAGGACTTGGCAATTCACAGTGGAACTTGCAGTTTACATAAAGCAATTGACATTGCTCAGCTCTCCCTTGTGACTTGGTTGGACTGCTGCCTCTAAATAGAGTCACTGGCAGATGCACCGTGCATATTAGGAGGAGGTTTTGCTCCAATACTGGCACCAGTTTGAGATTCCAAAAGGGTGTACAAACACAAAAAACAAAACTACCCATCAAACGGCATGCACCATAAAGAGAAGCAAAGCATCGGGACGCTGGTATTACAGCTTTGAAAGCCAAAAAACATGGATATCAATTGTTTAGTCAGAAGAATGACAGGATGAACCTAATGCTCAACAAATACAGTTTGCATATTTTGAAGCACTAAACCTTAATTCTTTGCACCAAATGCTTGACGCCCCTTTTAAAAAAAAATCTGTGTTAGTGGGCAGCACGGTAATATAGTGGTTAGCACAATTGCTTCACAGCTCCAGGGTCCCAGTTTCGATTCCTGGCTGGGAGTCTGCACGTTCTCCCAGTGGCTGCGTGCGTTACCTCCGGGTGCTCCGGTTTACTCCCACATGCCAAAGATGTGCGGCTTAGGTGGATTGGCCATGGTGAATTGGCAAAAAAGATTAAGTGGGGGTTGCTGGGTTACAGAGATAGACTAGCTGCGTGGGCTTAAGTAGGGTGCTCTTTGTAAGGGCCAGTGCAGACTCGATGGGCCGAATGCCCTCCTTCTGCACTGTAAATTCTACAATTCTGTAAATTCAATGATTCTATAATTGCTACCACGTCTCAGAAAAACTGTTCTCTTTTATTTTCAAAGTAAATCGATGCATACAATAACTCCCATTTATTAAGCATCTTTCATTTGTAAAATATCCCAAAATGCTTCACAAAGACAATTACTTGCCACAATTTAATGGAGTCACAGAAGGAGATATTGGGGCAGGTGACCATTTTCCTAAAATGGAAGGGAGAGATGTGGAGAGGTTTAGAGAGGCAATTCCAGACCTGAGGGCCTAGGCTGCTAAAGTTACAGGCACCAGTGATGGAGCGATTAAAATTGGGGATGCTGATGGAGCCCAGAAGTGGTGGAGTGCAAAGCCTTGAAGGGTTGTAGGAGTTTAGACATAGAGGGTACTCGGCTACAGGGGTGGTGAGGAGATTTGAAACAAAGCAATGTAAACCTCTATGACAATGTACATTTAGAGATACCAGGTGCTCCTATAAATGATATAGGTTGAGCAAACAATGTTGATCAGAAATCAGGACACTTGCAATGGGCAAACAGAGCTTCAGTTTGGCTTCTCATCTGAAGAGCAATGTAGTACTCTACCCCTCCTGTACTTACCCGCTTTGGTCTGGGACAGGCATTCAAACCTTGGCCCGGATGTTCAAATCCTGCAGAAGAACTTGAACCAACAATCAACTGTCTCGAGGAGAACGCGTAATCAAGTCAAGCTGAACGGGCAGCAAGAACACTGTAATGGACAGGGTCCGAGTAAAGGGTAACGAGGCATCAGGAGTGTCACAGCAAAGTGTAATGATAGATGTGAGAATTACCGGGCTATGCCCATGTAAATAGTGGTGAATGGTCAGTGTAGAGTTAGATCACGTCTCCGGATAAAGCACACTGACTTGTGCAACACTGGGCTTCAGTGTCAATGTTAGCAAAGTTGAGCCAAAATCCAGATGGAAGAATAAGATTGTTCAGGCAAAGCTTATTTAGAGTCACAGTTTTACAGCACAGAAGGGGTCAGCCCAGCAATTCCACGCTGACCATCAAGCACCTACCTATTTTAATCCCATTTTCCAGCACACTATCCATAGCCTTGCATGCTATGATGTTTCAAGAGCTCATCTAAATGCAAGGGTTCCCGCCACTACCCTCCTTTCATGCAGCGAGTTCCAGATTCCCATCATGCACTGGATGGGAATTTTTTTCCCTCAAATCGTCTTTAAACCTCCTGCTTTGACCATAAATCCAAGGGGTTATCGAACCCTCTACTAAGAGGAAAGGTTGCATCTACTTCAACGTAATGTGGTACCAGGGCAACCTGGATCACTTATACAGATATTTTCTGCTCCCTGTGTTTTCAGAGAGAGCAGGGAGAAACAATTATGAAAGGTGCCATGTGGGAGTGCCTTTAAGAATTGGATGTTTAAGAAATGTACCTTTAAGAAATGAGGCTGATCATATTACTGAAGTGATGTCAGAGAGTTGGTGGAGCAGAGCTCAGTTCGGCCATTTTGAGGTTAGTTCTGAGTTTTTAGTTTCAGTTTGAAGAAAAGCTTGGGTGTGGCTGTCAGCTGCATTGCTGGTGATCTCTGCCATGAAGGACCATCTCTTAATCCTTTGGTGAAATCGGAATATAAATCTAACGTGCTCCTGTTTGAAGGATTTGTTAAGTCTTTTGGATGTGTAAAGGAACAGTTTGCAGGATTGGGTGGTCTTGTATTATTTTCGGGGTTATCCTTGAAGTAAGGGGTGTTAAGAGATACAATGTTTATTTAAAAGGTTAATTTGAGTTCATGGAATAAACATTGTTTTGTTTTAAAAACTACGTGTCCACAATTGTAATACTACACCTGGGGAACAAGCCGTGTGCTTCAAAAGCAACAATCCATTAAAGGTGGGTATTGGTTGAACTCCATGATACATTTTGGGGTTCTGAAAACACCTCTCCCATAACAAAGGACTCTGAAACATAGCAGCATAAATAACTATTAAGAGTTACTATGGTAGAGAAAGCCATCATTCAGCTCATTGAGTCCATGCCGGCTCTCTGTAGATTTATTCAAATCAGTCCCACTTCCCCATTCTGTGTTGCCCTGCAAGTTTATTACTTCAAGTGCTTTTGAAATCATTAACAGTCTCTGCTTCCACCTCCCACAGAGGTCCCAACACCTTCAATCTGTGTCCTCTTGGATCTTGTACCATCAGCTAATGAAATGAAATGAAAATCGCTTATTGTCATGATTAGGCTTCAATGAGGTTACTGTGACAAGCCCCTAGTCGCCACATTCCGGCCCCTGTCCGGGGAGGCTGGTACGGGAATCGAACCGTGCTGCTGGCCTGCTTTAAAAGCCAGCGATTTAGCTCAGTGAGCTAAACCAGCCCCTGGAGAATAGGTTTGCTTCTCCCACTTCAGTTAAACCTGTCATAATCCTCTCCACAAGGGTAGCAACCATCTGGAAGTTCCCCTCCAAGCCATGCACCATCCGGACTTGGAAATATACTGCTGCTCCTTGGGTCAAAATCATGGAACTCCATCCCAAACAGCACTGTGGGTGTACCTACACCACATGGACTGCAGCGGTTCAAGGCCGCAGCTCACCACCACCTCCTCAAGCAATAATGCTGGCCTATCCAGCGGCACCCACATCCCCAAGAATACATTTTTTAAATCTCTTATCAAATCTTCCCTCCACCTCTTATCCAACCCTAGCCTAAGCTTAAAGCTAAAGTTCTTGATCCCAGGAACTGTTCTGATAAATCTCCCCCTGCACCCTCTCAAGGGCCCGCATCCTTCCTACAGTGTGGTAACCTTAACCGGACACAATACCCGAGGCATGGCCTAACCAGAGAACATCAACCAGAAAGGGAAAGTAGTGCACAGTGTAGCAGCAGAGCAAAATACCAGTCACTCCGTAACCTCAAAAAGGGGCCTCCAGTCAACCCGTTCAAACGCCTTCTCTGCGTTGACCGAGATAATCACCTCTGGCTCGGCCACTGAGGAGGGCGACAGCACCACATTCATGAGCCTCCCAATGTTGGCTGACAGTTACCATCCCTCCAAAACAAGCCCTGGAGGACAAGACTCCAAACGAGTTGTCAACACCTTAGCCAACAGCTTTGCAACAATATTTAACAGAGTAACAGGTCAGTATGATCCATACGGATCCTTGTCCTTTTTCAAGATCAAGAATGTTGATGGCTGAGCCTGCATTGCCGGCAGTACCCGCCCCTTGGCCTTATTAAAGGCCGTGTGCCTTCTTGCCAACTCTGCCTCAACATCTTGATAAATTCAGATGGGATGGCCCTTCCATCGCCCATCTCCAGACCTGGCTCCTTATTCAGGTACCTATGGAACTGGACAATTATCGACAGTGGTGGTTCTCCCATATCCAGGCTTCTGTCTCAGTCATCGATGGGCCTGGTCCAACTCAGGAGAGATCAAAAAGAATCCCTCCCCCACCAACCTCCCAAACATCTTAGACACATAGTCGATGATGCATGTATCTTCGGCAGACCAACCATCTTTCATTTCTGATGACTGCTGCGCTTTTCAATGTCATCAACCTTGGTCTGCAACCCCCCCCCCCCCCCCCCCTCCCCCCAACACCATCTGTGCCTCCAACGAGACAATGCGACCTAATAATGATCTGTATTGTCACAAGTTACATTAACACTGCAATGAAGTTACTGTGAAAAACTCCTAGTTGCCACACTCCGCCGTCTGTTTGGGTAGGGAGGGAGAATTCAGACCGTCCAATTCACCTGACAGCACGTCTTTCAGGACTTGTGGGAGGAACACCCGGAGGAAACCGACGCAGACACAGGGAGAACGTGCTGACTCCGCACAGACAGTGACCCAAGCCGTGAATCTAAACTGGGACCCTGGCGCTGTGAAGCCATAGCGCTAACCACTATGCTACCGTGCTGCCCCGCACTGTGATCTCTGGGCGCCTCCTCCCCCTTCTTAATTGTCGTCCCTGTACTCATGTCCTCTTGATTGCTTGGGTGTCCAACGGTTAGTGTCCAAGTGTTCTGCCTTGCAGCAGAACAGTTTGGAGGCAAGGATGAGCGCCCAGATGTTGCCCTTGACAAAAAGAGTAAAAGTTTCCCAAAAGTTCTACTGGCTGCAGTTAATTTGCTTGAACACCTTCATCCCAATCAGAGTTGGCCTGTGGGTACAGTTATCCTCGAGGTTTATAATCTCCAAGTTGAAATTCAAATACTCCTGTGCATGTATATTTACACATTACTCATCCAACATTCGCAAAGTAAGCCCTGCAGAGGCTAGATCACCATCTGCTTTTTAAAATAGCAATTTACACGTCACCGCAGACAGTTGTCGCCACACTACCCATGTTGATGTGCCTCCTGTAGAGCTTGGCATGAAGATTAGTTACATCATGCACGTGTTTATAGGGTCTCCATTGGTGTTGAGTGACGGATGGTTACGTAACGCAACTAAACAGCAGAATCAGCCCTTGCAACATTTCACTTACATGGCCCAGCTCTTAGTTAACTATCAGTCGCACAGTTTTGGCTTTTTAAAATCACTTTTGGAAGAGCAGAGAACAAATTAAAAATTGCAGGTCGGTGTTTTTCAAATGGAATGCTCTCAAAAAGGGAAGGGCTTGCAGCATTTGCATGGCACCTTTCACTACCTCGGGGCATCCCAGGGTGTTTAGCAACCAACGTTTTGAAGAGTCGTCACCTGTTGGATTATAGGAAGCATGGCATTCAATTTGCACACAGCGAGATCCCACAGACCGAGTGCTAAACTATTTCAGCAACGTCTGCTGAAGGATAAATATCGGCCAGAAATAAACTGTAACATTGGATCTTTGATGTCCTTCCGAGAGTGAAGTCATTTTAACATTCATCCAAAAGACAATACACCCAACAGTACTTCACTGGGAGAATTAGTACAAATATTGTGCTCAAGTGTCTAGGGCGGAAATTGAATGCCCAACCTTCGGACTCGGGAGACAAGAGTGAACCCATGGCCGATAAAAGGAAGAAAAGCTAATTTTACATTGACCAGGTGAGACCTATGCACCTGGGACCTCACCAATTTTATTTGGGCTCATTTCTTTTGCCATCACCAAGCAATCCACAAATGCACACTACAACATTGTGTCCCATATGTTTCTGTCCATAGAATCCCTACAGTGCAGTAGGCCATTCGCCCATCGTGTCTGCACCGACACTCCAAAAGCGCACTCTACCTAGGCCCCCACTCCCTGCGCATGGTCAATCCACCCAACCTGCACATCCTTGTGTTACTTTTGATAAAACTCATCAGTAGGGAGCAGTACTGGATTTTTGAACCCCATTTCTACTATTAAAAGGTCTTGTGCTCATCCCAAAATATATTTCCCCCCCCACTTCAACAAACAAAGATTTTCTGGTTAAGGGTCTTGACGATATAAACGGATGCAGAACAAGTGGATAGTGAATGGTAACCAGCTCAGCACTGAACGAAGAAATGGGAAGAATTGGAAATATCAACCTGACTTTCTGAGGGAAGCCGTTAAAAAAAAACTAAGTTAGGGCGGCATGTGGCGCAATGGTTAGCACTGGGACCACAGTGCTGAGGATCCGGTTCGAATCCCGGCCCTGGGTCACTGTCCGTGTGGAGTTTACACATTCTCCCCTTGTCTGCGCGAGTTTCACCCCCCACAACCCAAAGATGTGCAGGGTAGGTGGATTGGCCACGCAAAATGGTCTCTTAATTGGAAAACAATAATTGGCTACTCAATTTATTTATTTATTTATTTTTTAAACCCAACTTGCAAAGCATAAATACTGATGTGAATCATGTTCTCCTCTGACTTAGTTCTTCAAGATATCTCGTTGCTTTAAATCACAAAGACAGAAGTCCGTATATTGGGGAGAGAGCAGAAACAAGGCATCTCTCCAGCCATCTGTGGACATGTGTCTTTCATTACAAGAAACTAAATTCAGATAGCAGCATAGGCTTGGACATGTATAACTGCAAAGCCCAGGCTCCGAAATGAAACCATAAACTGCAATATGAAAAAAACAGCAATTGCTGGAAGCATTCGGCTTAAGGAGGCAGCAACTGTGGAAAAAACAGACGTTAACATTTAAGGCATGGATCCTTCCATACAACCCTGAGCTGCAATGTTTAATAGCAGTGTACAACAGGTCTGATCCCAAATGCATTTAACCTGACCTACGGTGGAAATATTAACAAAGCATTTACGCCTCATTGTACTTAAACCAAGTTGAACCCCTGCTCCCTGCAAAAAAAAGTTAATATCAAATTTACAGCATAGAAACAGGTCATTTAACCCAATTGGTCTGTGCCAGTCTTTACGTTCCACACAAACCTCCTCCCATCCCTCTTCATCTCACTCTGTAATCATATTCTGGGATTTCTTCCTTCCTCAGATGTTTATCCAGCTTTTCCTTAAGTGCATCCATACCAATGATAGACAACCTAGGCTGGCGAGTGGCCCGGCAAGATTGAAGTCAGGCATGTGCACCAACCATGGCTGCAGAATAAGATTAAATACATGCCAATGGCAGTATTTAATGAGTAGTTTATTAATGAGTAAACATTTTCTATACATCAAATCAAAATATTTCATGGGCCGCACTCAGAACTCCAAAGGGCCATAGGTTGCCACAGGTCTACACGGTTCTCCTCAACCACTCCCTGTGGCAGCAAGTTCCACACTCTCCCCACTCTGGGTAAAGCGTGTCTCCTGAATTTCCTGCTGGATTTATTAAAGGCTCCCTCATATTCATGGCCCCTTATTTTCGACTCCCCACAAGTGGAGACACCTTCGCTATGTCGCTCTCATAGAATCCCTACGGTGCAGGAGTTGGCTATTCAACCCATCGAGTCCTTACTGACCCTCTGAAGAGCACCCACCCGAGGCCCACACCCCCCCACCCCCACCCTATCCCCGCAACCGGGAAAAGAAAATAGCAATGCATCTAACTTTTCCAGCAGTAGCACGGACCTTGATCGCGACCCCAGGTCACTGATGGTGTGGGGTTTGCACATTTCTTCTTCCCCTCTTTCCTCCCCCCCCCCCCCCCCCCCCCCCCCCTTCGTGTCTGCGTGGGTGTCACCCGCACAAACCCAAAAGATGTGCAGGGTCGGGGGATTGGCCACGCTAAATCGCCCCTTAATTGGATAAAAAAAACAATTGGTTATTCTAAATTATTTTTATTTTATTTTTATTTTTTTTAAAAGGTAACATGAACCTTCATCCTTGCCCTCTTAAGAAAACTTTTTTTTTTTTAAATCTGCCTAAATCTTGTCCTTCCACAGTCTGTTTAAAAAAACGTTCCACGCACCTCAAATTAATTGCATGCAAAGCACTTTCAGCAAAGGGAGACACTGTTTAAATGCACAAATGTATTTACAAACAGATGAAGGGCCTCCATAATCCACTGTTGACACCTTTAATACGCTGGACTTTTGTTTTGAAACCACAGAAACATGCACAAACCTCAAAACAATCGGAATTTTGTTAAAACACTCAATTCAAACAAAAATACACCAGTCGCTAAAATGAAAAAAGGGGATTGTATTAATCTATTTAAATTTAACTGCAGTGGAGTGATGGTAGAAAATGAAACGCTATTTTTTTGTTTTTTGCTGTCAAAGTTTATAAAGTTTGTAGTCTTCCGTTGCTAGCAAATCTCACAAGAGTCTCTCAAGGGCCCAGTGTGTGTGTGTGTCACAAAAATGGCAACATAATTGCCACGTTCACACGCAACATGGACTTACAAAGTATAAACTTGAAATGGTCACTTTAAAACAAAGTGGGTTTTGGAGGTCAGGTGGCCTTTTGTTTCAGTGAGAACCTGTTGAGCTAATCTTCGTACAAGTAAAACACCACGAATGTTGGAAACCGAAAAGAGAGAAAATGCTGGACAAGCTCGGCAGGTCTGGCAGCATCCACGGAGAGACAAAGAGAGTTAACGTCAAACCCTTACGACTTCTTCAGACGTAATCTTCACGTCTGGACATGTCGTGCCAAAAATATTGAAATGCAAGCAACCTTTCTGGACATATCTTTGAGAAGCAACTCAAATGCAAAAGAACCTTCCTGAGGTTAATGGCCACCCTTATCCAAATAATTGGAAGAAATTGGTTTCACAATACTGTTCACTCTATTTTATTATATGTGAATGGGGAACGCCCAACCTTTAACAATGGCCTAGCCATCGGAAACAAGTGTGCGAGGACAATGGAAAAGGATGCTCTTGCAACATAACAGAAACTAGGTTTCTAATGAGGAGATTCTGGTGTGGAGGACGAGAAACAGAAAAGCAATATGCCTCTGCAAAACTAAGCAAATTAGTCTTTCTAAAACCTTCTCTTCTGTGGGCCAAAGAAAGAAGGTTTACCAGTCAACAACGTTTCAAGACATCACCCCTTGGACACTCAAGTCCATAAGACATAGAAGCAGAATTAGGCCACTCGGCCCATCGAGTCTGCTGCGCCATTCAATCATGGCTGATATTTTTCTCATCCCCATTCACCTGCCTTCTCCCCATAACCCCTGATTAATCAAGAACCTATCAATCTTTGTCTTAAAGACACTCAGTGATTTGGCCTCCATGTATGACAAAATAATTCTTGAACCTTTGAGAGCTAATTGCATTCTACTTTGGTAACCACAATTTTTTCACAAGTGTGTCCATGCACTCGTACATTACCAGGTGTGGTTTCAGTTCCCGGTGTTGAATAATAAACATTTTATATTTCTTTCAAAACTTGCAAGAAACCGGTCATTTGTCTGTTCCTGACAACCCCACCACTCGGGGTTTAAAACGCGTTTTTCCTCTAAAACACACCATCTTCGATCAGTCAAGAGTGGAAAAGGGGAAACCATTCCCATCACCACCCCCTCACCTGTAACATAATCTGCATCCCTCAAATGGCTGCCCTCAACCAAGCTTCATACTCACGATTCAAGATACAAACTGAATTCAGCTGAAACAGGTGAAGAGAACACTTAGTAAAGTGCATACCTCTCCTACGCAGTGTTAACTCAACATTATTAGAATTATGCAACTCGGCCTGGAGATATTCCCCTGCCCCAGTTGACGTTCTGTAAATAAAAAGATGGAAAAAAATTTTTTATTTTTTTTTTTTTAAATAAAGACCTCGACCTCACTGAGATCGGCCTGAGGCCAATCCACGTCTCAACAACCTGCTCTGAAAATCCTGCTCAGCTTTAACTGCAGTGACTAATTCCACCACAGCATGTGAGGCAATCCACAATATTCTAGAAACAATCGCCAACTTTCAAAATAAAACAACCCACAATGTCCATCTTCCAATGTGAGCAAAGCTTTTTAAAACAATCCCAGGATCCAGATTTGAATCGGCATCTTCACCAAATGGGCAGCACGGTAGCAATTGCTTCACAGCTCCAGGGTCCCAGGTTCAATCCCCGGCTTGGGTCACTGTGCCGAGCCTGCACGTTCTCAGTGTCTGCGTGGGTTTCCTCCGGGTGCTCCAGTTTCCTCCCACAGTCCAAAGATGTGTAGGTTAGGTGGATTGGCCATGCTAAATTGACCTGAGTGTCCAAAAAGGTTAGGTGGGGTGCTCTTTCCAAGGGTCAATGCAGACTCGTTGGGCCAAATGGCCCCCTTATACACTATAAATTCTATGATTCTATGAATCAGTTCTGCCTTGGGCCATATCCTATCTCTGTACCAAATTTTGCCCCTTAGTTTTGGAGATACGCTGTTTACAGACCAGTCTAACAGGGGCCAAAAACATTACCTCCTCCCACTTTACGTAATTAGTGTCTAGTTGCAGAATATAATGAACAATTGTCATTTACATTCCACACTGAGCATTTGCAGAAATAAATTAGAAATTCTAACATCTGCAGAATACGGTCACTGCTATCCTCAAGTGATATGCATCGTGCACGGTCTGATTTTATTTTCGCAAAGTGGAAAATGCAAAGTGATGTTGGAAACACGAAGTTTTTTTTTAAATGTTAAAAATGGAGGAGAAGGTACTGGATTTGTCCTCCCCACCACCAACACCCACGGACATCACTCACTTTCTTGCCCACAAATTAGAACAATTAGTCCTAAAACAAAAGGTAAATTCACAAAGTTCATTGAATCAGAGCTCCTGATCAGGTTCCTGCTTGGGTGAATAGACACACACATGGGAAATACATTGCCAACATTCCAGAGTGCTTCCAAGACCCATAAACCACTGAAGTATCAACACTTTCAATGTTTTTATGACCAGGGGCCCAGGCATCTATAAAATATATATTCACTCAAAGCTGTCAAACCCATTGATGGTTGGTCTTGCAAGTTACCTAAAGCAATTGAATAGCACATTGATTGGGCAATAGAACCAAGTGTCCTTTGTATTTTGCAATATTAAATAATAAAATTATCTTGTGTTAAACATAGAACACAGTGTAGCATTGGCTGTGGAGTATGGATTTGTGTCATAGTTTATTTTTTAAATTTAGAGTACCCAATTCATTTTTTTTCCAATTAAGGGGCAATTTAGCGTAGCCAGTCCACCTACCCTGCACATCTTTTGGGCTGCTGGGGCGAAACCCACGCAAACACGGTGAGAATGTGCAAACTCCACACGGACAGTGACCCAGAGTCGGGATCGAACCTGGAACCTCGGCACCGTCAGATAGCAGTGCTAACCACTGCACCACCGTGCTGCCCCGTGTCATCGTTTTTAACATGTCCAATGCACATACAGAATGGAAACATTTACAAAACCCTTAAGTATTAAAGTCCACATGGCACAGTGGGTAAGACTGCTGCCTCACAGCTCCAGGGACCCGGGTCCAATACCGGCCTTGGGTATCTGTCTATGCAGAGATTGCACTTTGATTTGTTGTCATATGTACCGATGTACAGTGAAAAGTATTTTTCTGCGGCCGAGGGAACGTACACAATAGACAAAAGAATAATCAACAGAGAACATTGACAAATGGTACATCGACTAAGTGATTGGTTACAGTGCGGAACAAGGGGCCAAACAAAGCAAACACATGAGCAAAGCAGCATAGAGCATTGTGAATAGTGTTCTTAGAGGGAACAGATCAGTCCGAGGGGGAGTCGTTGAAGAGTCTTGTAGCTGTGGGGAAGAAGCTGTTCCTATGTCTGGATATGCGAGTCTTCAGACTTCTGTACCTTCTGCCTGATGCAAGGATCTGGAAGAAGGCAATGCCTGAGTGGGAGAGGTCTCTGATAATGCTGTCTGCCTTCCTGAGGCAGCGGGAGGTGTGGACAGAATCAATGTAGGGGTGGCAAGTTTGTGTGATGTGTGGCTGAGTTCACCACACTCTGCAGTTTCTTGCGATCTTGGACTGAGCAGTTGCCATACCAGGCTGTGATGCAGCCGGATAGGATGATGCTCTCTATCGCACATCTGTAGAGTTTGAGAGAGTCGATGCAGACATGCCAAATTACTTTAGCTTCCGGAGGAAGTAGAGACGGTGTTGGGCTTTCTTGACTGTTGCATCAACGTGAGTGGACCAGGACAGTCTGTTGGTGATGGTGACCCCCAGGAACTTAAAGCTATCAACCATCTCCACTTCGGAGCCATTGATGCAGACGGGAGTGTGTGTCGTGCTGCGCTTCCTGAAGTCGATGATCAGTTCCTTGGTCTTTCCGACATTTAGAGAGAGGTTGTTTTTGGTGCACCATGCAACCAAGTGGTTTATCTCCCTCCTGTAGTCTGATTAGTCATTGTTTGAGATACGGCCCACCACAGTCGTATCATCCGCAAACTTTTAGATTGAGTTGGAGTTAAATTTTGTCACACAGTCATGTGTGTATAGGGAGTACAGTAGAGGACTGAGCACACATCCTTGCAGGGCCCCGGTGTTGAGGACTATTGTGGAGTAGGTGCTGTTGCCGATCCCGACAGATTGCGGTCTGTTGGTGAGAAAGTCGAGGATCCAGCTGCACTGGGAGGGGTCAAGTCCAAGATTGTGGAGTTTGGTTATTAGTCTTGTTAGGATAATGGTGTTGAAGGCAGAACTGTAGTCTATGAACAGCAGTCTTTACATAGGTGCCGTTGTTGTCGAGGTGTTGGAATGTTGATTGCAGAGAAAGTGAGATAGCATCTGCTGTGGACCGGTTGCGGTGATAGGCGAACTGCCGTGGATCGAGACCATCTGGGAGGCTGTCAGTGATCAGTCTCATGACGAGCCTCTCGAAGCATTTCATGATTTCATGATAACAGACGTCAGGGCCACCGGTTGATCGTTGTTGAGGCAGGCTACCTTGTACTTCTTTGGTACTGGTATTATGGTGGCCTTCTTGAAGGAGGTGGGGACCTCAGAGCGGAGGAGTGAGGTGGTGAAGATATCTGCGAATACACTCGCTAGCTGGTCTGCGCAGGCCGAGTGCTCGCCCAGGGACTCCGTCGGGCCTGTCACTTCCCACGGATTCACTTTCAAGAAGGCAGCTCTTACCTCCGAGGCTGTGATAGTGGGTATGGGTGTGTCCAGGACTGTTGGGACGGGTGGCACTGATACATTGGCTGACTGCTCAAAGTGGGCATAGAGCTTGTTCAGATTATCGGGTAGGGATGCTCCAGCCCCAGATATTCCCCCTGGCCTTGCTTTATAGCCTGTGATCTCGTGTAAGCCCTGCCATCGTCGCCGTGGATTAGTGTCGCTGGCCTGGGACTCTAGTTTGATGCGGTATTGTTTTTTGGCATCCCTGATGGTTTTCCGTACGTCGTACCTGGATTTCTTATATAGGTCAGGGTCGTCAGACTTGAACACCTCCATCCGGAACATCAGCAGAGAGTGAACCCTTTGGTTGAGCCAGGGTTTCCGATTAGGGAATACCCGTATTGTCTTCTTCGGTACACAGTCCTCGGCACACTTACTGATGAAGTCTGTGACGGTGGATGCGCACTCATCCAGGTTAGCTGCCGCGGCCTTGAATATGGACCAATCCACAGACTCCAAGCAGTCGCAGGGATATCCTCAGATCAGCACTGCACGGTTCTGTTGACTGGCTCAGCACGCTGTAGTTGCTGTTTGTAAGCCGGAAGCAGGGCCGGCTCAAGGCACCGGCAACTCGGGCAGTCGACCGGGGCGCCATGTGCTTGGGGGCGCCAGACTCGGGTCCCGCGCATGCGCAGTTGGGCCGGTGCTAACCAGCGCATGCGCGGTGGCCGCCCTCCCCCAGGGCCGCCCTCCCCCTGGGCTGGTCCCCCCTCTGTCCTCCCCCCCCGCTCGGTCCGCTCCCCCCCCCCCCCCCCCCTCGGTCCGCCCCCCCTCTGTCCCCCCCGCCCCCCCTCGGGTCTGCCCCCCCCCTCGGGTCCGCCCCCCCCCTCGGGTCCGCCCCCCCACCCCCCCCCTTGGCCCCGCCCCCCAGGGCGCCGAAGTTCAGCTTGCCCGGGGCGCCAGCAACCCTAGGGCCGGCGCTGGCCGGAAGTAGGAATACCGACTTGTGGTCAGATTTGCCACAGTGAGGTCCGGGAATGGAGCGGTCGGCTCCTTTGATGCTCGTGTAGCAGTGGTCCAGGGTGTTTGCACCTCTGGTGGAGCAAGAGATAAGTTTCTCCCCGTGTCTGCTTAGGTTTCCTCCGGGTGCTCCGGTTTCCTCTTGTGCAGGTTCGGTGGATTGGCCACGCTACATTGTCCAAAAGGTTCGGAAAGTACAGTTTGCGCTTCCCAGAATAACATGGGTTGCTGTTTTAAATGGTTCAATCTAACAAGGCAAATACAAAGCCGCATTTGGAGGTACAACTGCTAATCTTCTTCCAATTTCATAGCCAAAGTATTCCAGTAACAAAGGTCTGAAAGAGACAGGAGCACTTTACTTTTATATAGTGTCCCAGTGCAACATGGTATATATAAGCCACAGGAAAGCTTCCTTCTCGCACCCTTGAAATTAGCTCTCCAAAAAGAGCACAGGAGGCTCAAAACAGAAATCATGAATTTCCCAGACATAGCAAGGAAGATTTTGGGATAATTCATCTTCACCACTGCCAAACGGCTCTCACACACCTTTCCAACGAATTCTGGAATGGCACATGAAGGGCTCAATGTGCAGTGATGTTTTATTAGGGATAACATGCATGATGTGCTTCATGTTAATATTTGCCTCTTCATATTTCTCATCCAACATCACTGTAGGGGACTGGATCATTATCATATCGGTAAGAACTTGCTGTGCACAATGCTGCATTCCTTATGTTGCAAGAGTGACAAATCCTGGTGCTTATCAGCTGTAAATACTTTTGGGGACTTCCCACGGTTATTAAAGGTGCTGTAGACATGCAAATCTTTCTTTCCTTGCAAGATAAGCACATTCTATATTTCACAACAAGTTATCCACTCTTAAACTTTTGCATTTTTGATCTTTTATAAATGATAGTCAGCTACATGACTAGCTCTGATGTGCACCCTCAATGTTAGTCACACAATGTCAAATCTCCCGTGAACAATGAACATGTGGATGAGGTACCACAGAAGAAGGACTTAAATGTCTTAGGAGAGAAGGGAAGAGTTAATTCTTTGTTACGACACCCTGGGCCACTGCACGGTGAATTCCTGTCCCACTTGACCTGGAGTGGCAACACAATTGAAATTAATTCTTAGAAAATATCCATAGTCTTTGGTCTATGTCTACCCATAACTACAGTCACCAGATTTATAAATTTAACACAATTTTTATTAATAACTAATGTGTGGGTAGCACAGTTGCTTCACAGATCCAGGGTCCCAGGGTCGATTCCCGGCTTGGGTTATTGGCTGTGTGGAGTCTGCATGTTCTCCCCGTGTCTGCGTGGGTTTCCTCCGGGTGCTCCGGTTTCCTCTCAAGTCCCGAAAGATGTGCTGTTAGGTGAATTGGACATTCTTAATTCTCCCTCCGTGTACCCGAACAGGTGCTGGAAATGTGGCGACTGGGGGATTTTCACAGTATGTCATTGCAGTGTTAATGTAAGCCTACTTGTGACAAGATAGATTATTAAATATATACACACACCTACACACCTTCCAGTTGTGGTGAACTCAACCCAACGCATCTCACAAGTTTGCCATCCTCCCATTGATTCTGTCTACACCTCCCGCTGCCTCAGGAAGGCAGGCAGCATTGTCAGTGACCCCTAACACCCAGGCTTTGCCCTCTTACAGACCCTTCCATCAGGCAGAGGATACAGAAGTCTGAAGACCATCACATCCAGAGATAGGAACAGCTCCTTCCCCACAGCTACTAGACTCCTCAACGACTTCCCCCCACCTCAGACTGATCTGTTCCCCGAAAGACACTATTCATGACGACCTATGCTGCTCTTGCTCAAGTATTTGCTTTGTTTGGCCCTTGTTCCGCACTGTAACCAATCACTGTTTGTCAACGTACTTTGTCAATTATTCTCTTTGTCAACTGTGTACGTTCCCTTGGCTGCAGAAAAATGCTTTTCACTGTACTTCGGTACATGTGACAATAAATCAATCAATCAAAAAAAGTCAATCAAAGTTGGAGGTTTTTGCTTTCAGTCAGTAATGGTTTTCACTGTAGATTCATCCAGGTTTCAAGAACGTCTCGACAGGTTTGGCAATCAGCAGTAGTCAGCATTTCCGAAGGGAGAGCCAGAGAGACTCACAGCTTCTCCTCTCTGCATCCAGGATCCGGCTGTCATTTCCTGCCTCCTCCGAAAACCATCTCACAGGCAGGGCCCAATCACCGCTTGTCGCTGGGCAGGACACAGCCTTTTGCCAATTCATTGGCCACCGGTCACCCAATCGAACCGAATCCCTCCACTCTCTCGGGTGCCAAAAAGTCGGAGTTCTGCTGTTCAAAAGCCCCATTTCCAATAGCAGTGTCCAATTTTGCGAGTTCCTCACTTCCACTGCTCGACGTACATGTCCGTTAAAATATCCATGAATTAAAAACGATAACCGCAAAGTAAAAGAAATGGGAAATAAGGGTCCTTAAAATTAGAAATATTATTCTTCGGCACACTTCCTGCCGACAAAATCTTACACATCCCAATTGCCACACTGCCATGAACTTTTCTCACAAATAATTTCTAAACCAGCCACAAGAATGGAAAATCCCTATGGAAACCTGTCACATTGCAACTGTGTGGGGGCTGGGGCAGACGCAAGTGCGCAATGAATTTCCAGGATGGGTTATTGAACTATTCAGCTAAAAAAAATAATAATAATGTGCTGCAGGAGCTGGAAAGAGGTTACGAGACTAGGTTAGCTGGGTTTGATCCACGTTATAAATTGGCAGATTAGTTAGGCTCAGCAATAATTACAGCATTCGCCTCCTCCCTCAGAAATCTACCCAAATAGGAATTACGTTCTTTATGCTTACAAGTATGTAATACAAGATTGTCTGGGTAATCAGGAATTGGAAAGTTAAATTAGCGCCCACCTAAATGAAAAATGTCATGCCTTTCCCTTCTGTTCAGGAACCACCATAGCATGGAATGTTAATTACACAGTGCAGAATGGCCTTGATTAAAATGTGTTACATCAGGACCTCAGCTATCAACGCTCCATCTGAATTGCCCATCAGAATGTTCGCAGGACTAGGCACCACCTCACTGCACAACAATTGTTCAAAAGGTTATTTAGCACAGATTTATCTGCACCGATTCTCTGAAGTAGTCCCACTTTCCGGCAGCACGGTAGCACAGTGGTTAGCACAGTTACTCCACAGCTCCAGGGTCCTAGATTTGATAACCGGCTTGGGTCGCTGTCTGCGTGGAGTCTGCACGTTCTCCCAGTGTCTGCGTGGGTTTCCTCCGGGTGCTCCCGTTTCCTCCCCCCAGTCCAAAGATGTGCAGGTTAGGTGGATTGGCCATGATAAATTGCCCTTGGTGTGCAAAAAGGTTGGGTGGGGTTACTGGGTTATGGGGATAGGGTGGAGGAGGTGTGGGCTTGGCTAGGATGCTCTTTCCAAGGGCCAGTGCAGGCTCAATAGGCCGAATGGCCTCCTTGTACACTGTAAATTCAATGGAAGATCTTTTCCCAGAGTTCTTCAAACTTCGACCCTTCACATATTCATCCAATGCCCTTTTCGAAGTCACTACTGAATAGTTCCACCCACACTTCACTTTCATTGCACTGACAAAATTAATGTGATTGGTAGCCAAGGTACAATAGTTTAACCAACAGTCCAAAACAGACTCTCACAGGGAATCCTGACCGGATTGATTTGTGCCAAGGTGTCCAATGACATTCCATTCCACAGCTATGGGTACCATTACCTCTGCAATGATATCAGCACTTAGGAGATATCTTCTTTCTTTAATGAATGCAATGTCTTAAATTAGGAAGGCAATTTGCATAAACATAACTTGTATCCCATCTAGTTTAGATAGTCAAGGGCACAGCCGGAGACTGAAGTGAAGATCCTTTAAAACTGAGATAAGGAGGAATTTCTTTAGCCAGAGGATGGAAAAGCTCTGGAAATCATTGCCGCAAAAGACTGGAGTCCGCATCACTGGGTGTCTTTAAGACAGAGTTCTTGATAGGTTCTTGATTAATAAGGGGATCGGGGTTATGGGGAGAATGGGAACAAACATAGAAAATAGAACATTCAGCCCTTCGAGCCTGCATACCATTCAATATGATCATAGCTGATCATGCAAATTCAGTACCCACTCCCGCTTTCTCTCCATATCCCTTGATCCCTTTAGCCCCAAGGGCCACGTCCATCTCCCTCATGAACATATCCAACAAACAGGCCCCAACAGTGCTGGAGAATTCCACAAGTTCACGGCTCTCTGAGAGAAGTTCTTCCTCATCTCAGTCCCGAATGGCTGACCCCTTATTCTTAGGTTGTGACTCCTCGTTCTGGACGTTCCCAAGATCGGAAACATTCCTCCCCCGTCTAGCCAGTCCCATCAGGATTTGACATGTCTCCATGAGATTCCCTGTCATTCTTCTAAACTCCAGTGAGTACAAGCCCAGTTGATCCAGTCTTTCTTCATATGTCAGTCCTGCCATCCCGGGAATTAGTCTGGGGAACCTTCGCTGGACACCCTCAATAGCAGGAATGTCCTTCCTCAAACTAGGAGATCAAAACTGCACCCAATACTCAAGGTGTGACCTCACCAAGGCACTGTATAACTGCAGCAAGATATCCCTACTCCTGTACGCCAATCCTCTCGCTATGAAGGTCAGCATGCCATTAGCGTTCCTCACCTCCTGCTGTACCTGCCAACCTTCAGTGACTGTTCCACCGTGATACCCAGGTATCATTGTACTTCCCCTTTTCCTAAACTGTCACCATTCTGATAATGATCTGCCTTCCTGTTTTGCCACCAAAGGGGATAACCTCACATTTACCCACATTAAATTGCATTTGCCAAATATTGCCCACTCAGCCAGCCTGTCCAAGTCACCCTGCAGCCTCTTTGCATCCTCCTCACAGCACACACTGCCACCCAGCTTAGTGTCATCTGCAAATTTGGAGATATTGCAATTCCTTCGTCCAAATAATTAATGTATATTGTGAACAGCTGGAGTCCCACCACTAAATCCTGCGGTTTCCCCACTAGTCACTGCCTGTCATTCTGAAAAGGACCCATTTATTCCCACTCTCTGCTTCCTGTCTGCCAACCAGTACTCTATTCACGTCAATTCATTACCCCCAATACCATGAGCTTTAAATATGCTCACTAATCTCTTGTGTGGGACCTTGCCAAAAGCCTTTTGAAAGTCTAGATACACAACATCCACTGGTTCACCCCTGTCCACTGTATTGTTCGCATCCTCAAAAAATTCCAGAAGTGAGTGGTATGTTGTGCAGTGGTTAGCACTGGGACTGCGGCGCTGAGGACCCGGGCTCGAAACCCGGCCCTGGGTCACTGTCCTTGTGGAGTTTGCACATTCTCCCCATGTCTGCATGGGTTTCACCCCCACAACCCAAAAGATGTGCAGGATAGGGAGATTGGCCATGCTAAATTGCCCCTAATTGGAAAAAAAAATAATTGGGTACTCTACATTTATGTTTGTTAATTCATGGACGATTTCCCTTTAGAATAAGGACCATATCAGTCATGATCAAATGGTGAAGCACACTTGATGGTCCAAATGGCATAATCCTGCTCCTATATCTTATGGTCTTATGAACTAATTGAGTGATATGGAACAGACTAGAGGGACTGAATGGCCTCCTTCGGTTCCAATGTTTTACACCAGCTTGAGTATGCAATTTAGAGATGTCCCCTTATCACTATTAATCATCCACTGAGCTCAACTGGGAGGACTCTTCACTTTGGAACAGATGGTCGTAGGTTCAAACCACCCGTGGGCTTGAGCATATAACCTCAGCGCACATTGCAGTTCAACACTTGGGAGTGGTGCACTGGCAGAGGCTCTGCCTTTCAGAAGAGATCCTGGGACTTTGGGACAAAGCAGAAGCTACCACTCAGCCACAGTCACAGAAACCCCCCCCCCCAGCGCAAAATAAATTAACAACCAAGAACAGTAGGAAGTCATGAGAATCACTTGCCTCCATTTTAATATAATATATAACATAATAATCTTTATTGGCACAAATAGGCTTACATTAACACGGAAATGAATTTACTGCATTCCTAGTCGCCACACTCCGGCGCCTGTTCAGGTACACATAGGGAGAATTCAGAATCTCCAAATTACCCAACAAGCACATCTTTCGGGACTTGTGGGAGGAAACCAGAGCACCCGGAGGAAACTCACGCATACACGGGAGAACGTGCAGACTCTGCACAAGTGACCCAAGCCGGGAATTGAACCTGGGACACCGGAGCTGTGAAGCAACAGAGCCAACCACTGGGCTATCATGCTCAGCAAATGCAATGTGCGTGCACACAATAAAATTCATACAACTGGGGTTACGACTGATTCTGCTTCCACAACCCCTTTGGAATAATGAAGCTTGGCAACATTTAAGAGAAAGCGAGGTAAACACGAGGTGATGAATAGCAGGATATGCTGATTTGGTGGCTGGTAGGGATCAGAAACAAATCTGCATGGACCAGCTTGGCCACAAAGACTGTTAGTGCTGCTGTGTGTAATTCTATCAAACTCCTGCGTTGTCACAAATAAATATATTTAGCTGCACACCTCGTGCATCAAATTTTCTGAATCATGTTTCCTTTTCCTGGCCAAACCATTCTATACTCATACCAAAGCAAAATATGATGCTGGAGATCTGGAAAAAAAAAAGGACTAGTATTACTCAGCAGCCCCGGCAGTCTCTGTGGGGAGGGGCTTTGTGCCTTAGCACACAGAGCACTCACCATGAAGTGGATGAATGAATTGCTTAAATAGATGTAAATGGATATGATATAATCGGGATTACGGAGACCTGGCTGCAAGGTGGCCAGGGATGGGAATTGAACATTCAGGATATTCAGTATTTAGGAAGGGCAGACAAAAAGGAAAAGACAGTGGGGTTCCATTGCTGATTAAAGAGGAAATTAACACAATAGTGAGGAAGGATATTCGCACCGACAAGGTGGAATCTGTATGGGTCAAGCTGAGAAACACCAAGGGGCAAAAAGAATACCGTACTTTCCGGACTATAAAGCGCACCTGACTATAAGCCGCACCCACTGATTTTGAAATTTTTTTTTATTTTGAACATAAATAAGCCGCACACGTATATAAGCCGCAGGTGCTTACCGGTACATTGAAACAAATGAGCTTTACACAGGCTTTAACGAAATACGGCTTGTAACAAAAATAAAAAATTAGCGGTAAAGAATAGCCTACCAAGAAAGTCATTGGTCACTGTGGAGCGAAATCAATCCGATTAAGCTCTTAAGATTAACATAGAATCATCAGTTTGAAACATTAAAAATAAATAAATCATGTGTAAAAAGAAGTATTTTATTACTGATCGTAATCAAGATATCACCAACCCAGGTGATCAGAGTCACTATCCTCCTCTTGTGCACTGAAACCACTGAAGTCATCTCCTTCAGTGTCAGAGTTGAATAGCCTCAGAATTGCTTCATCCGATGTTGGATTGTTTTCATTGTCGCTCTCATCACTTTCATCCGGAGGCAAATTTCCCGCTGAGCTCATGCTGCCCTCTTCAACACGCAGCAATCCAGCTTTTCGAAACCCGTTGATGATAGTGGATTTTTTAACAATGCTCCACGCTGTCAGGACCCACTGGCAGACTTGACCATAAGTTGCTCTTCGCATGCGGCCCGTTTTAGTGAAGGATTTCTCCCCACTTGTCATCCAAGCCTCCCACTGAACACGAAGCGCCACCTTAAATGCACGATTTAAACTGATGTCGAGTGGCTGTAAATACTTTGTTGTGCCCCCAGGAATCACAGCTGGAATTGAGTTTGTCCTCTTGATGGCTTCTTTCACAGAATCTGTTATGTGGGCCCTCATGCTGTCCAAAACGAGCAATGCCTTGTTCCTGTGAAAGAATCCTCCCGGTCGCTTGCCGTAGCACTCCGTATGCCATTCATGCATTAGGCTTTCCGTCATCCATCCTTTCTTGTTGACTTTCACAACAATTCCTGTAGGGAATTTTTCTTTTGGTATCGTCGTGCGTTTAAAAATCACCATCGGTGGAAGCTTTTCTCCCGATGCCGTGCAACTCAGAACACAGGTGAAGTGCGTTTTTTCATGCCCAGTTGTTTTCAGCATGACGGATGATTCACCTTTCCTGTTGACAGTCCGAGTGAGAGGCAGGTCAAATGTCAGAGGAACCTCATCCATATTTATGATATTGTGTGGGCCAATGGAATGCTCTGCTATCATTGCATCAGTGAATTTGCGGAAGTTTGAAATTTTTTCCTCGTAGTCGGGAGGGAGCTGCTGACACAAACTCGTCCGTACCCTGATGGACAGGCCTTTACGTCTCATAAATCTGAGACACCACGATGGTCCACCTCTAAAATTCTCAAACTTCATTGCGGTGGCGATTGTTTTGGCTTTCAGTCGGATCTGTACAGTTGAAACACCTCGGCCGTCTGCTCTCTGCATGTTGACCCAGTCTTCGAGCTCATTTTCTAGTTCGGGCCATCTGCTTTTCTTCCCTCTGAAAGCTTTAGTTGTCTTTTTGCACTGAGTCAATTTCTCACGCTGCTGTTTCCAACGTCTTATCATCGACTCATTAAGACCAAGCTCTAGTGCAGCAGCTCTATTTCCTTTCCCAACAGCCAGATCGATCGCCCTCAACTTGAAAGCTGCATCATATGCATTTCTCCGTGTCTTTGCCATGATGAGGGTGACAAAATGACTACCGTAATCAGAATGATGGGATGTTTGAGCGCGCTCGATTTAATCTAAACAGTAAACTAAAAAGTTACATTGTTTTACCTTGACCCGTTACGCAATTTCATTGGTTTAGTGAAAAGAAAGCGGGAAAAATCCATAAATAAGCCGCGTCATTGTATAAGCCGCGAGGTTCGAAACGTGTGAAATAAGTCGCGGCTTATAGTCCGGAAAGTACGGTATATTAGTGGAGGTTGTATACAGGCCCCCAAACTGCAGTGGTGATGTTGTAAATAGCATTAGTAAATAATAACAAATCGGGGCTGTTTAGCACAGGACTAAATCGCTGGCTTTGAAAGCAGACCAAGGCAGGCCAGCAGCACGGTTCAATTCCCGTACCAGCCTCCCCGAACAGGCGCCGGAATGTGGCGACTAGGGGCTTTTCACAGTAACTTCACTGAAGCCTACTTGTGACAATAAGCAATTTTCATTTCATTTCATTAAACAGGAAATTGGAGACACTTGCGATAAAGGAACATCAGTAGTTATGGGTGACTTTAATCTGCATATAGATTGGGCAAATTAAATTAGTCACAGTACCGTAGAGGAGGAATTCTCGGGAGTGTATACAGGATGGTTTTCTGGACCAATACATTGAGGAACAAGGCCATCTAGACTGGGTACTGTGTAATGAGAAAGGAATAATTGGCAATCAAGTTGTGTGAGGCCCCTTGGGGTTGAGTGACAATAATATGTGGAATTCTTCATGAACATGGAGAGCGATGCAGTTAACTCTGAGACTAGGGTGCTGAAGCTAAATAAAGGAAATTATGATGGCAAAAGTTGGCTATAATGGATTGGTGAGAGTTACTTAAAGGGATGACGGTGGATAGGCAATGGTAAACAGAGAGCATATAAGGGAACTGCAACAATTATTCATTCCTGTCTGGCACAAAAATAAAATAGTATAGGTGGCCAAACCTTGGCTTACATGGGAAATTAGAGATTTATTAGATCCAAGGAAGAGGCATGCAAATTGGCCACAAAAAGCAGCAGGCCTGAGGATTGGGAGCAATTTAGAAATCACTAAAGGAGGACAAAGGGATTAAGGTGGGGAGAATAGAGTACGAGAGTAAGCTTGCAGGGAACATAAAAACTAACTGTAAAAGCTTCTTTAAGTATGTGAAGAGAAAAAGATTGAAACGAATGTAGGCCCCATACAATCAGAAACAAGGGAATTTATAATGGAGAACAAAGAAACGGTTGACCAACTAAATACATAGAACATACAGTGCAGAGGGAGGCCATTCGGCCAATCGAGTCTGCACCAACTCCCTTAAACCCGCACTTCTATCCAATAACCCCATCTAACCTTTTTGGGCACTACGGGCAATTTATCATGGCCAATCCACCTAATCTGCACATCTTTGGACTGTGGGAGGAAACCGGAGCACCCGGAGGAAACCCACGTGCAGTCTCCACACAGTGACCCACAGACAGTGACCCAGCGGGGAATCGAACCCAAGACCCTGGCGTTGTGAAGCCACAGTGCTATCCAATTGTGCTACCGTGATGCCCACAAACTTTAGTTCAGTCTTCACAAAGGAGGACACAAATAACGTACCAGAAATGTTGGGGATCACAGGGTTTAGGGAGAGGGAGGAACTGAAGGAAATCAATTTAGTAGAGAAATGGTGTTGGGGAAATTGATGGAATTGAAGGCCGATAAATCCCCAGGACCTGATAATCTATATCCCAGAGCACTTAACGAAGTGACCCAAGAAATAGTGGATGCATTGTTCTCATCTTCCAAGATTCTGTAACAATTGGAGGGTAGCTAATGTAATCCCACTATTTAAAAAAAGAGGTAGAGAGGAATTATAGACCAGTCAGCCAGCCTGATGTTGGTAGTGGGGGAAATGCTAGAGTCCAGTAGAAAAGATTTAATAGTGGAGCACTTGGGAAAACAATAGCAGAATTGGGCAGAGTCAGCATGGATTTATCAAAGGGAAATCAGGTTTGACAAATCTACGGGAATTCTTTGAGGATGTAACCAGTAGAGTTGGTGAGGGGGAACCAGTGGAGGTGGTTGATTTGGACTTGGACTTTCCAATGTCCCACATAAGAGATTAACGTGTAACATTAAAGCAGATGAGATTGGGGTAATGTATTGACCTGGATAGAATAACGGTTGGCAAACAGGAAAGAGTGGGAATAAACAGGTCTTTTTTCAAATGGCAGGCAGTGACTAGTGGGGTACTGCAGGAATCAGGTTAGAGACCTCAGTTATTCACAATATATATTAATGATTTAGATGAAGGAACTAAATGTAACATCTCCAAATTTTCAGATGGCACAAAGTTGGGTGGGAGGGTGAGCTGTGAGGAGGCTGCAGAGATGCTTCAGTGGGATTTGGAGAACTTGAGTGAGTGGGTAGATGCATGGTAGATGCAGTATAATGTGGATAAATGCGAGGGTATCCACTTTTATAGCAAAAACAGAAGGCAGATTATTATCTGAACAGCTATAGATTGAGGGAGGAGAGTGTCCGACAAGACTAGGGTGCCCTTGTACACCAGTCGCTGAAGAGAGGTATGCAGGTGCAGCTGGCAGTAAAGCAGCAAAATGGTATGTTGGCCTTCATTGCGAGAGGTTGAGTATAGAAGCAGGGATGTGTTGCTGCAATTATACAGGACTTTGGTGAGGCCACACTTGGAGTATTGTGTGCAGTTTTGGTCTCCTTTTCTGAGAAAGGATGTTCTTGCTCTCGAGGGAGTGGAGCGAAGGTTTCCCAGACTGATACCAGGGATGGCGGGACTGTCATACGAGGAGAGATTGACTAGGTTGGGATTGTTCTCGCTGGAGTTCAGAAGAATGAGCGGGATCTCATTGAGACTTTTAAAATTCATGGAATCATCATAGAATTTAGTGCAGAAGGAGGCTATTCGTCCCATTGAGTCTGCACCAGCTCTTGGAAAGAGCGCCCTACTTAAACCCACAACTCCACCCCATCCCCGTAACCCAGCAACCTCATCTAACCCAAGGGCAACTGAGCATGGCCAATCCACCTAACCTGCACATGTTTGGACTGTGGGTGGAAACCGGAGCACCCGGAAGAAACCCATGCAGACACGGAAAGAACATGCAGATTCCGCACAGACAGTGACCCAAGCCGAATCAAACCTGGGACCCTGGCGCTGTGAAGCCATAATGCGAACCATTACGCTACCGTGCTGCCCATATTCTAATGGAGAAAAGCAAATTACTGCGGGTGCTGGAATCTGAAACGAAAGGGAAAATCTCAGCAAGTCTGGCAGCATCTGTAGGGAGAGAAAAGAGCTAACGTTTCGAGTTCGATGACCAGTCCAGAGTGCCTCTGGAACTCTCTTCCTCAAAAAGCAACAGAAGCAGAGTCTTTGAATATCTTTAAGACGGAGCTAGATAGAGTTTTGATTGACAAGGGGGCGAAAGGTTATCGAGGGCAAGCAGGAATGTGGGGTTGAGGTTACAATCAGATCAGCCTTGATTTTATGGAATGGCGGAGCAGGCTCGAGGGGCCGACTCCTGCTCCTAATTTGTATGTTTGTTATGCATATTCATCGTAAACCTTTCAGGTCAATGTGTCTCTGCATTCTGCCCCACCTCCTGCATCCCGCTCTCCAACAATGTAAATCACTACATTTCTATCCCTCTTAGTACTGTAGAAGGGTCATGCAGACTCAAAATGTTAACTGTTTCTCTCTCTACAGATGCCACTAGACCGGCTTGGTTTATCCAGCATTTTCTGTTTGTATTTCAGATTTCCAACATCTGGATTATGTCGCTTTTATTTGAAACATGAACTGCACCCATTTTCGGAAAAAAAAAGGGAAGGGTTAGCTTTTTCACGATTGCCACATAAACCCTTGTAAAATTATTTTAAATGTGGCCCCAAAAAGGTCAAATGTGAGCCAATCAGCCACACTATCCATTGTTAATTAGATTCAGCTGTGAGTAATAGGAGGTGGTAAAGTCCAGTCAGTGCATGTGATGATGAGGAAGGGAAGCGGTTTAAATTGACACACACATTAATTCGGTGAATCTATATTGGCTTTCTGCTTAAGCAATTTTAAAATTCCCATCCTGGTTTTCAAATCGGCCCATGGCTTCCCCCTCTCTCCATTGCTGTAACTTCATCCAGTTCCGCAACCATCCAAGATCCCCGCACTCCCTAGTCCTGGCCTCTCGCGAATTCCCAACTTTTTTTTAAAATTTAGAGTACTCAGTTCATTTTTTCCAATTAAGGGGTCAATTTAGCATGGCCAATCCACCTATCCTGCACACCTTTGGGTTCTGGGGGCGAAACCCACGCAAACATGGGGAGAATGTGCAAACTCCACACAGACAGTGACCCAGAGCCGGGATCGAACCGGGGTCCTCACCGCCGTGAGGCAGCAGTGCTAACCACTGTGCCACCGTGCTGCCCGCCAATTCCCAATTTTAATCACTCCATCAATGGTAACTGCACCTTCAGCTGCCTTGGCTCCAGAATTTGCTCCCCAAACCTCTCCCACCTCGTGCTCTGCCATTCAGGCGCTCCCTAAAACCTCCCCTTTTGACCACCTTGCTAATCTCCTATGTGTCTTGGTGTCACAACTGCTTTATAATGCTTCTGTGAAGTGCCTTGGCATATTTGATTACAATCAAAAGGTGCTCTAAAAGAGCTCTGTTTGCTATATGATTTCACCATTAGATGATTGAAGATAAATCTTTCTGGGCTCTGTTTTTTTTTATAAATTTAGAGTACCCAATTCTTTTTTTCCCCCAATTAAGGGGCAATTTAGCATGGCCAATCCACCTACCTTGCACATCTGTGTTGTGGGGGCAAAATCCATCAATTGATCTTAAGATCATAAAAGATAAGAGTTGGCCATTCAGCCCATGGAGCCCACTCTGCTATTCAATAAGATTCGTGGCTATCCTGATCGTCACCTCAATGTCACTTTCTTCCTTGCTCTACATACCCCTTGACTCCCTTGTCAATCAAAAATCTGTCTACATCCTTGAATATCCCCAACCTCCAGTGCTTTCTGTGGAAGAGAATCCCAAAGACTAACAACCTCCAGAAGAAATTACTCATCTTTGTATTAAATGGGAGATCTCTTATCCAAAGATGTGCAGATTAGGTGGATTGGCCATGATAAATTGCCCTTAGTGTCCAAAATTGTCCATAGTATTGGGTGGGGTTACTGGGTTATGGGGATAGGGTGGAGGTGTTGACCTTAGGTAGGGTGCTCTTTCCAGGAGCCGGTGCAGACTCGATGGGCCGAATGGCCTCCTTCTGCACTGTAAATTCTATGATAATCTATGATTATCCCGGCCCTGGGTCACTGTCCGTGTGGCGTTTGTTCAGTCTCCCCGTGTTTGCATGGGCTTCGCCCCACAACCCAAAAAATGTGCAGGGTAGGTGGATTTGGCCGCGCTAAATTGGTCCTTAATTGGGAAAAAATGAATTGTGTACTCTAAATTTACAAAACAAAAGGAAAAATAGCATGGAAAACATTTAAATAATGTTTAAAAGGGCAGCACGGTGGCGCAGTGGGTTAGCACTGCGGCCTCACGGTGCCAAGGTTTTAAAAATAAAAATTGTGTTTAAAATCATGAGAAATTTAGGTAGATTAAAAAAGGAGAACCTCTTTCCAAAGGCTAAGAGGAGTCAATGACCAGAGGGCACAGGTGACTGACAGAAGACACAGACAACACGGGTAAAAAAATGTTCACACAATAAATGGTTAGGATTTGGAATGCACTGCCTGCAGGATGGTGAAAATGCAGCTTTCAAAAGAGAAGTGGATAAATACTTGCGAGAATACTAATTGCTGCGATATGGAGAAAGAGTCAGTGAGTGGGGCCAACTCAGGCCTCATGGGCCTGTTCTATTCTAGATTCTATGAAAATTGGTCGCCACAAAAGACAGGGGATCATCACCACTTTGCACTCCTACATTGCTGCCATTTGCATCCAGACAAAGCAGCCCGAACCTAAGATTACATGATGTTTAAACAAACCATGCATTGCTTTAATCGATCTGGGACAGAGGAAACCTTTATGCTCCATATTATGATAGGAAGTAGTCTTAACTGTTGATTTTAATGTCTTTGGGGTGGGGCCTGGGTTAACATATTTGTGACAAGTGAATGTGACTTTATTTGTAGCTCAGTGGTTAGCACTGTTGCTTCACAGCGCCAGGGTCCCGGGTTCGATTCCCAGCTTGGGTCACTGTCTGTGTGGAGTCTGCACATTCTCCCAGTGTCTCAGTTTCCTGCCGGTGCACCAGTTTCCTCCCACAAGTGCCGAAAGACATGCCGCTAGGTGAATTGGACATTCTGAATTCTCCCTCTGTGTACCCAAACAGGCACCGGAGTGTGGCGACTGGGGGATTTTCACAGTAACTTCATTGCAGTGTTAATGTAAGCCTACTCGTGACACTAATAAAGATTATTATTATTCGCTTTTCAATCCCCAATCTGGGAATACAGTCAGTGAGATAGGTTTTAAGGGAGGGGCGGAGGTGGTGGTGATGGTGCTGGAGGGGGGGGGGGGGGGGGGGGGGGGGGGTGAAGAGAGCTTTAGGGGGGTAACTAGGTAACTCTAGTGCTCAGGGCCGTAAAGTAAAAGTAAAAGCAGAGCAATCGGTGGTGCAGCATCTTCAGAGAGCTCAGCTGAAAAAGAGGTTGTAGAGGTCAGGAACAGAATGGCAACAGGAGGCTTTGAACACAAGGTTGAGATTTTTAAATTAGAATTGTTGCTGAATCAGGAGCCGAGGTAGGTCAGAGAGCTTAGGGGTGATGAATGAATGGGGTCCGGCGCCAATGAGAACACGGGCAGCAAATACCACTGCTACTCCAAATCAAGGAGTTTGCAAAGATCCAGGAGCCTTCAACCTTCCTGAAAACTACAGTAGCAGCAGAACTAACATTTCCCTCAAGTCGCTGAAAATTCATTGTATGACTTGCACTTGAAATTTAAGAACCCACCAATTCTAATACAAAAAAACTTAGAAAACCCTTTAATCCTCTGGAGTACAAGTCCAAAGAATCAGCTCCACAAACATACTCAAGCCGTGGACTAATGTTACAGTTCCACTAAACTACAGGCTTATTAAAGTCAAATGGAGTGCTAGGAAATTGGGTAATGAGCTGGACAAAGAACTGCTTTTTACTCACGTTATTGGATTAGGTCAATTATTCACATATTAAGATAATGGATGTCAGGCAGTGACTTGCCACCCCAGTGTCAGAGGGCACGATTATGGGAAACTCCTAGAAAAACGTGGACTCGTCATCCTTGACGAGATAGGGCATGACAGAGGATGTCGGACAAGAGGTTAATACTGGACAAAGCAAAAAGAGGTGACGCACCGAATAATTTCTACTTTCAAGAAGTAAAAGAAGCAAAAAAGAAAAAGAATCGAGAGGGTGGCAGGGTGACACAGCGGTTAGCATCGTTGCCTCACAGTGAAGGGACCTGGATGACTGTGTGGAGTTTGCACTTCCTCTCAGTTTCTGATGGGTTTCCTCCGGGTGCTCCAGTTTCCTCCCACAGTCCAAAGATGTGAAGGTTAGGTGGATTGGCCATGATCAATGCACGAGGTTATATGTTATAGGATGGGGGGGGGAGGGGTGGGGGGGAAGAGGGCCGAGGTATGGAGCTCTTTGAGGATCGGTGCAGACTCAATGGGTCGAATGGCCTCCTTCTGCAATTACAGTAAAACATCTCTATTCCTACACTCCAATCCTCTCGCGAGGGCACCAAGGTCTCGCTGAGTATCCGCCTCTCTCAATTTACACACATTCATATAATAATCTGTCTTCCTATTTTTGCTACCGAAGCGGACAACCTCACATTTATCCACATTATACTGCATCTGCCATGCATGTGTCCACTCACTCAACCTGTCCAAATCCCACTGAAGCATCTCTGCATCCTCCTCACAGCTCACCCTCCCACACAATGTTGTATCATCTGCAAATTTAGTTCCCTCATCTGAATCAATATATATTGTGAATAGCTGAGGTCCCTAATCTGATCGCTGAGATACCCAACAAATCCCCCCACTCGTCACTGCTTGCCAACAGCAAGAGACCCATTTATTCCAACTTTCTGCTTCCTGTCTGCTACCCAACTTTTTATCCTTCAAGACACTACCCGTAATCCTAAACACTTTGACTTTACATATTGATCTGCTATGCGAGACCTTGTCGAACACCTTCTGAAAGTCTAAATAAACCACATCTACCGGTTCTCCCTGGTCAACTCTACTAGTTTCATCTTCAAAGAATTCTAGTAAAGGGCAGCACGGTGGCACAGTGGATAGCACTGCTGCTTCACGACGCCGTGGTCCCAGGTTCGATCCCGGCCCTGGGTCACTGTCCGTGCGGAGGTTACGCATTCTCCCCGTGTCTGCGTGGGTTTCGCCCCCACAACCCAAAGATGTGCAGGATAGGTGGATTGGCCATTCTAAATTGTCCCTTAATTGGAAAAAATGAATTTGGTACTCTAAATTTATTTTTTAAAAAGAATTTTAGTAGATTTGTCAAGCATTTCCTTTTGTAAATCCATGCTGACTTTGTCTGATTACACCACTGCTTTCCAAATGCTCTGCGACAAAACCCTTGATAATGGCCTCCAGCAACTTCCCTACTGCCAATCCAAAGATCCCTACTACAAGTCCAAAGATGTGCGGGTTAGGTGGATTGGCCATGCTAAATTGCCCGTAGTGTCCTAATAAAAGTAAGGTTAAGGGGGGGGTTGTTGGGTTACGGGTATAGGGTGGATACGTGGGTTTGAGTAGGGTGATCATGGCTCGGCACAACATTGAGGGCCGAAGGGCCTGTTCTGTGCTGTACTGTTCTATGTTCTATGTTCTATGTAATGTTTGGCTCACTGGTTTTCTCTCCACCTCGCTTTTTGAATAGCAGGGTTACATTCACTGTGAATGTAAATTGTGAATTAGGGGCTGGTTTAGCTCACTCGGCTAAATCGCTGGCTTTTAAAGCAGACCAAGGCAGGCCAGCAGCACGGTTCAATTCCCGTACCAGCCTCCCTGAACAGGCGCTGGAATGTGGTGACTAGGGGATTTTCACGGTAGCTGCAGTGAAGCCTACTCGTGGCAATAAGTGATTTTCATTTTCATTAATTTCAGTCACTACCCTCCAATCTGTAGGAACCATTCCAGAGTCCAAACAATTTTGGAAAATGACCACCATTGGATCTACTATTTCTAGGGCCACTTCCTTAAGTACTCTGGGATGAAAATTATCATGCCCTGGAGATCTGTCCACTAATTTCCCAAAACCATTTCTTCACTTTCAAAAGAAAAATTTAGAATATCCAATTCTTTTTCCAATTAAAGGGGCAATTTAGAGTGGCCAATCCACCTACCCTGCACATCTTTGATAATGATAATCGCTTATTGCCACAAGTAGGCTTCAATGAAGTGGAAAGCCCCTAGTCGCCACATTCCAGCACCTGTTCGGGGAGGCTGGTACGGGAATTGAACCCACGCTGCTGGTCTTGTTCTGCATGACAAGCCAGCTGTTTAGTCCACTGTGCTAAACCAACCCCTTTGGGTTGTGGGGGTGAGACCCACACAGTCATGGGGAGAATGTATAAACTCCACATGGACAGTGACCCAGGGCCGGTTAGGCAGCTGTGCTAAACACTGCGCCATCGTGCTGTCCACAAAACTATTTCTTTACTAATACTAATTTCCTTCAGCTCCTCACTAAAACATATATTTCTCACAACTTCCAGTACATTATTCACGACTTCCTTTGTGAAGACAAAAAAGTATGAATTTATTTCCTCAGCCATTTCTTTGTTCTCTGTAATGAATTCCCCCATTTCTGACTTTAAGGGGCCTACATTAGTTTTTTATTAATCTTTTTCTCTTTTCATACCTGTAGAACCTTTTACAGGTCAGTTTTTATGTTGCCCGCAAGTTTACTTTCAAGTTGTATTTTCCCAGGGCAGCATGGTGGCGCAGTGGGTTAGCCCTGCTGCCTCACTACGCCGAGGTCCCAGGTTTGATCCCGGCTCTAGGTCACTGTCCGTGTGGAGTTTGCACATTCTCCCAGTGTTTGCGTGGGTTTCGCCCCCACAACCCAAAAAAATGTGCAGGCTAGGTGGATTGGCCATGCTAAATTGCCCCTTAATTGGAAAAAAATTATTGGGTACTCTAAATTTTAAAAAAAAGTTGTATTTTCTCCTTCCTAATCTCTTGGGTGTGCCTTTGCCGAATTTTAAACTGTTCCCAAACCTCAGATCTATTGCTTTTTCTTGCTAATATGTATGCCTCTTCTTTGAAACTAATACTATCTCTAATTTCCCTTGTAAGCCATGGTTTGGACACAGTTCCCTTTCTACTCTTGCGCCAAATAGGAATAAACAACTTTTGGAGTTCATCTATGCGTTCCGTGAATGCCTGCCATTGCCTATCTGCTGTCTTTCCTTTCAGTAATATTTCCCAGTCTGGCATTCCCAGCCCATGCCTCATACCATCATAGTTACCTTTATTGAGATCCAGGACCTTGGTCTCAGAATCAACTACCTCAGTAACAATAATCTTTATTATTGTCACAAGTAGGCTTACATTAACACTGCAATGAAGTTACTGTGAAAATCCCCTAGTCGCCACACTCCGGCGTCTGTTCGGGTACACGGAGGGAGAATTAGGAATGTCCAATTCACCTAACAGCACATCTTTCGGGACTTGTGGGAGGAAACCGGAGCGCCCGAAGGAAACCCACACAGACACGGGGAGAACGTGCAGAATCCGTACCGTGACCCAAGCCAGGAATCGAACCTGGGTCCTTAGTGCTGTGAAGCAACAATGCTAACCACTGTGCTACCATGCCACCCACTATTCACCTTGATAAAGAATTCTACCATATTATGGTCACTCTCCCCCAAGGGCTCTCTCAACTAGATTGTCAACTAATCCTTTCTCATTGCACAACATCCAGCTCAGGTTGGCCTGTTCCCTGGTTGGTTCCTCAACGTACTGGCCTAGAAAACAATCCCGTATACACTCCAGAAATTCCTCCTCTATTGTGACTAATTTGAGTCACCCAATTTACGTGCAGATTAAAGTCACCCATTATCACAGATGTTCCTATATCACAAGTATCTCTGATTGCCTGTCAACAGAAAATAATGCTACTCCCAATATTACCACTGCTGTTTGGTGGTCTGTATACCATCCCTATGAATGTTTTTTGCCCCATGACGTTTCTTAACTCCACCCAGACAGATTCCACATCATCTGTACTGTTATCTTTCCTCAATATCTTCTTTAAATCAACAACGCAACTCCACCATCTCTTCCCATCTGTCTCTCCTTCCCAAAAACTGAATAGCCCTCAATGTTTAGTTCCCATCCTTGGTCAACTTGCAGCCAGGCCTCTGTGATCCCAACTACATCATATCCCTTTACATCTGTCTGCGCAATTAATTCATCCCATTTTATTTTGAATGTTCCACACGTTCAGGTACAAAGTTTTAAGACTAGTCCTTGTAAAGGATCCTGCCCCTTCCTGAGTATTTTGTACAGTGTTATTATCTAATACAGGCCCTTGATTTCTCTGCCTATCACTTTTCTTATTCTCCTTTGTCCTTTTTCTCGTGTTCTTGATTCCCCTGCTCTGGATCCTGACATAGGCTCCCTGCCCCTGCCCCCCCCCCCCCACCCCCCACCACATTAGTTTAAATCCTCCCCAACTGCTCCAGCAAATACCCCCCCCCCCCCCCCCCCCCCCCCCCCCCCCAGGACATCAGTCCCGGTCCTGCCCAGCTGTAACCCGCCCAGTTTGTACAAACCCCCCAAAACTGGTCCCAATGCCCCAGGAATCTGAAACCCTCCCTCTCACACCATCTCTTCAGCCACATATTCATCTGACCAGCACATGGCACTGGTAGTACCCGAGATCACTCCCTTTGAGGTTTGACTTCTCAACTTTCTTCCTAACTCCCTATATTCTACTTTCAGGGCCTCATCCCTTTTTTATTCTATGAAAAAATGCAAATCGTAAAAACAGCAGGCCTGTACTTGCATTTTCTCTGTGTATTAGAGATCCTGGGTGTGTAGGTTGACTTTGTTGCCATGCCAACTCCTAAACCTTAGATCCATTGTTATACAATTATTGGAGATCAACAAATTCCCTTCAAACTCCTTGCTCATCCCTCCTAAAAGTCCGGATTTTATGTCCATCTTTCATCCACCTGCCATGCTAAGTTGATGAAATTTCGCCCACCTTTGCACCCCAACTAAACATGCAGTTGTTCCAAGGAAAATCAGTGTTGCCCTTTCTTTTACTCTAGAGAGGCGCTAATGTGTAGCCACATTCATTATTCACTCGAAGCAATGGAGGCAGCGAAGAACAACCCATTCTGTACCGCTGACAGAATCTTCTCTTCTCCACACACACAAACAATGCCCCATAGCATAAATGCAACATTGTCAACTAAAGAACAAAGAAAATGCAGGCCATTCAACATCCTAAAACCTATTACAGCATGAACTGAGGCCAATCAACCCATCAGGTCCCTGCTAGCTCTCCAGAGAGCAATCCAGTCAGTCCCTTTCCTCCGCCCTACCTCCACACTCCTGCAAATTTAATTACGTCAAATGATAATCTACCGGGGCCGCACAGTAGCATAATGGTTAGCACAGTTGCTTCACAGATCGAGAGTCCCAGGTTCGTTTCCCGGCTTGGGTCACTGTCTGCGCGGAGTCTGCACATCCTCCCCGTGTGCGCATGGGTTTCCTCCGGGTGCTCCGGTTTCCTCCCACAGTCAAGAGATGTGCAGGTTAGGTGGATTGGTCATGCTAAATTGCCCTCGGTGTCCAAAATTGCCATTAGTATTGGGTGGGGTCACTGGGTTACGGGGATAGGATGGAGGCGTGGGCTTGGGTAGGGTGCTCTTTCCAAGAGCCGGTGCAGACTCGATGAGCCGAATGGCCTCCTTCTGCACTGTAAATTCTATGCAATTATATGAAATCAATTTCATTCTGTAATCCTCAAGTTAGTTCCATCATCCTTGTAGGGAGCGAGTTGAAGCGAGATCCTGAAGATCATAACTGTTTAACCATTTTGGTTCTATATTCCTCAGTACCTCCTGAAGACGGTGGGGCGTAGAGTGGGAGAGAAGAGACAATTTCCGAAATTAAAACAAGCTAGCTTAGGAGAGGCAGTGGGTCAGTCTACGTCTGGGTGGAGAAAAGACAGGCGATGACATTTTGGGTTGGTCACCTATCATCAGACAGGTCAACACTTGGTCTGTCTTTCCTCTTCACAGATCTACACTGGCAGCTTTTACCGATTTAAAAAAAAAAATTTATTTCCAATTTTGAACTTTAGATTTTTGTGGTATTATTCCAGGAAATTTCTGCTCCGTGTCAAACCACTTTCTAATATAGCTCAGTAAACCGGTTTTCATTTCCAAGTATGAAAACATAAATATCCTCATTATTACACCAGGGCAATCTTCCAACTATAAACTCAATACCGTGCGCCCTTGACATCGGAGACAGATCGCCATGATTTATCTAGTTCCCCTAATGACAGTATAGACAGCTATCTTCAGTGGTTCCAGGAGATCAGATGCATCAGTCAGGGAGACAGAAGCTCCTGTTGCAGCATTTTACACACTCAGCCATCTGCAATGGTCGTTATGCATAAATCAATTAGAGGCAGCAGTCTGCATCAAGAGACTGAAAATCATCTCTCGGCTGAGACTGCACAATTACTGGGTGAATCATAGAACATTGCCTCATTGCCCGTCCTTACACTGACTCTCACCAACTAATCCAAATGATATATGTGGCACTTTTAAGGCAAGGTATATTTTGGACGGCTCAGGGCAAAAACGCTAGCTTTCCTTTGCTACTTCGATTCTTTACACTTTCTACAGTTTTGTTTCCACTCCAGAGTTCCAGCATTCAAAGTGGCAGCTCCAGTCGTACACGCCCTCAGCTCTGCTACAGCAGAAAGACAAGTGGACAGGAAAAGCAAGATGATTATAGACTCAAGTACTCTGGCAGACAAAGCAGACAGTGATTCTCAAGTGCTGTCCCAGTATCCAAATTCCTCAAACGCTCAATACTCAATAGTTTTCCTCAAAACTGAGGCCATTCAACCCATCAGGTCCCTGCTAGCTCTCCAGAGAGCAATCCAGTCAGTCCCATTCCTCCGCCCTACCTCCACACTCCTGCAAATTTAATTACGTCAAATGATAATCTACCGGGGCCGCACGGTAGCATAATAGTGCACATTATGCGTCAGGGAGTGCACAGTTTAACTTCCAGTTCATCTTTCAGAATCTTGCCTTGGGCCACCATTTAGTTTATTTTAATGTGGACGTAACAGGGAAGAGTCATATTTAAAACATTTTGGCACCAATCAAGGTGTCTGATGATCTCAGTGCATAGAGCATTACTGAAAAAAAAATCACAGCCTAATCTATTTTAATAATGTACTATTCTAAGCCCAAGACCAAACATCTTGCCTCAAATACATACTCACACTGCTCCCAGTCTAAGCAAAATGACACAGGGATTAACCGTCGCATCACTCCCAAAAAATAAATCATTGTACACCATTATGAAATGGGTGTGTGAATGCACACAGACATTTAACTACTTTGTGAATGCCAGGCTGAGAGCACAACTATGAGAAGGATAGTACTGATCTAAAAAGAAGATTTGCAATGCAGCCACACCAATGATTCAGTAATCAAATAAATTTTAACGTTATGAAATTTAGATGTCAAAACTAGCTGTGAAAATCAACTGGATAGCTCCGGCGAATGCTGAATGCACCCAACCACCCGCCAAAAAAGTTACACAAGCTGCTGGGGAAAGGGTCATTCTCCCGACCCTTGGAGGTGGACAGGACTCACAGAGCGCTCGCAGGAAAGCCGCAAAGGGGAGACACACACACACCACCCACCCACCACCCCCCAAACCAGGGCAACGGTGGTGAGATTCCACAGGTATTTGGACAAGGACCGTATTTTACAATGGGCCAAGCAGACACGGAACTGTAAATGGTAGAACTGTATCCTGCGGATCTATCAGGACCCGAATACGGAGGTGGCCAGGAGAAGAGCGGGGTTTAACCAGATCAGCTCGACTCTTTTTGAGAAATAGGTAAAGTTCGGACTGCTGTATCCGGCCGTCTCTGGGTGACCTGCGAGGAGCATCATTTCTATTTTGAGTCGCCTGAGGAAGCGCTGGACTTCGCGAAAAGGAAAGGGCTGGTGGCAGACTGAGAACTTTGCTGCAACGTTCATGTTTAAAAAGTTTCTCGTTTTTCATTCTGTGGACGCTATTTGTAATGCCTTCGGTATTGATTTGGGGCCTGTTGCAGAGCTGAGTGAGTTAAAGTTTGAATTTGCACTGTTGGGGGATGGAGGTGTGTTTGTTAGATGCTGGATCTTCTGTTTGATCTTTTCTTTGTTTAGAGTTTTTTTGTTGGCAATTGTGTTGGGATTGTCTTTCTTTTTTTTTAAACTTGTTTTTATTCAAGATTTTACAGAAATTTTACAAAACCACTACCAAAAGAAGGGGAAGAAATGAACAACTTAACAAAACAAGGTGGGATAACTACAATTTACAAGAGAAATCTATCCACAACCCATACAGTTCCCCACCTTCCCCCCCCCCCCCCCCCCGGTTTGCTGCTGACCTCCTCACTTAACGTTCCGCGAGAAAGTCAAGGAACGGTTGCCACCGCCTGGAGAACCCCAGCAACGACCCTCAAGGCAAACTTTATCCTCTTCAAACTTAGAAACCCAGCCATGTCACTGACCCAAGTCTCCACACTTGGTGGTTTCGCGTCCCTCCACATTAACAAGATCAGTCTCCGGGCTACCAAGGAGGCAAAGGCCAGGACTTCGGCCTCTTTCAGCTCCTGCACTCCCGAATCTTCTGACACCCCAAATATCGCTATCCCCCAGACTCGGCTTTACCCGAGTGTCCAAGACCTTGGACATAACCTTTGCAAAGCCTCGCCAGAATTCTTTAAGCGCCGGGCATGCCCAAAACATATGGACATGGTTGGCTGGGCTCCCTGAACACCTAACACACCTGTCCTCCACCCCAAAGAACTTGCTCATTCTTGCCGCTGTCATGTGCGCCCGATGGACCACCTTAAACTGAATCAAGCTAAGCCTGGCACATGGGGAGGAGGAATTGACCCTGCCCAGGGCGTCCGCCCACAGGCCCTCCTCCCCCCACTTGCCCTTCAGCTCCTCTGTCGAGGCCTCCTCCGCCTTCTGCAGCTCCTGGTATATGTCTGATACCTTTCCGTCTCCTACCCACATGCCCAAAACCACCCTGTCCTGTATCCTGCGGGAAGGCAGCAGCGGAGATTCCACCACCTGCTTCTTCAAGAAAGCGCAGACTTCCAGGTACCTAAAGGTATTCCCCGGGGGCAAACCGAATTTCTCCTCCAGCGCCTTCAGGCTAGAGAAAGTCCCATCTATAAACAAGTCCCCCATCCTTTTGATACCTGCTCTGTGCCAGCTTAGAAACTGTCTGTCTATTCTACCCGGGACGAACATACGGTTGTTTCGTACCAGGGTCCAGACTGAGGCCCCTACCTCCTCCCTGTGCCTTCTCCACTGACCCCAGATCCTCAGTGCAGCCATCACCACCGGGCTCGTGGTGTGCCGTGCCGGCGAGAGCGGCAGCGGTGCCATTATCAGCGTCCCCAAGCTAGTATCCCTGCAAGACGCCGCCTCCAGCCGCTTACACGCCGCCGCCGCGCCCGCGCCCCCCCCCCCCCCCCCCCCCCCCCCCGCCCGACTGCACTCCAAGAACGGTCTTTTAACCCGCAGGGTCTTGATTGCCCACACAAATCCCATGATAATCCTGTTCACTCGCTTGAAGGAGGACTTGGGGATGAGGATGGGAAGGCACTGGAAGACGAACAAGAACCTGGGGAGGACCATCACCTTCACGGACTGCACCCTGCCCGCCAAAGAAAGCGGGAGCATGTCCCACCTCTTAAAGTCCCCCAGCCCCGTCAGGTTGAGCTTGTGCAGGGCATCCCAACTCTTAGCCACCCATATGCCCAAGTAGCGAAAGCTCCTCTCCACCATCTTGAGTTCTCTGTCTCTTTTCCTGGCCCCTCGCATGGATCACAAAAAGTTCGCTTTTCCCGACATTCAACTTATACCCCGAGAAATCCCCCAAATCTTTTAGGATATGCATGACCTCCTCCATCCTCTCCACCGGATCTGAAATATACAGGAGCAGGTCATCCGCGTACAGTGAAACCCAATGCTCCTCCCCTCCCCGAACCAGCCCCCTCCAGTTTCTAGACATCCTCAGCGCCACGGCCAACGGCTCGATTGCCGGGGCAAACAGCAGGGAGGACAGGGGGCACCCCTGCCTCGTTCCTGGGTGCAGCCTAAAGTACTCCGACCACAGTCGGTTCGTGGACACACTCACTACGGGGACCTGATAGAGTAATTTTTTTTTTTTGAAGTTTTTTATTTAACACAAATTTGTAACAGTTACAAAGCGAAAAATGGCCCTGTGCAAAGAGCCTTAACATAGTGAAAACGAACAGTGGGAAGGAAAGAAACATGTTAATAAATGTTGAAACCAAAAATCCTTCCATACGGCACTTTCCCTGCCAGCTCTGTTTACCCATGCCACACGTGTTCAACTACACTAAGCTAACGTGGCCCTAACCCTCTTCTCCCTCCCCGCCCCCCCCCCGCCTGGTCTCCCCTACTCCCCCAGGCCTGGCCTGCCAGGTCAGCCCTGCGCTTGGCCCTAGCCCGCCCCGCCCCACCTCCGATCTCCCTGGTGCCCCCTGACCTACGCTAGTCACACTGACCCCTGCCCTTGGCGCCTACCTGTCTCCCGTCCCAGCGCTCAGGCCCTCCCCCCACCCACCAGGGACCCATTAACCTAATTGTATCCCACCGAGCCCTTTCAAGTCCCGTGACTAGCCCCTAGCCCATCCCCCCATCAGAGGCCCCGATCTCGCACCAGAAGGTACCAAGCACAGGGCCCCCCCCCCCCCCATTGCGATCCCCCCAAAGGACCCTAAACAGTGCGCCCTCCAGCCCCCACTCTCTGTCCAGGCTGAAAACAATCTTAGATAAACATTACAGTACAGGATAGTTTAACAAACCGCCGCCACACAAAATGTCTGAAAGCCCCGAGTCCTTTAGTTCCAGTCCAGCTTCTTTTTCTTAGTAAAAGTCCTAATCAGAGCAACTTTAAGTTAACAGGCCGCCGCCACTGTACAGCACTGAAAGAACTCAGTGCCCATTAGTTCAAGTCCAGCTTCTTGTCTTTAATAAAGGTCCAAACCTGTTCTGGTGTCTCAAAGTAGTAGTGGAGTTCCTCAAACGTAACCCAAAGCTTTGCAGGATATAGCATTCCAAACCTCACCTCCTTTTTGTAGAGGGCTGCCTTTACCTTGATGAATCCTGCACGCCTCTTGGCCAGCTCCGTTCCCAAGTCCTGGTAAATGCGCACCTCGCAGTTCTCCCATCTGCTGCTCCTCTCCGCCTTGGCCCATCGCAGCACACGTTCCCTGTCAGCAAGCCGGTGAAAGCGGACCACCAAGGCCCTCGGTCGGTCGCCCGTCCTGGGCTTCCTTGCGGGGGCTCTATGTGCCCCATCCAACTCCAGGGGTTGAGGAAGGCCTCCGGTCCCATCAGCGCCTCAAGCATACCCGTCACGTATGCGCCCACATCCGACCCCTCGCAGCCCTCGGGGAGGCCAACGATTCTTAAATTCTGCCTCCTGGCTCTGTTCCCCAGCTCTTCAAGCTGCTCCTGCATCCTCCTCTGACGGGCGTTCAGCTCCTCCACCTCGTGCTCCAGCTCCGTTACCATGCCCTCCTGACTGGAGAGCTTCGCCTCGACCTCCCTGAGCGCCTTCCCTTGGGCCGCCTGTGTCTCGACCATTCGGTCCATCACCGCTCTCATCGGGTCCAGCGTGTCCCTCCTCAGCTCGGCGAAGCAGTTCTTGAAAAACTCCATCTGCTCCTCCCTTGGCCAGTGAGCCTCCGCTCCCCGGTCCCCGCCGTCCGCCATGCTTGGCCGCCCGGCCTGGGTTCCCCGCTGCTCCCGCTTCGATCCTTGCCGCTCCACTCGACCGCTTCTGGTCCAGCTGCCCATACCCCGGGAAGAAAGCCTCTTCCCTGTCGTCTCCTCCACCGATTCAGGCTGCCAGGTCCCTAAAAAGTCCGTAGACAAAGGTCCGTTTGCCCATCTCGGGCGGGAGCGATCCAACCTGCGACCTGCCTCCTCGAGGGCGCCACCGGAAGTCCCTGATAGAGTAATTTGACCCACCCTATGAATTCCTCGCCAAATCCAAATCTGCCTAACACTTCCCACAGGTACTCCCACTCCAGCTGATCAAAGGCTTTTTCCGCATCCATTGCAGCCACCACTTGCATCCCCCTCCATTCGAGGGCATCATGATCACATTCAGGAGCCTCCGCACATTCGTGTTCAGCTGCCTGCCCTTCACAAACCCCGTCTGGTTCTCATTAGTCACCCCCGGGACACAGTCCTCCATTCTAATGGCCAGGGTCTTGGCCAACAGTTTGGAGTATAGATTAAGGAGCAAGATCGGTCTGCAAGAGCCACATTGCAACGGGTCCTTATCTCGTTTAAGAATGAGCGAAATCAAGGCCCGTGACATCGTCGGGGGAAGGGTTCCCCTATCCTTAGCTTAGTTGAAGGTTCTCAACAATAGCGGGCTCAACAGCTCTGAGAATTTCCTATAGAATTCTACGGGATATCAGTCCAGTCCCGGGACCTTGCCCGACTGCATACCCTCCAAACCTTTAACCAATTCCTCCAACTCAATCGGGGCCCCTAATCCCTCTACTAGCTCCTCCTCCACCTTCGGAAACCTCAGTTGGCCCAAGAATTGCTTCATCCCTTCCCTCTCCACCCCCCCCCCCCCTCCCCCCGGGGGTTCTGACATACAATTTACCATAGAAATCCTTGAAGACCTCATTGATCCTTACCGAGCTCAGCACAGTGTTACCCCCCGCCCCCGTCCCTAATTCCTCCAATTTCCCTGACCGCCTCTCTCTTCCGTAGTTGGTGCACCAGCATCCTACTTGCCTTCTCCCCATACTCGTACACCGCTCCTTGTAACTTCCTCCACTGAGCCTCTGCCTTCCCTGTGGTAAGCAAGTCAAATTCCGCCTGCAGGCTCGGGCGCTCCTTTAGCAGCCCCTCCTCGGGGGACTCCGCATACCTCCTATCCACCCTGAGTATCTCCCACACCAACCTCTCCCTCTCCATCCTATCCCTCTTCTCTCTGTGGGACCTGAGAGAAATTAGCTCCCCCCTGATAACTGCCTTCAGCGCCTCCCAGACCACACTCACTGAAACCTCCCCTGTATCATTGGTCGCCACATAATTTTGGATACTCCTCCTAATCCGCCACAGACCTCCTCATCCGCCAATAGTCCTACATCCAGTCTCCATAGAGGGAGTTGGCTTCTCTCCGCCCCCAGCCTCAACTAAAAAATGAAAACTCCACCCAGTGGGGAGCATGGTCCGAGACCACAATGGCTGAGTACTCTACCCCCTCCACTCTTGGGATTAGCGCCCTGCTCACCACGAGAAAAAGAAGAAAAAAAAAATCAATCCACGGGTACACTCTGTGGACGTGGAAGAAAGAAAGAAAAATCCTTCGCCCTTGGCCGAGTGAATCTGCACGGGTCCACTCCCCCCATCTGGTCCATGAACCCCCTCAGGATTTTGGCCGCTGCCAGCCTCATACCTGCTTTAGACCTAGACCGATCCAGTGCCGGGTCCAGGACCGTATTAAGGTCTCCCCCCCCCCCCCCCCCCCTCATTACCAGACTTCATGGCTCCATGTCCGGGATTTTACTCAACATTCGCTTCATAAAATCCGCATCGTCCCAATTCGGGCATACACGTTCACTAGCACCACCCAGGCCCCCTGCAGCTTGCTACTCACCATAATATATCTACCCCCCTTTATCCGCCACAATACCCCCAACCTCAAATGCCACCCGTTTTATCACCAAGATTGTGACCCCTCTGGTCTTCGCACCCAGCCCTGAGTGAAAGACCTGCCCCACCCATCCCTTCCTCAGCCTAGTTTGATCAGCAAGCTTCAGATGCGTTTCTTATATCATAGCTACGTCTGTCTTTAGCCCCTTTAAGTGTGAGATCACACAGGCCCTCTTGGCTCCCCGTCCCAACTCCCCCTTTTAACTCCGAAAGTTGCTTCCCCTACAGCCAGCAAAGCAGCATCCCAGACCTCCCCCCCTCACCCCCCATGATCCCCTTCACCCAAGTCAAGCAACTGCTTAAGCCCAATTCCCCCCCCCCCCCATTGCTCTCCCCTAAATCAGCTGACCCCGGCTGCTCCCGCCTCTATGCCCAATCCCACTGCTGGCTCCCTCTACTGGCCTCCAACCTCCCCAACCAAGTGGGGGAGAGAGAGAGAGAGAGCGAGAGAGAGCTACCCCACTCCCCTTATTCCCGTGTGTCAAGAAAGAAAAGCTCAAACAAACAAACAAATTTCGGGTGCTATCCCGACAATGAGCAACCCCCCCCCCCCCCCCCCCAAGCTCTAGCTGTACGGCCCATCCCCACTGCCTGTGACGCGGCTCTATACAAACAGCAAACAGACCCAGAACCTCAAGGGCCCAGAACAAAGGGGCAAAATAAAAAAACACGGGGAAAACCAACATAACACCGCCCCCTCCGGAGTGCCCCAACAACATACAGCTGTCCATTAATTCAAGTCAAGCTTCTCGTTCATAATAAAAGTCCACGCCTCATCCAGCGTATCAAAATAATGGTGCCAGTCTTGGTAAGTGACCCACAGCTTCGCCGGTTGTAGCAGCCCGAACTTCACCCCTTTGCTGTGGAGGACCACCTTGGCCCGGTTGAATCCCACCCGCCACTTAGCCAGCTCTGCACCCCAGTCCTGGTAGATACGGATCTCTCAGTTCTCCCACTTACTGCTTCGCTCCTTCTTTGCCCATCACAGGACACATTCCTTGTCGGTGAAGCGGTGGAACCTTACCACCATAGCTCTCGGCGGCTCGTTTGCCTTCGGCTTCCTTGCCAGGACTCTGTGCGCCCCGTCCAGCTCCAGGGGCCGCGGGAAGGCCCCCGCGCCCATCAGCGTCCCCAGCATCGTGGTCACAAACGCACTCACATCCGACCCCTCCGCGCCTTCGGGGAGACTCAGAATTTGCAGGTTCTGCCTCCTCGACCTGTTTTCAAGGTCTTCCAGCTTCTCCTGCCATCTTTTGTGCAGGACCTCGTGTGCCTCCACTCCGCCAGACCCAAAATATCGTCCTCGTTGTCAGAGGCCTTTTTCTGCAGCTCCTTACTCGCCGTCCCCTACGAGGAGACGCAGACCGAGGAGCTGAAGCGCAAGTGGGACGAGGAGTTGGGCAGAGAGATAGAGGATGGTCTTTGGGTGGATGCGCTGAGTAGAGTCAACACGTCCACATCATGTGCCAGGCTCAACCTGATAGAGTTCAAGGTCGTACACCGGGCTCACATGACAGTGCCCAGATGGGCAGGTTCTTTGGGGTAGAAGATAGGTGTGCAAAGTGTGCAGGAGGAGCAGCGAACCATGCCCACATATTCTGGACATGCCCAAAGCTTAGGGGATTTTGGCAGGGGTTTGCAGATGTCATGTCCACGGCGTTAAAAACCAAGAGTGGCACTGAGTCCAGAGGTGGCGATTTTCGGGGTGTCGGAAGACCCGGGAATCCAGGAGGAGAAAGAGGCAGACGTTCTGGCCTTTGCTTCCCTGGTAGCCCGGAGACGGATACTATTAGCTTGGAGGGACTCAAAGCCCCCAAAGTCAGAGAGCTGGCTATCGGACATGGCTAGCTTTCTCTGTTTGGAGAAAATAAAGTTCACCTTGAGAGGATCAATGTTAGGGTTCGTCCGAAGGTGGCAACCATTCATCGACTTCTTTGCGGAAAATTAATCGTTAGCAGAAGGGTTAGTTTAGTTTAGTGTAGGGGGTTAATAAAGGTGGGACCTGTAAGGCAGGAAGACGGCTTTTGCATTACGTTTATTTTGCTGTAGTCGTAAAATCAAAAATACCTCAATAAAATGTTTATTAAAAAAATAGGATGCAATTATCATGTTTACCATCACCTCCAAATCACACATCACCCTGACGTAGACGATTAACAGCCCTTCCTTCAAATTCACTGAACCAAATTCTCTGCCCCAGCACGGTGGCAGCAGCTTCATCACCCACTGGACCGCATCAATCGGCAATCAGGATGTTGGCCTTGCCAAAGACACCCTGAACCAGGGGTTTACATTATTTTTAAAATTAATTAAATATTGAGATGCTGGCATCCTAGAACAAAAATGCCATAATACCGTCAGAGTAATATTCACACACCCAAAGAACTGGTCAATCAAGTACTTGGGGAGGGGGGAGGGGAGGGGGACAGAATACATTTCAATTAGGCAGACACATTCTGGAATGTTAATAGCCTGTCTTCAGGACAGGGATCGAAACTGTAGCGTAATGATTAGGTTTAATGTTACAGTGAATATACTGTTTGATATTTTAAGTTACAAACCACACAAAATCCCAGAGTGACACAAGACTTGCAGATCAGTGAATGCGTCTCAATGTTGGCACAGCGGTTAGCACTGCTGTCTCTCAGCGCCAGGGACCCTGGTTCAATTCCGACCTCGGGCCCTTTCTCCCCATGTCTGCGTGGCTTTCCTCCGGGCGCTCCGGTTTCCTCCCACAGTCCAAAGATGTGCAGGTTAGGTGGATTAGCCATGATAAAAATTGCCCCCGAATGTCCAGGGGAGTGAAGGTTGTGTAATGGGGTTACAAGGATAGGGCGGGGGTGAGGGGAAAGAGAGTGGACATGGTAGGATGCTCTTCTGAATAGTTGCATATTCAGCTGGGCCAAACAGCCTCCTCCTAGGCCATAACAATTCTCCAATTTCCCTCCTGAGCTCCTTACATTTTGGTGATCACCTTATAGATTCTGAAAGCATTCTTAATACCAGCTTAAGATCAGATTGCAGGAGGCTAGTATCAATAAATCATCCCCCAACATTTACCTAACAACCTTATTCCAGTGGCAGGATCATAGGTCCAGTGTCTCAGCAAGTATTTGACTGCTGCTGGGTAAATGAGATGGAAATATTAGTATCAACTCCAGGAAGGGGCTCACGAGCTCAGAAATCCAACCCAAACAACTGCAAGTAGAAAAGCTGCTTTGTGATCTGTGAGATCCACACACTAACACAAATTAACCTTGAAAAAAAGCAGACTGGAGAGTTTCTGGGGATAAACAAGCCAAAACCTAGAATACAAGAGCAAGAACATTCAGGTGCAACATTAAAAATCACACAAAATATTTAGCACAAAATAATTAATTTTTAAAATGGAAAATAAAAACATAACTAATTGATTAGCTCTGGCAGGGATCCAGTAGAGACAAGGCAGGCTAAATGGTCTCCTTCTGGGCTATAACTATCCTGTGATCCTATTAACAAAACAAAACCATGCTCCGACAAATAAAGTGAATAAAGGAAGAAATTAGAAAAAGAAAAAGAAAGAAAAGCTTGGCATTCCGACAGCATTTTCATACACTCTGGGTGCCCCAAAGCTGCCTGCAATCAATGACCTTCACCTGAGGGAGGAGCAGTGCCCCTAAAGCTAGTGGTTCGAGATAAACCTGTCGGGCTTTAAACTGGTGTTGTAAGACTTCTTACTGTGCCCACCCCAGTGCAACGCCGGCATCTCCGCATCATTACAATCAATGAAGCAGAGTGTTAATAAAGCAAACGCAGCGACCAATTTGCGCAGAGAAAACTCCCACAGCAGAAATGCGATAACTGACGTGATAATACTATCTTAGTGGCGTTCGATCGAGGAATAAATGTTTCCCAGGATTCTCTCTCCTACACTTCCTTGAAAGGGTGCTTTTTTAAATTAAATCCACAGGAGACAGCAGACAGAGACTCAGTTTAATGTTGCATCTCAAAGGCAGCATCTCAGACAGTGCAGCACTCCCTTAGTACAGCACCAGGGTGTGTCAGCCTGGATTACACACTCAAATCTCTGGAGTGGGTTTTGAACCCATTTTCATCTGACTCAAAAGGAATGAGAATCTGGGGCATTCAGAACAGCAATACCCCCTGTGGCATATTTTTAAAAATTACTTTTACATATGAAAGGCTTATTGGGATTCCAGTTTAAGATAAAATGATACAGTCAACAACTTCTGTAAACTATTTTTGGGGCTGTTTTTCATCTTCTGTTTCCCACCGAGCCATGAAGTGTTTCAAGATAGTTCACAAAACAAGTAGATAACTGATCCTGCCAGCGACCCTCGATGGTACAGCTGAAGCAGCAGTCCTCGTTTCTCTGGACAATGAACATAAAGTGGCGGAACCCAAATAAAAACCTCAGCCCTTTCCAAACAAAGTTTAACAGGAGACAGAAATGGAAAAACCTAGAAGCATTCAGACTTCAAGCATTCAACACCTCTAATGACCAGAGTCAAGGAGCCTCCATTGAAGGGCTCCAGAACTGAAACGTTAAGTCTGCTCTCCCCACTCTGTGTTTCCAGCACAGTTTTGTTACTGTTTAATTTTTCTTCCAGCTTCCGCAGTCTTCAACCTTTCACTTATAAATCTCTAAAATAAAATACTTTTACAAGAGTGGAGCCATTGGATGCTAACCCGGTCTGCCACTATCAGCTGTTTACAAACACGCTTAATGTTTGCCAAAAACTGCAAATTAAAAGCATTCATCATACGCAGTGGTTGAAGGTGATGGCTCTGTACTTTCTCAAGCACAATTAAGGACTGGTAACAAATAGTGGCCTTGCCAGTGATGCCAATAGACATTGTGGTTCACAACGACAGAATCCAGTAACTACCTCAATAAGTATATTGATTTTCTAAAGCAAAAAAACTCAAGTTGACAGGCAAGTATGAACATTAATTTTAATTTTTTTTTTAAATTTAGGAGTACCCAATTCATTTTTTCCAAGTAAGGGGCAATTTAGCATGGCCAATCTACCTACCCTGCACATCTTTGGGTTGTGGGGTGAAACCCACGCAAACAAGTATGTACAGGTTGCCACACAAGTGGATAGAGTCGTGAAGATGGCCGATAGTGTGTTAGCGTTTATTAACAGGGGGCTTGAGTTTAAGTACCGCGGGGTTATGCTGCAACTGTACATGACCCTGGTGAGACCATATTTGGAGTATTGTGTGCAGTTCTGGTCACCTCACTATAGGATGTGGAAACATTGGAATGGGTGCAAAGGAGATTTACCAGGATGCTGCCTGGTTTGCAGGATAGGTCTTATGAGGAAAGGTTGAAGAAGCTAGGGCTTTTCTCATTGGCGTGAAGGAGGATGAGAGGTGACTTAATAGAGGTTTATAGATGAGGGGGATAGATACAGTGGACATTCACAGACTATTTCCTCGGGTGGATGTAGCTGTTACAAGGGGGTATAACTATAAGGTTCGGGGTGGGAGATATAGGAGGGATGTCCGAGGTAGGTTCTTTACTCAGAGAGTGGTTAGAGTGAGGAATGGGCTGCCTGCTGTGATAGTGGAGCCGGACACTTTAGGAACTTTCAAGCGGTTAATGGATAGGCACATGGAGCACACCAGAATGACAGGGAGTGGGATAGCTTGATCTTGGTTTCGGACAATGCTCGGCACAACATCGAGGGCCGAAGGGCCTGTTCTGTGCTGTTCTATGTATAATCAGAACAAAATGAGCTGAGCACGAAGAGGGTTGAAGTTCTTACAGAACTGCAATATCACTATTACAAAATTCCTATTTACTGTATTACAACTATTACAAAATTACTAGTTAAGATTTTGAAAATAAATTTTATAGAGTACCCAATTCTTTTTTTCCCCCAATTAAGGGGCAATTTTGTGTAGCCAATCCACCTAACCTGCACATCTTTGGGTTGTGGGGGAAAATGTGCAAATGCCACACGGACAGTGACCTGGGGCCGGGATCGAACCCGGGTCCTCAGCACCATGTGGCAGCATTGCTACCTACTGCGCCACCATGCCACCCCTATTCCTATTCAAGATACATACTTATACTATGTAAACCTCCCTAGTCAAATGGAATAATGGAATGGGCAACCCGGTACACAATTGCTTCACAGCTCCTGGTCCCAGGTTCAATTCCCAGCTTGGGTCACTGTCTCTCTCCAGAGTCTGCACGTTCTCCCTGTGACTGCGTGGGTTTCCTCCGGGTGCTCAGATTTCCACCACAAGTCCCGAAAGACATGCTGTTAGATAATTTGGACATTGAGTTCTTCCTGTGTACCCGAACAGGCGCCGAAATGTGGCGACGAGAGGCTTTTTACAGTAACTTGCAGTGTTAATGTATGTCCACTTGTGACAATAAAGATTATTCAAAAGATTAAAATAATAAAAATCTTTATTATGGTCACAAGTAGGCTTACATAAACACTGCAACAAAGTAACTGTTAAAAGCATTCCGAAAGACATCTCAAAATTATATTTTCTTCAAACTAACTGGAAACAAATAGTGCTACAGTGCCAATCCAGAGGTACAGACAATATCAGCTATCTGGGAACCATTACAGGGCAATCATCGAGCTCCCAGCTACTTTCTATAGAGGACAGATATCTGGGAATGATTACGAGGCAAACAACCAAAAGTCCAGGACTATTGGGAGACCTGGGAGTGATCAAAAGTCTGAAATGTCATCTACAAGGATTCAAGATAACAGCCACACACACGCACAAAAAGACAGCATCCACCCAAAATCATTTTGTGAACACTCCTGGTTCAGAGCACGGCTGGTCATTTTGAATTCACTGTTAGGCCCCACTAACCAACCAGGGCGTACTGAAGCAATCCACATAGGGGCCTGGGTGTGGTGTTCTATGTCAGTAGCAACTTAAGATGCCACTGCTTCAAAGATTCTTCCCAGTCAAAATTTATTGGGCCAACCGAATAACAAAGTTCACCTGATGTCAAGCTGCTGACTTTGCAGTTTGAATTGTTCTCCCCACTCCTCAAAGAAAGAAAGAACTGCAAATTTTTTAAAAATCCTGCCTCCACAACCACCTTACACGGGGAGGAGGGGCAGATTTGGGACGTTTAGAACAAAAACGAAGCACTGTTTCGATTGGGGAAGGCGATGCATTTCAAATACACACACAACTGGGGAAGAGGTGTCAGAGGGAGGGAGAGAGAGAGGGAGTCAGAGGGAGGAAAGAGGGAGTGAGAGAGGGAGTAAGGGAGTGAGAGAGAGGGAGTGAGGGAGGGGGAGTGAGGGAGGGAGAGAGAGGGAGTGAGGGAGGGAGAGAGAGGGAGTGAGGGAGGGAGAGAGAGGGAGTGAGGGAGGGAGAGAGAGGGAGTGAGGGAGGGAGAGAGAGGGAGTGAGGGAGGGAGAGAGAGGGAGTGAGGAGGGAGAGAGAGGGAGTGAGGGAGGGAGAGAGAGGGAGTGAGGGAGGGAGAGAGAGGGAGTGAGGGAGGGAGAGAGAGGGAGTGAGGGAGGGAGAGAGAGGGAGTGAGGGAGGGAGAGAGAGGGAGTGAGGGAGGGAGAGAGAGGGAGTGAGGGAGGGAGAGAGAGGGAGTGAGGGAGGGAGAGAGAGGGAGTGAGGGAGGGAGAGAGAGGGAGTGAGGGAGGGAGAGAGAGGGAGTGAGGGAGGGAGAGAGAGGGAGTGAGGGAGGGAGAGAGAGGGAGGGAGGGAGAGAGAGGGAGTGAGGGAGAGACAGAGGGGGAGTGAGGGAGGGAAAGAGGGGGAGTGAGGGAGGGAAAGAGGGGGAGTGAGGGAGGGAAAGAGAGGGAGTGAGGGAGGGAAAGAGAGGGAGTGAGGGAGGGAAAGAGAGGGAGTGAGGGAGGGAAAGAGAGGGAGTGAGGGAGGGAAAGAGAGGGAGTGAGGGAGGGAAAGAGAGGGAGTGAGGGAGGGAAAGAGAGGGAGTGAGGGAGGGAAAGAGAGGGAGTGAGGGAGGGAAAGAGAGGGAGTGAGGGAGGGAAAGAGAGGGAGTGAGGGAGGGAAAGAGAGGGAGTGAGGGAGGGAAAGAGAGGGAGTGAGGGAGGGAAAGAGAGGGAGTGAGGGAGGGAAAGAGAGGGAGTGAGGGAGGGAAAGAGAGGGAGTGAGGGAGGGAAAGAGAGGGAGTGAGGGGGGGAAAGAGAGGGAGTGAGGGAGGGAAAGAGAGGGAGTGAGGGAGGGAAAGAGAGGGAGTGAGGGAGGGAAAGAGAGGGAGTGAGGGAGGGAAAGAGAGGGAGTGAGGGAGGGAAAGAGAGGGAGTGAGGGAGGGAAAGAGAGGGAGTGAGGGAGGGAAAGAGAGGGAGTGAGGGAGGGAAAGAGAGGGAGTGAGGGGGGGAAAGAGAGGGAGTGAGGGGGGGAAAGAGAGGGAGTGAGGGGGGGAAAGAGAGGGAGTGAGGGGGGGAAAGAGAGGGAGTGAGGGGGGGAAAGAGAGGGAGTGAGGGGGGGAAAGAGAGGGAGTGAGGGGGGGAAAGAGAGGGAGTGAGGGGGGGAAAGAGAGGGAGTGAGGGGGGAAAGAGAGGGAGTGAGGGCGGGAAAGAGAGGGAGTGAGGGCGGGAAAGAGAGGGAGTGAGGGCGGGAAAGAGAGGGAGTGAGGGCGGGAAAGAGAGGGAGTGAGGGCGGGAAAGAGAGGGAGTGAGGGAGGGAAAGAGAGGGAGTGAGGGAGGGAAAGAGAGGGAGTGAGGGAGGGAAAGAGAGGGAGTGAGGGAGGGAAAGAGAGGGAGTGAAGGAAAGAGAGGGAGTGAAGGAAAGAGAGGGAGTGAGGGAGGGAAAGAGAGGGAGTGAGGGAGGGAAAGAGAGGGAGTGAGGGAGGGAAAGTGAGGGAGGGAAAGTGAGGGAGGGAAAGAGAGGGAGTGAGGGAGGGAAAGAGAGGGAGGGAAAGAGAGGGAGTGAGGGAGGGAAAGAGAGGGAGTGAGGGAGGGAAAGAGAGGGAGTAAGGGAGGGAAAGAGAGGGAGTGAGGGAGGGAAAGAGAGGGAGTGAGGGAGGGAAAGTGAGGGAGGGGATCAGAGGAATACACTCGGTGCCGTTAACTCGCGGAGGGAAAGTTTGCCCGCCACTCCTCGGGAATAGGGAGTGAGATCGAGCTGAGTGAGGGGGAACTTACATTGAGAGTCGCATCATGTTTCTTCAACCGCGACTTCAAACTTTTCATGGTTCACTTCAACGGGAAAGTTTCCGAACTTTCCCCAGGAGAAGGTTTGTTGTCTGATGTCCGGTGGGTGAGGGTTAGGGTGGGTGAGGGTTAGGGTGGGTGAGGGTAGGGTAGGGTAGGGTAGGGTAGGGCAGGACGGGCTCGGATCTCCCGGCCGCAGCGCCCACTCTCCGCCGCACAAACTCCGCCGCAACTTTCCTGCCGCTCACCTGACGCACGGCGCGGCTGATGGACAGGCGGGACGGCCAATAGCGGCCCGGCCCCGGGGAGAGGGGGGAGGTGCGGGGATGCTCCTCCTCCTGATTGGCCAGCTGCTGGAGAAGGGGCGGGTCCGGCGGCAGACCTCACCTGGAGGCGCCACACCTGAGGCTGGGAGGTCAGGAGCTACCCGGAGTCACCTGGAGCTACCTGGAGCTACTCAGAACCACCTGGAGTCACTGGGAGGTACCCAGAACCACCTGGAGTCACTGGGAGGTACCGGGAGCTACCCGGAGTCACCTGGGAGCTACCTGGAGTCACTGGGAGCTACCCGGAACCACCTGGAGCTACCTGGAGTCACTGGGAGCTACCCGGAACCACCTGGAGTCACTGGGAGGTACCGGGAGCTACCTGGAGCTACCCGGAGTCACTTGGGAGCTACCTGGAGTCACTGGGAGCTACCCGGAACCACCTGGAGTCACTGGGAGCTACCCGGAACCACCTGGAGCTACCTGGAGTCACTGGGAGCTACCCGGAACCACCTGGAGTCACTGGGAGCTACCTGGAGCTACCCAGAACCACCTGGAGTCACTGGGCGTTACCGGGAGCTACCTGGAGCTACCCGGAGTCACCTGGGAGCAACCTGGAGTTACTGGGAGCTACCCGGAACCACCTGGAGCTACCTGGAGTCACTGGGAGCTACCCGGAACCACCTGGAGTCACTGGGAGCTACCTGGAGCTACCCAGAACCATCTGGAGTCACTGGGCGGTACCGGGAGCTACCTGGAGCTACCCGGAGTCACCTGGGAGCTACCTGGAGTCACTGGGAGCTACCTGGAGCTACCTGGAGTCACTGGGAGGTACCGGGAGCTACCCGGAGTCGCCTGGAGCTACCTGGAGTCACTGGGAGGTACCGGGTGATACCCAGAGTCACCTGGAGCTACCTGGAGTCATTGGGAGCCACCTGGAGCTACCCGGAACCACCTGGAGCTACCTGCAGGTAGCCATGGAGGGAGAATTCAGAATGTCCAATTCACCTAACAGCACCTCTTTCGGGACTTGTGGGAGGAAACTGGAGCCCCCGAGGGAAACCCACGCAGACACAGGGAGAACGTGCAGACTCCGCACAGAGTGACCCAAGCCGGGAATCGAACTGGGACCCTGCTGCTGTGAAGGAACAGTGCTAACCACTGTGCTACCGTGCCGCCCACGGGACATATTATGTTTGGGGGGGGGGGGGGGCCTCTGTGGGGAAAGCCCCGATGAGGCCGCACTCACCTAACAAGACGTGCTTGTTAAGGGAATTGGACATTCTGAATTCTCCCTCTGTGTACCCGTAGAGGCACCGGAATGGGGCGACGCGGGGATTTTCACAGTAACTTCATTGCAGTGTTAATGTAAGCCTACTTGTGACAATAAAGATTATTATTATTAAAACCCACGGGGATGACTTCCGGTTGCGGTGATGCGGAGCTAAGCCGCACGTTCGGCAGCTCCCACTATTAAAGGACTTTCGGGCCTATTTCAGGGCCCCAAACACCGCTGTTTCGACGATTCCCGGTGGGAGAAGGTGTTTGGAGGAACATTCCCCGAAATTTATGGTGCGTACCCGGAGTGGGGCAAAGGAAAAGTGCTGCAGCAGCTCCCCAGGGAAAGAGGGGGAAGGAGGACAAAATGGCGGCCGGCGGAGCACCCAAGGACTGGTGGAAGTGGGCGCAGGAGCAGCAAGCTGCTCTTCTGCACTGTTTTGCGGAGCTGAAGGCTGAGTTGCTGGACTCCCTGAATGCGACTACCAACAAGCTACTTGAGACCCAGACAGCCCAGGGGGTGGCCATTCAGGAGTTGCAGCGGCAGGCCGCTGAGTGGGAGGAGGAGGCCGTGGTCCTCGTGGGGAAGGTGGAGATGCACGAGGCACTTCACAAGAAGTGGCAAGACCGCTTGGAGGAGCTGGACTTTCGCACGAGGCGAAATAATTTGAGGATCCTGGGCCTGGCGGAGGGGCTGGAGGGGTCGGATCTTCCGTCTTATGTGACCACGATGCTGAGCTTGTTGATGGGAGCGGGGTCCTTCCATTTGCCCCTGGAGCTTGAGAGAGCCCACAGAGTGCTGGCCAGGAGGCCCAAGACGAATGAACCCCCGCGGGCGGTGCTGGTGCAGTTCCATCGATTCAGTGACCGGGAGTGTGTGCTGTGCTGGGCCAAGAAAGAGAGGAGCAGCAAGTGGGAGAATTTGGTAGTGCGAATCTACCAGGACTGGAGTGCGGAGGTGGCTAAGCGGCGGGCCGGGTTTAACCGGACGAAGACAGTGCTGCATGCCAAGCAGGTCAAATTTGGAATGCTGCAGCCTGCGCGTTTGTGGGTGACATATAAGGACCGGCACCACTACTTCGAGTCCCCGGAGGAGGCGTGGGCCTTTGTACAGGCGGAGAAGCTGGACTCGAACTGGGGGCTGCGGGGCTGCGGGGTCCGGTGCTCTACGGTCGTTGCTGTTTTTGCTGTTGCTGTTTTGTAATTTTGACATGTGTTTTCTATGCTGGTTTTTGCTCTGTTGGGTATGGTTTTGGGTTATGTGGGGAATGTTGGGGGTTTGTTTTTTATTTTATCTTCTGTACGGGGCTGGGGGATGGGGTGGAGCTGGAATTTGGGGAGCAGCGTCAGAAGGGTAGGGTGGGGCAGTGCGAAAGCGCGGGCTTTCCTCTGGTTTCCCACGCTGTGGGGCAGGGGGGTGGAGCTGGCGGTGGGGGCGTGGCCTCTACTGGTTTTTTCCCACGCTGAAGCGGTGCCAGGGAGGTGTGGCAGGAGGGGGGATGACCCCATGTCGGGATAGGCTGGGTTTTGGCGGGAGTTGCCGGGGTCAGCAGAAGTCAGCTGACTCACGGAAGTACCATGGAGGGTGCGTTGTGGCTAGGAGGGGTCCTAGCCTTGGGGGGTGGGGGGGAATACCGGTTGCTGCTGGAAGGGCCAGGAGAGAGCTGGTGTGGGCCGGGGGGGTAGAGGGGAGGCGGTATCGTCAAGGGGGACGGGTCGGGCAGGGTGTGCTGGCCTGGGGCGAGCAGTCGATGAGCTATGGCTAGTCGGCGGGGGAGGGGGGCGGGGTGCCCTCTGATCCGGCTGATCACCTGGAACGTGAGAGGGCTGAATGGGCCGGTTAAGAGGGCTAGGGTATTTTCTCATTTGAAGGGGCTGAAGGCGGACGTGGCTATGCTCCAGGAGACCCACTTGAAGGTGGCGGACCAGGTTCGTCTGAGGAAGGGGTGGGTGGGGCAGGTTTTCCGCTCAGGATTAGACGCGAAGAACCGGGGGGGTGGCGATTCTGGTGGGGAAGAGGGTGGCGTTCGAGGCGTCTGAGGTGGTGGCGGACAAGGAGGGTAGATATATTATGGTGAAGGGTAGGCTGCAGGGAGAGAAGGTGGTGCTGGTTAATGTGTATGCCCCAAATTGGGATGATGCTGGCTTTATGAGGCGCATGTTGGGCCGCATTCCGGACCTGGAGGCAGGGGGCCTGATCATGGAGGAAGACTTTAACACGGTGCTAGATCTCCCACTGGACCGGTCCAGTTCAAGGACGGGTAGGAGGCCGGCGGCGGCCAAGGTGCTGAGGGGGTTTATGGACCAGATGGGGGGAGGTGGATCCCTGGAGGTTTGGGAGGCCGAGGGCGTGGGAGTATTCCTTTTCCTCCCATGTGCATAGGGTTTACTCCCGAATAGATTTTTTCGTCCTGAGCAGGGGATCGATCCCGAAGGTGCAGGATGCCGAGTATTCGTCCATAGCAATTTCAGACCATGCTCCGCACTGGGTCGATCTGGAGATGGGGGAGGCGCGGGACCAGCGCCCGCTGTGGCGCCTGGATGTGGGGATGCTGGCTGATGAGGAGGTGTGTAGGAGGGTCCGGGGAAGTATTGAGGGGTATCTTGAGACCAACAACATGGGGAGGTCCGGGTGGGGATGGTCTGGGAGGCTCTGAAAGCAGTGATTCGGGGGGAGCTGATTTCCATCCGGGCCCATAGGGAGAGGAGGGAGAGGGAGAGACTGGTGGGGGAGCTCCTGGACGTGGATAGGAGGTACGCGGAGGCCCCGGAGGAGGAGTTGCTGGGGGAAACAGCGTAGTTTGCAGGCCAAGTTCGACTTGTTGACTACCAGAAAGGCGGAGACACAGTGGAACAGGGCGCAAGGCGCGGTATATGAGTGTGGGGAGAAGGCGAGCAGGATGTTGGCGCATCAGCTCCGCAGGCGAGATGCGGCTAGGGAAATTGGTGGAGTGACGGATAACGGTGGGAATGTGGTGCAGTAGGGGGCAGAGGTGAACGGGGTCTTTAGGGACTTTTACGAGGAACTGTACCGGTCGGAGCCACCGGTGGGGGGGGGGGGGGGGCGGGATGGAGAGCTTCATGAACAAGCTACGTTTCCCAAAGGTGCAGGAGGAGCTGGTGGTGGGGCTGGGGGCGCCGATAGAGTTGGAGGAGCTAGTCAGGGGGATTGGTCAAATGCAGTCAGGTAAGGCGCCGGGGCCGGATGGGTTCCCGGTGGAATTTTATAAAAAGTATGCGGATCTGGTGGGCCCCCTGTTGGTGCGAGCCTTCAATGAGGCATGGGATGGGGGGACTTTGCCCCCGATGATGTCACGGGCGCTGATCTCTCTGATCCTGAAGCGGGATAAGGACCCCTTGCAGTGTGGATCATACAGGCCAATCTCGCTCCTCAATGTTGATGCTAAGTTGCTGGCGAAGATCCTGGCCACCAGGATAGAGGACTGTGTGCCAGGGGTGATACACGAGGATCAGACAGGATTTGTCAAGGGAAGACAGCTTAACACGAATGTGCGGAGATTGTTAAATGTTATGTTTAATGATGCCGGCAGTGGAAGGGGAGGCGGAGATAGTGGTGGCGCTGGATGCAGAGAAGGCGTTTGATAGAGTTGAGTGGGGGTACCTGTGGGAGGTGCTGGAGCGGTTCGGATTCAGGGAGGGGTTCATCAAATGGGTGAGGTTGCTCTACAAGGCCCCGATGGCGAGTGTAGTTACCAATGGAAGGAGATCAGAGTACTTCAGGCTCTACCGTGGGACCAGGCAGGGGTGCCCCCTGTCCCCCTTGCTTTTTGCACTGGCGATAGAACCTCTGGCTTTGGCGCTGAGGGAGTCGGGGAGGTGGAGGGGCCTGGTGCGGGGTGGGGAAGAACATAGGGTATCGCTGTATGCGGACGACCTGCTGTTGTATGTGGCGGACCCAGAGGGGGGAATGCCGGGGGTGATGGAGCTGTTGACCGAGTTTGGGAACTTCTCGGGCTATAAGTTAAATCTGGGCAAGAGTGAGGTATTTGTAGTACACCCGGGTGATCAGGACGAGGGAATTGGGAGGCTCCCGTTTAAGAGGGAAGTGAAGAGTTTCAGATACCTGGGGGTGCAGGGTGGCCAGGAGTTGGGGGACTCTCCATAAGCTTAATTTTACCAGGCTTGTGGAGCAGATGGAGGAGGAATTCAAAAGGTGGGACATGGTGCCGCTATCGCTGGCGGGTAGAGTGCAGTCTGTCAAAATGACGGTTCTCCCGAGGTTCTTGTTCCTTTTTCAGCATTTGCCCATCTTTATCCCTAGGGCCTTTTTTAGGAGGGTGACTAGCAGCATCATTAGCTTTGTTTGGGCGCATGGGACCCCGAGGGTGAAGAGGGTCTTCTTGGAGCGGGGTAGAGATGGTGGGGGGCTGGCGTTACCCAATCTCTTGGGGTATTATTGGGCGGCCAATGTGTCGATGGTGCGCAAGTGGATGATTGAGGGGGAGGGGGCAGCATGGAAACGGTTGGAAATGGCGTTCTGTGGCGGCACAAGCCTGGGGACCCTGGTAACGGCACCGTGGCCGCTCCCTCCTACGAGGTATACCACGAGTCCGGTGGTGGTGGCTACCCTCAAGATTTGGGGGCAGTAGAGGCGACATAGGGGAGAAGCGGGGGGCTCGATGGAGGCTCCGTTAAAGGGGAACCATCGGTTCGTCCCGGGGAACATTGATGGGGGGGGTTCCAGGGTTGGCACAGAGCGGGCATCAGACAGCTGAGGGACCTGTTCATTGATGGGAGGTTTGCGACCCTGGGGGAGTTGGAGGAGAAATTTGGGCTCCCCCGGGGAACATGTTCAGGTATCTGCAGGTAAAGGCGTTTGCTAGGCGGCAGGTGGAAGGATTCCCTTCGCTTCCCGCGAGGGGGGTGAGCGACAGGGTGCTTTCGGGGGTCTGGGTCGGGGATGGGAAGATATCTGATATCTACAAGGTAATGCAGGTGGTGGAGGAGGCGTCAGTAGAGGAGCTAAAGGCTAAGTGGGAGGGGGAACTGGGGGAACAGATCGAAGATGGGACATGGGCTGATGCCCTGGAGAGGGTTAACTCTTCCTCCTCGTGTGCGCGGCTTAGCCTCATCCAATTCAAGGTGCTGCACCGGGCCCACATGTCCGGGTCTAGGATGAGTAGGTTCTTTGGGGGCGAAGACAGGTGTGTCAGGTGTTCGGGGAGTCCAGCGAACCATCCCCATATGTTCTGGAAGGGGGTGGCGAGGACGGTGTCGAGGGTGGTGGGATCCAGGGTCAAGCCAGGCTGGGGACTCGCGATTTGTGGGGTTGGGGTGGAGCCGGGAATGCAGGAGGCGAAAGAGGCCGGTGTTCTGACCTTTGCGTCCCTAGTAGCCCGGCGGAGGATCTTGCTACAGTGGAAGGATGCGTGACCCCCAAGCGTGGAGACCTGGATCAATGACATGGCGGGTTTTATTAAGCTGGAGAAGGTCAAATTTGCCCTGAGAGGATCGGTACAAGGGTTCTTTAGGCGGTGGCAACCTTTCCTCGACTTTCTGGCTCAGCGATAGGGTACTGGGTCAGCAGCAGCAGCAACCCAGGGGGGAGGGGGGGGACGTTGACTATGTTTGCTTATTTAATTTAATTTATTTTTAAGTTCTTTTGTTGTTTACTGGGTTTGGGCGGGTGGGGGGTGAGATACATGCGTTTATACGGTCTTGGGGGTATTACAGTTATTATGGTGTTTTATTGTTGCTTTTCATTGTTTGTTATATTTTCTGTAAAAAAATTCCAATAAAAATTATTTTTTTTAAAAACCCACGGGGATACGCAGATTGATTTTCCTGTGGGACGTGAGGAATATGAGCTTCCCTACTAGTGGAGGGCGCGCCCTGCTGGGGCTCATAATAATCCGGTATAAAGGCCGGCCTGGACAGGGACTGTCATGTTGGTTGTCCCAACGGGATTTATACTCTGTGTGTATTTACGGCCTTAGAGCAGATTCTGATGACCGTGAATGAACCAGCGTTTACCCCACCGTTCGGCTTCCTGGGTATTTATACTGGCGATGAGGTAAAAGAAACTTAAATTCCGATTCAGGATTTCCCAGTCGCTCCGGGATAATGCCGTGCAGCAATGTATTGGACAGACTTTTTAAAAATGCCGCTCTTTCGGAAGTTAGAGGTCTTCGATGCAGGCCTCCAAGATTGGGCCCAATATGTTGAGCGAATGAATTCCGTTTTCCAGGCTGACGGCATCAGTGGAATGGATCGACAGAAAGTTATCCTCCTGACTGCCTGCGGGACCCCAACCTTCAGCATCATTTTGTTTTAAAATAAATTTAGAGTATCCAATTCATTTTTTCCAATTAAGGGGCAATTTATCCTGCGCATCTTTGGATTGTGGGGGCGAAACACGGGGCAAATGTGCAAACTCCACACAGACAGTGACCCAGAGCCAGGATCGAACCTGGGACCTCGGCGCCGTGAGGCAGCAATGCTGCCCCTTCATGCTGCCCCTTCAGCATCATTAAAAGCCTCAACAACCCGGCTGCTCCGGACTCAGAATCCTTTGACAAATTGGTGGAGTTGGTGTCTAACCGTCCTGACCCGGAACTGTCCATGATGAAACAACGGTACTGATTCATACTGCTGTGCGGACTCCTGCCTCGGCTCTAAAGGCTGGCTGAGCATTGTGAGTTTGGTCCGTCCCATCCAGAGATGTTAAGGGATCGACTGGTGTGTGGAATTGATAACATGGCCACTCAGCACAAGCTGATGGTGGAGCCGATGTTTGATTTTGAAGAGAGACATTGATCTGGCGTTGTCCCGCGAGAACATGGAGAAGGAGGTTCAGGAACGTCATGGACTTTGGTATCCATGGTGTTGCTCGCCTCCCGTACTGGAATCCAGCGCCAGCTCAGGGCAGCTTAAATGACCAGTTCACCGAAAACAACAACCTCCTGTGCAAGACCAGCATGAAACCTCCCCAGAAGGCAACGGGGACTATCATAGAAACATAGAATCCTGACAGTGCAGAAGGAGGCCATTGGAATCTGCACCAACCCTCCGAAGGAGCGCCCAACATAGCCCCCCCCCCCCCCCAGCCCTGCCCCCGTAACCCCATCCAACCTTTGGGCAGTGAGGGGCAATTTAGTATGGCCTAAACTGCTCATCTTTCAATTGTGGAAGGAATCCGGAGCACCCGGAGGAAACCCACACAGACACGGGGGGAATGTGCAAACGCCACACAGACAGTCAACCGAGGCCGGAATTGAACCCGGATTCCTAGTGCTGTGAGGCAGCAGTGCTAACCACTGTGCCACCGTGCCGGCAGCATTGCTAATCTTGCGATTCTGGGATGCTCGACAACCACGTCCGCCAGAATTGGCAAAGAACACGTCGCTCTGGACTGACAGTGAGGTAGCCTCGAGCCAGGGCCTTACACGGGGCCCATCCTGGGAGGATGACACGCACTGCATCACGGTCCCTAAAGTGCATCAATTTGGATCAACTGCAGGTAAATGGTCACCATCTTGTGATGGAGATAGACGCAGGAGCTGCCGCCTTCATCATCGGTCAGCAAACTACGGTAAATGATGGGAGACTTTGCTGCAGGATCTACCCAGCTTACCGCACCTCGGGAGATCTAAGGCGATCGCGCAAGACGTCACGATGTGAAACCCGCCCATTGTGGGCGGGATCATGTTTTGGCAAATCTGCATATTAGAGCGAGACAGCTAGTCTCACTTTAATGTGCAGTTCCCAGAGGTAACCAAGGTGTTGGGATCTAACTCCTTTTCCTCAGAGACCTCTGGCGAGCACCATTCTGTACTGGTCTCCACAAACAGGGATCAGACAGAACAGCAATTGTGGGGTCTCCCAGAGGATTTGGGGCCCCAGGTGCATGCCGAATTGATTCTTCTTCAGTGTAGAGGAGTTAGTTCTGTGAGCCGCTATTTTTCTCTTAGTTAACCTCACAAAAAACAGGTCTATCTTCAGTCTATGCTGGCAACACAGACTTCATAATCTCAATTCTCAGCATTCTGGTCGCAATCTTCTTAAGAAAGTGTACGCGTGAGCGAGGATTACAGAGGTCACCCCTCTATTACCTCCACCTTTGATTCAGTGTCAATCTTTGCCTGATTAGGCTATTGTGAAGGATCTTATGGCTTTATTCCATTTCAAAATGCTACATAAATGGCAGCTGTTATTTTATTGAGCATCCACCTGCAAGAAATTATCTTATAATATTACCGCGGTAAGCACTCGAGAAACAGCAGCATCCCTGATTATTAGCGCTCACTACTGCCGTATGCAGTAGTGATTATAACAACAAAAACATCATGGAGAGTTGGAATGTATTTTGCCAGAATGGACCGCTGGACTATTGGTGTTCACAGCACATTTTGCCATTGGTATCTGAGAACCTGCACCTTACAAACCAAGAAAGGTTCAGGCCTCCTCGTCAATCAGTGCCGTCTAAGCTGACCTCATCTGGTGCAGTGAAAATTGGCTTCACTTCCCCTGCAGGAGGGGAAGAGATCAGAGAAGGTCATGTTCCTGATTGCTATCCATATCCTAGCAACACTAACTTCACATCCAACATCATTCCTACCAAATTTAATTTGATTTATTATTGTCACATGCATTAGTATACAGTGAAAAGTATTGTTTCTTGCATGCTGTACAAACAATGCATACCGTACATAGGGAAGGAAGGAGAGACTGCAGACTATAATGTTACAGTTATAGCAAGGTGTAGAGAAAAGATCAACTTAATACGAGGTAGGTCCATTCAAAAGTCTGATGGCAGCAGGGAAGAAGCTGTTCTTGAGTCGGTTGGTACGTGACCTCAAACTTTGGTATTTTTTTCCTGTCGGAAGAAGGTGGAAGAGAGTATGTCCGGAAGGCGTGGGGTCCTTAATTATGCTGGCTGCCTTTCTGAGGCAGCGGGAATTATAGATCAAGTCAATGGATGGGAGGCTGGTTTGGGTGATGGACTGGGCTACATTCACAACCTTTTGTAGTTTCCTGCGGTGTTGGGCAGAGCAGGCTCCATACCAAGCTATGATACAACCAGAAAGAATGCTTTCTATGCTGCATCTGTAGAAGTTGGTGAGGGTCGTAGCTGACATCCAAATGTCCTTAGTCTTCCGAGAAAATAGGGTGGTTGGTGGGCTTTCTTAACTATAGTGTCGGCATGGGGGGACCAGGACAGGCTGTTGGTGATCTGTACACCTAAAAACTTGAAGCTCTCGACCCTTTCTACTTTGTTCCCATTGATGTAGACAGGGGCATGTTCTCCACTACACTTTCTGAAGTCGATGACAATCTCCTCTGTTTGGTTGACATTGAGGGAGAGATAATTGTCATTGCACCAGTTCACCAGATTCTCTATCTCATTCCAGTACCTGACTTGTCATTGTTTGAAATCCGACCCACTACCCACCCCAAATTATCCGACCCAAATACTTTTTTTTTTAAATTTAGATTACCCAATTATTTTTTCCAATTAAGGGGCAATTTAGTGTGGCCAATCCACCTAACCTGCACATTTTTGGGTTGTGGGGGCGAAACCCACGCAGACACGGGGAGAATGTGCAAACTCCACACGGACAGTGACCCAGAGCCGGGATCGAACCTGGGACCTCAGCGCCGTGAGGTGGTTGTGCTAACCACTAGGCCACCGTGCTGCCCTCCGACCCAAATACTTACAAGTCTTACAAGGGGAGGAGTGGCACTAGCTGAGTATCTCTAACAAAGTGGACATGATGGGCTGAATGGCCTCAATCTGTGCTGTAACCATTCTATGATACTTTAGGCCCTGTATGTAAGGAGGAATGAGATGGCAATGGAAATGGCTCAGAGAAGGTTCACAAGAATAATCCCTGGAATGAAGAGCTTGTCGTATGAGGAAAGGTTGAGGACTCTGGGTCTGTACTCTTTGGAGTTTAGAAGGATGAGGGAGGATCTTATTAAAACTTACAGGATACTGCAAGGCCTGGATAGATTGGACATGGAGAGGATGTTTCCACCAGTAGAGAAAACTAGAACCCGAGGTAACAGCCTCAGACTGAAAGGACGATCCATTAAAATGGAGATAAGGAGGAATTTCTTCAGCCAGAGGGTGGTGAATCTGTGGAACTCTTTGCCGCAGAAGGCAGTGGAGGCCAAATCACTGAGTGTCTTTAAGACAGAGATAGATAGGTTCTTGATTAATAAGGGGATCGGGGTTATGGGGAGAAGGCAGGAGAATGGGGATGAGAAAAATATCAGCCATGATTGAATGGGGGAGCAAGCTCGAGGGGCTGAGTGGCCCAATTCTGCTCCTATGCCCTATGGTCTTATGATAAAAGGACTGCTGCCACCTTGTCAGCTCAGTGGGCGATTGTGCCACGATCAGGATTGCCCTTTCCCCAACAGCAATGAATTTTTATACCAGTTAGAGGTGGATGTGTTTAGACATTGGGCAGGACAGGATTTCACTGAATCATGAGTGCTGAATGCTCCAATAGATTGTCAACATTTGCATAGGAGCGAGACCAGAGAGCGCAGAAGAAACGATGTTTCAAGCATGAGTCAACAGGAGAGAACATTTGGGTGAGTCCCAAACGGATGCTGCACGGTGGAGCGACGGGATGCGAGCCCAAGGCCATGGAGAAAACGTGGCCTTTCGAATATTGGCAGTTGTGAGGCACAAGTTTTTTTAAAAAATAGCATTGCATTATCAATGTAACAGTGTGTACTAGAAAAAAAAATATATTTGTCAAGCAGCTTTAAGTTCCTGTAGCCATGGTAGCGCTGTATGAAGCAAATTGAACACAGATTCAGAATAGTAATGCTCATGTCTGTATTCCAAGACGTTAAGTCAAGGAATTGTAAGATGCAAATTCACAACCATGACTCCCAAACCAGTGTCAACATTCTTCCCAGGAAGGCATATATTTTCCAAGTAAACAGTTGGAAGTTTCCAATATGAACTGGCACAGGCCAAGTTCCTCATCTGGAAAATTATCTTTCAAGTCCCTCTTCACAGAGAGAGAGAGAGAGAGAGAGGAAAAACCAGCGACAGATCACAAGAGTTGGAACAGACAAGGTGGGTAATTTTGCACACCTTTGAGCAGTTCAGTCAAACATCGCTTTGTCAAAACCCTGGCAACGGGTTATCTCTCCATGACCCTGGAAAGAAAATGTTGCCTCAAAACAAGAGTTAGAAAAATTAAATCAAAAGGAAAAAAAAAGTACATGGGCGGGATTCTCCGACCCCCTGCCGGGTTGGAGAATCGCCCGGGGCCGGCGTCAATCCCGCTCCCGCCGTGTCCCAAATTCTCCACTACTGGAGATTTGGCGGGGGGGGGGGAATCGCGCCATGCCGGCCAGCGGGCCCCCCCCCCGGCGATTCTCCGGCCCGCAATGGGCCGAAGTCCCGCCGCTGTCAAGCCTCTCCCGCCGGCAGGAATCAAAACACTTACCTGATTGGCGGCGCGGGCGGGTCCTGGGGCGGTGCCCCCACGGTGGCATGGCCCGCGATCGGGGCACACCGATTGGCGGGCGGGCCTGCGCCGTGAGGGCACTCTTTTTCTTCCGCCTTGATGACGTCAGCAGCCGCTGATGCTCCGGCGCATGCGCGGACATACGCTGGCCGGCGAAGTCCTTTCGGCCCCGGCTGGCGGGGCGCCAAAGGCCGTTGACGCCAGCCGGCGGAGCGGGAACCACTCCGGCGCGGGCCTAGCCCCTCAATGTGAGGGCCTGGCCCCTAAAGGTGAGGAGACTTCCTTTGGGGCACCCCGACGCCGGAGTGGTTCACGCCACTCCATCACGCCGGGACCCCCCCCCCGCCGCCCCGCCGGGTAGGGGAGAATCCCAGCCCATATCTTTGATTTAAAAAATATTCTTTTATAAATTCGGAAACAAATGGGATGGGATTCTCCGTCCTGAGTGCTGGCAGCGGAATCCTCCGTCCCGGCAGGCAGACAATGGGGTTTCCCATTGTGGCACCCCCACGCCATCGGGAATTCAGTGGTTAGCGCTGCTGCCTCACGGCGCCGAGGCCCCAGGTTCGATCCTGGCTCTGGGTCACTATCGTGTGGATTTTGCACATTTTCCCCGTGTTTGCGTGGGTTTCGGCCCCACAACCCAAAGATGTGCAAGGTAGGTGGATTGCCCCTTAATTGGAAAAAATGAATTGGGTACTCAAAATTTATATTTAAAAAAACGATTCTCACAATATCAGTTCACCCGCACTGTTTCCAATTGTTATGGGCCCAGACCTAAACTCCAATTTTCATTAAGATCCTGGATTAGAACACCCAACTATCTGCATTTGGTAAAACTGTGAGGAAATCTTACTGCACCACATGAATGATAACACTGACCAGTGGGCAGCTTTTATGATAAAAACAAACTTTAATTTGAACACAAGAATTAAGTGCATTAACAGCAAAGAAATAGTTCTACAGTTAATGGGTGCAACATCTTAACTTGCTTCCTGAAACCTGCCTCTACATTCCAGTTAAGCAACCCAGATATTTCAGATACCAGATTTTACTTGCCTACCTTGATGCAGACTCCTTGGCGAGAGAAGCCCTTTTTAGAATCAATTTGAAAACCTTCTGCTCAGCTTGGAGTCATGGAAGCAACTCTTTTGTCCAGACACAACTGGCCCCCTCTCATTAACTACACCAGCTACACCCAAAGCACACAGCATTCTTTTACTCTTGCTGCATCTCTTGTTACTCATAGGATTTTTACAGTACAAAAGGAGGCCATTTGGCCCATCGGGTCTGCACCGGCTCTTGGAAAGAGCACCCTACCTACACCTCCACCCTATCCTCACAATCCAGTAACCCCACCCAACACTGAGGGCAATTTTGGACACTAAGGGCAATTTAGCATAGCCAATCCACCTAACCTGCACATCTTTGGACTGTGGGAGGAAACCGGAGCACCCGGAGGAAACCCACGCACACACGGGGAGAACATGCAGACTCCGCACAGACAGTTATCCAAGCCGGGAATCGAACCTGGGACCCTGGAGCTGTGAAGCATTTGTGCTAACCACGATGCTACTGTGCTGCCCCAAAGATATGCCTGGCTTTGTTTAGCCAGGCTCAAACTGTTACAACATTACGTTAGCTCTCTATCTGCAAACAGGGAAAATGGCTCAGCTCTAGCAGACCCGTGTGCATGGTTTCTAACCTAGGCTTTAACAATATTACTGCAAAAATACAAACGAAAAATAAAATAAGATATGACCATTTCTTTTATTCATCACGCAACGAACATATCGATTTTAAAGTTATAGGTTAATAGCTTATTGTTCAGCTTCTCTGATGGTTCCGCTCAGCAAGGTTCCAAAAAAGCCATATTGGACTCGAAACATTAACTCTGTTCCCCTCTTCAAAAATGCTGCCAGACCTGCTGAGTTTTTCCAACACTTCCTGCTTTTAATTAAAACGATATAAACAAATATGAATAGCTTAATCTTTTGTAAACAGGAAGTATATTAAGGGCCTAGACATGGCAGGGGAGCTCGCACCTGTGGTATGCTCCTCCTGTGCTATGTGGCAGATCATGGAAGCTCCAGTTGTCCCTGGTGGCCACGTGTGCAGGAAGTCTGTCCGACTGCAGCTACTGACTAACTGCATTTCGGAGCTGGAGCTGAGGGTGAATTCACTGTGGAGCATCCACAGTGCTGAGCAGGCCGTGGTTAGCAGGTTCAGTGAGGTGGTCACACCGCAGGTGAGGATTGAGCAGGCAGAGAGGGCATGGATGACCATCAGGAAGAGTTGAGGTAAGCAGGTAGCACAGGAGCCCCCTCTGGCCATCCCCTTTCTAACAATTGGGGCTGGTTTAGCACACTGGGCTAAATCGCTGGCTTTTAAAGCAGACCAAGGCAGGCCAGCAGCACGGTTCGATTCCCGTACCAGCCTCCCCGAACAGGCGCCGGAATGTGGCGACTAGGGGCTTTTCACAGTAACTTCATTGACGCCTACTCGTGACAATAAGCGATTTTCATAACAGATCTACAATTTTGGATACTGTTTGGGGGGATGACTGTACAGAGGAAAAGTGCGGCAGCCATCTTTAAAAAAAAAAAATTTAGTGTACCCAATTCATTTTTTCCAATTAAGGGGCAATTTAGCGTGGCCAATCCACCTACCCTGCACATCTTTGGGTTGTGGGGGTGAAACCCACGCAAACACGGGGAGAATGTGCAAACTCCACACGGGCAGTGACCCAAGCCAGGCATCGAACCTGGGTATGAACCACCCTCACAGGAAAGGTCATGTCCTGCGGGCACTGCCCAATACTTCCGCTGCATCCGACAGGGACATCTTAGTAAACTGCATGTCAAAACCCAGGACCACACAGGCATCCCAATGGTCACTCACAAGGTCAAGACCAAAATCCCTAACGACGAACAACCAAGCTTCTTGGGTGACATCAGAGCATCTGTCTCTTCATTTTGGGACGCTGACATCCTGGTTAATAGGCGTTTAAAACATTTTTAATCAGATTCAGGTGTCAGCATGACATCCTGCCAAATGAGGAACCATGGCTCCTTGGCCTTTGGGTTCGAACAAGGGACACTCCACGGCTCAGGGGAATCTGACCCCTGATCATCAACATGATCCTTGAATCTCTGAGGTATGGCCACAAACATACCTGATGGACGTTCTCCAAGATCAGCCTTTCCCTCTTCTGAGCAGGGACGCTTGGGTCGCCCTGTATCTACCCCAGCCAGCAGGAGATACCAAGACTACCACTATCGTTAGCCAGCCAATGCCGCACAGTCCTGGATCCCTCAAACATGAAAGAATGCTCATACTCAGATGTCACTTGCGACCTCTCTTCTCTTGATGTGGAGCATGTTTGTCCATCATCATTCCGGGTCCTGGAAGGTCACTGGTGCTCAGACCAACCTACCGCACGTGAGATTACCATAGCAACTCCAGTGGGAATAGTAGCAGAGAAGGATCAACGGTCTGAGGTGTCTCGCCCTCCAACTGTGATGATGGTACAGCCAGACACAGCAGCCACTGTACGCACATGATAAGCTCCATCCAATGGGCCAGAACCTCTGGAACCTGGGAGCAACTACCAACAGCAAAAAGCAAAGGTAAGTATGCTCCTCAATCTCGTTTTTGGCGAAGGAACAACCTATCTCAGCCTCAGGGAGCTTCCAGACGGCCTTAAGATGAGAAGCAGACAGTACAATGTTTGTCCACCCAGCAGGAAAGGAGAAAGTGGACCAACAACCATGCACCACCAACCCAGCAGCTGGGCCAGCCAGGCGTGCTTTAATATCAATGGTGAAACAGGTGAAGCCAAATGCCAGACCAACAACACGAACCAGAATAACCTGAGCCTACCACTCTCCCGGCAAAATGGTGAACGAGATACAAAAGGTTTAGAAGACCTCCAAAATGCCTGAACCTCTAACTTTAAGGGCTTGGAGGTAGGGGATGTTTTTAACAATTCATTTACGGGATGTGGGTGTCGCTGGTTAGGCCGGCATTTATTGCCCATCCCTAATTGCCCTTCAGAAGGTGGTGGTGAGCTGCCGTCTGGAACCGCTGCAGTCCCTGAATAACATAGTTAGAATAGCATTAGTGTTGTAACAATGAGGTTACAACTAAACTAAAGTAACTCTATATCCACAGGATAAAGACCTGGGGGGAGGAGGGGGGGGGGTGCAGTATAAGGGTTTGGTACATACAGGGTTAATGTGGGACAGGAAGGAAACCCTCGCAGACAGAAGGTGCAGACTCCGCACAGACAGTGACCCAAGCCGGAATTGAACCCGGGATCCTGGAACTGTGAAGCAACAGTGCTAACTACTGTGCCACCGTGCCGTACATGGACAGTCTAAACTTAGACAGAAATGTGTAAAGACCGAGTACCAAGTTGGCTCCACAGTTGGACCCTGTACTGTTTGATTAGTTCTGAGTTGTTAATACTCAGTATACTCAATATACTCAAGTCTGCTAAGCCTACTTCATGGTGTCTGAAGTGGGATTCTTTAATATTGACTCAAGAACAGGTTTTAGGGGCTACATTTATCAGATAGAATCATAAGAGGTTTATGCATTGAAAGAGGCCACTCGGTCCATTGTATTTATGCTAGCCCAAAAGCGAGCCACCCCAACCTAATCCCTCTTTCCAGCATTTGGTCCGTAGCCCTTCAGGATACAGCACTTGACGTGCATATCCAGAGACCTTTTAAACAAGGTGCGTGTTTCTGCCTCCACTGCCCTTTCAGGCAATGAGTTCCAGACCCCCACAACCCTCTGGGTGAAACAAACTTTCCTCATTCCATCTCCCTATCACTTTAAACCTATGCTCCCCAGTCACTGACATAGACACACAGAAGATAGGAGCAGGAGGAGGCCTTTTGGCCCTTCGAGCCTGCTCCGCCATTCATCACGGTCATGGCTGATCATCCAAATCAATAGCCTAATCCTGCTTTCTCCCCATAACCTTTGATCCCATTCTCCCCAAGTGCTATATCCAGCCGCCTCTTGAACATATTCAGGGTTTTAGCATCAACTACTTCCTGTGGTGATGAATTCCACAGGCTCACCACTCTTTGGGTGAAGAAATGTCTCCTCACCTCTGTCCGAAATGGTTTACCCAGAATCCTCAGACTGTGACCACTGCTTCTGGACACACCCATCATTGGTAACATCTTCCCTGCATCTACCCTGTTTGGTCCTGTTCGAATTTTAAAAGTCTCAATGAGATCCCCTCTCCCATCCCCTGTCTTTGCTGAAGTAAAGGGAATTTCCCAATCGCTGTATCCAGGCCCCTTGCAACCTCGTTGTTATAACCTGCCTACTTACCATTGGCTGGGGACTAATGACAATCCCACAATCCTGTGGGAGTATGAGCTTCCCCAATGAGGGGGGCAGAGAAATCATTAGCAGGCTCCCTGCATAAATAGAGCTGGCCAGTTTGGAACCAGCTAGAGAGAGAGGAGTGAGCAGCAAGGGAAGTTGCTGTTGCTGTTGGAAAAAGAATGAAATGAAAATCGCTTATTGTCACGAGTAGGCTTCAATGAAGTTACTGTGAAAAGCCCCTAGTCGCCACATTCCGGCGCCTGTCCGGGGAGGCTGCTGCTGCTGCTGCTGCGTTATTTCTTTGTATCCTGAAAACTTGTGCTGGATTCTTCGTGGCCCTCACAAAACTTGTACATCTTAATTAAATCTCTCCTCAGCCTCGTCTGTTCCAAGGTGAACAATCCCCAGCCCATCCAGTCTTTCCTCAGAGCTGAATTTATCCAGTCTTGGCAACATCCTTGCAAATCCCCTCTGCACCCTCTCCAATGCAATTACGGCCTTTCGAACATGATGTACCGAATAACCAGATGACATGTTCACAACCTGTGCCAGCGTGCCCCCAGTAACCTTGTTCCTATTATTTTCCGTGCAAGTTGAATTGGAGCTCAGTGGGCCCTCAGCCAGACAGCGAGTGCCCTGGCAGAGGCATTGCAGATAAAAACACACCACTTATCTCCTTGAAAGGACAAACACCAAGAGCTGATGTATCTATATTTGTGACAAGGCCTTGCTAATGCAGCCAGGCATTAGTTTCCTGACACAACTTGTGATTGATGAGAAACGCCACATCTGCAACTGTTTATCATTAACTGCAGTTTGGACAACAATAGTGTTTTGCACATGAAAACCGAGTCTTCAGAAATGATAGACCCGAGGGGCAGCACGGCGGCGCAGTGGTTAGCACTGCTGCTTCACAGCGCCGAGGGCCCGGGTTCGATCCCGGCTCTGGGTCGCTGTCCGTGTGGAGTTTGCACATTCTCCCCGTGTTTGCGTTGGTCTCACCCCCACAACCCAAAGATGTGCAGGGTTAGGTTGACTGGCCGCGCTAAATTGGCCCTAAATTGGAAAAAATGAATTGGGTAGTCTAAATTTATATTTAAAAAAAAGAAATGACAGACCCGTGATTAAATCCAAACTGCGGGCACATTTGTTTCTTCACTGGCACCTCTAGGTTTTTCAATGCAGTCGGGCGCCAAGACAATGGGCAGGATTTCCTGTGCAATCCGCAGGGTTTTCGCCGATGGAGATGGCCCGACAGTGGGATCCTCTGCTTCCGCCATTGTCAGCGGGATTTCCCGATGAATGGGCCCCTCGTTGCCGGGAAACCCGAGGCAGGAGGTATGCCATCGGTGGGACTAGAAAATCACATCGGCATAACCAGCCAGTAAATTCGGCCCAATATCTCCTTCCATGGCTCAAACGGAAATTACCTCAGGGTATTTTACTTCGTCAAAGATACGGTGGGGCGAGATTCTCCAGCCGCGACCAGAAATTCCCGCCGGATGTCAATGGATCCCGACGCTGGCGGTCTTGCGGTGGGTGGGGTGGGGCGTGGCGTGTCGGAAGAATCCAGCCCTATATAAATGCAAGCTATTGTTGCATTCACAAAACTCTAGAATAGGGGCTGGAGCGATGTTGTGATGCACAATACTTGTGAACTTACTCCAACATTTTCATCCTGCCAGCTACCGGCACGGTAGCACGGTGCTGAGCACTGTTGCTTCACAGCTCCAGGGTCCCAGGTTCGTTTCCCGGCTTGGGTCACTGCCTGTGCGGAGTCTGCACGTTCTCCCAGTGTCTGCGTGGGTTTCCTCCGGGTGCTCCGGTTTCCTGCTGCAGTGCAAGAATGTGCGGGTTAGGTGGATTGGCCATGATAAATTGCCCTCCAAAAAGGTCAGCTGGGGTTACGGGGATAGGTTGGTCTTGCCAAGGGCCAGTGCAGACTCGATGGGCCGAATGGCCTCCTTCTGCACTGTAAATTCTATGATTTGCCCATACCCTCTCCACCTGGCCTTGTGCCAGCTGTGCTCAGTCTCACTTTGATACCTCACCCAGGCAGCCATTCTTCAAGATGTGAACCTGGACCATGAAATGTTGGCAGGTTATTCAACTGTGAAGGCCATCACACTGACAGTGACTGACTTATCACCCTTTGGTCACACATGCTCAGGAAAAAATATGAGCAATGGTAATTGAACCACGGAGCGGAATAAAGATTCCTTATTTTTTCATATAAATTTAGTGTACCCAATTCATTTTTTCCAATTAAGGGGCAATTTAGCATGGCCAATCCACATCTTTGTGCTGTGAGGGCGAATCTGCAAACTCCACGCGGACTGTGACCCAGAGCTGGGATCGATCTCGGTGCCGTAAAGCAGCAGTGCTAACCACTGCGCCGCTGTGCTGCTACCTCAATGCATTCCTTCCTAATCAAGTCAAACAGCTCCTGTAAATGTTTCCCTGTTTCTCTGCACACTCAATTAGAGGCACATTTATTTGATCAAACGTCTTCCAGATGATCAGCTCAAATTCAAATTAGTTCCATCTCAGTGTCTCACGTCATAAAATTGCTTCATTTTGATCAAACAGGCGAGCAAGGAATCAAATATATCGTTTGCAGCCTCACTCAGTTCGCCACTTTGGCATCCCACTTGGCTATTTCACCCTGAGTATTTCTAACCACAGAGGGCTCTTGCGATGTAGTGGGCAGCAACTCTGCCTCTCAGCCAGAAGTTCTGGGTTCAAGTCCCACTCCAGGACTTGGTGGCCAAGGAAGGTGCGTTCAAAGCATAACCCGGCAGGTTGAGAATCAACTTGTAAATCCTTCAAACACACGCCAATGGCAGGAGGTAAGAACGGGAGAGATTCCTGGTCAGCTATGTGTTGCAACGGAGCCTCTGCCATCATGATTCATAGCTCCAGGCATGCATGCATGCATGTTTCCACAGCAACTTGGACTCCTTGGGTGTGTTGGATGGCTGGTGTTGATCAAAATTGTCCGGGGTGGATTCAGGACCTGCCTCCTGCCCTACCTGTGGGCTCGATCTGACTTTGAGAAGAGGAACATACAAAATTCCACCGACATCTACGAGTATCTCTGCAGTGCCAGGAATCTTTAGCTTCTTGAGGCAGTGATGCTCCCACCACCCTTACCTTCAGCTAGTTTTCACTCACATACATGATGCCAATAGAAAAATTGAAACAGTAAAACAACACAAGAAACTAACAATCCAAATCACAAAACTCCCCCGATCAACAACAAAAAAAAAAGAACCCCCCAACAATGAACAAAGCACCCCCCCCCCCCCCCCCCCCCCCCCCCGCCCCCACGGAAGGAACAAGCCCACTCTCCCCCCTCCAGGCAGCCAACAGTGACCAACACTTTAAAGTAGACCATAAACGGTGGCCATCTTTGGTAGAACCCATCAATTGAGCCCGTCACGGTGGATTTGACCTTTTCCAGGTACAGAAACTCCATTAAGTCCCCTCGCCAAGCCGAGGAACCTCCAACACAGCAGGTCTCGCCTCTCAGCGCAATCACCCAGGCGAAGACAAGAACATCTGCCCCCACAAATGTAGCTCCAGCAAGTCCGATATCCCAAATATGGCTACTAAGGGACAGGGTTCCAACTCGATGTTCCGAATCGCCGACATGGTGTTGGAAAAGGAGACGCAAAATCCCAACAATTTGGGACAGGACCAAAACATGTGCGTGTGGTTAGCTGCTCCCCTCGAACCGCACTCGTACCTATCCTCAACACCTGCCAAGGAGTGACTCATTCTAGCTCTGGTCAGATGGGCCTTAATCATTACCTTAGGCTGCGTCAAGCTCAGCGTCGCAAATGAGGACGTTCACCCTGCAAAGGGCCTCACTCCGCATCTCATCCTCCAACACGGGCCCAGCTCCTCCTTCCATTTGGCTTTCACCCCCTCCACTGGGATAGAGTCCTCCGCTAGAATCCAGCCATGTATACTGGACGTACTACCCTCCTCTGACCCCGCGCACAAAAGGATCCTACCTATCAGAGGATGATGGTGCCTCTGGGAATGCCTGGACTGCTCGTCTAACAACATTTCGTACCTGAAGGTACCAAGAGTCCAAATTTCTCTTTCAATTCCTCCAGGCTGGCAAACCGCACCTCCAGAAATGGATCACATAATCTCTCCAATCCCCTCCCCTTCCACACTCCAAATGTGGCATCCAACCTTGCCAGCTCAAACAAGCGGTTAGCACAAATGGGAGTCAGCCATGATACTGACTCCAGTTTAAAATGTTGACGGAGTTGCCTCCATATTTTTTAAATGGAGAAACCGGCGGGTTCGCCGAGTACTTTGCCGATGCAATCAGAAGAGAAACTGTCACCAGCGCACACAAACTGGGCCCCCGGCACGACCCAGAGTCCCAGGTAGACCCTGGGTCCACACACCGTCCAACATTGTCTCTGCATTAGCAGCCCATAATAAAATATCAAGTTCGGCAGTGTGGGAGCTTCTGACTGTCTATCCCTCTGTAGAACAACCCTCCCAATCCTCGGAGATTTGCCCGCCCATATGAAGGCCGGTATTAACCTGAACCCCCTCCCAAAGAGATTTTGGGAAGAAAGACTGGAAGACACTGGAATAGAAACAGAAATCTTGACAAAATGTTCAACTTAATTGACTGGACCCTACCTGCCAGAGACAAAGGAAGGTTGTCCCACTCCGGTGGGTACCGGAGCAATCAGTCAGAAGGTGAAAGCATTGAGGGAGAACTAGGGAATAGGGCCAGTATGGCTCTGAGGAAGAGCAGACAGGGAGATGTTGCTGAAAACAGCGGGTCTGGTGGCCTGCAGTGCATATGTTTCAACGCAAGAAGTATTATGGGTAAGGCAGATGAACTGAGAGCTTGGATTAGTACTTGGAACTATGATGTTGTTGCCATTACAGAAACCTGGTTGAGGGAAGGACAGGAATGGCGTCTAAACGTTCCAAGATTTAGATGTTTCAGACGGGGATGTAAAAGGGGTGGCGGAGTTGCACTACTGATTAGGGAGACTATCACAGCTGAACTATGGGAAGACACCTCAGAGGGCAGCGAGGCTATATGGGTAGAGATCAGGAATAAGAAGGGTGCAGTCACAATGTTGGGGGTTTACTACAGGCCTCCCAACAGCCAGCAGGAGATAGAGGAACAGATAGGTAGATAGATTTTGGAAAGGAGTTAAAACAACAGGGTCATTGTGATGGGAGACTTCAACTTCCCCAATATTGACTGGGACTCACTTAGTGCTAGGGGCTTAGACGGGGCAGAGTTTGTAAGGAGGGCTTCTTAAAACAATATGTAGATAGTCCAACTAGGGAAGGGGCTGTACTGGACCTGGTATTGGAGAATTTCTTCAAAAATTTCTTCAACAGTACAGCACAGAACAGGCCCTTCGGCCCTCAATGTTGTGCCAAGCAATGATCACCCTACTCAAACCCACGTATCCACCCTATACCCGTAACCCAACACCCCCCCCCCCTTACTTTTTAGGACACTACGGGCAATTTAGCATGGCCAATTCACCTAACCCGCACATCTTTGGACTGTGGGAGGAAACCGGAGCACCCGGAGGAAACCCACACACACACGGGGAGGACGTGCAGACTCCGCACAGACAGTGACCCAGCCGGGAATCGAACCTGGGACCCTGGAGCTGTGAAGCATTTATGCTAACCACCATGCTACCGTGCTACCCCCTATGAGCCCGGCCAGGTGGTAGAAGTTTCAGTAGGGGAGCATTTTGGGAACAGTGACCACAATTCAGTAAGTTTTAAAGTGCTGGTGGACAAGGATAAGAGTGGTCCTAGGGTGAATGTGCTAAATTGGGGGAAGGCTAATTATAACAATATTAGGCAGGAACTGAAGAACCTAGATTGGGGTCGGATGTTTGAGGGGAAATCAACATCTGACATGTGGGAGACTTTCAAGTGTCAGTTGAAAGAAATTCAGGACCGGCATGTTTCTGTACGGGAGAAGGATAAATATGGCAAATTTCGGGAACCTTGGATAATGAGAGATATTGTAGGCCTTGTCAAAAAGAAAAAGGAGGCCTTTGTCGGGGCTAGAAGGCTGGGAACAGACAAAGCCTGTGTGGAATATAAGGAAAGTAGCAAGGAACTTAAGCAAGGTGTCAGGAGGGCTAGAAGGGGTCACGAAAAGTCATTGGCAAATAGGGTTAAGGAAAATCCCAAGGCTTTCTACACGTACATAAAAAGCAAGAGGGTAGCCAGGGAAGGGTTGGCCCACTGAAGGATAGGCACGGGAATCCATGTGTGAAGCCAGAGGAAATGAGCGAGGTACTAAATGAATACTTTGCATCAGTATTCACCAAAGAGAAGGAATTGGTGGATGTTGAGTCTGGAGAAGGGTATGGTGATAGCCTTGGTCACATTGAGATCCAAAAAGACGAGGTGTTGTCGTCTTGAAGAATATTAAGGTAGATAAGTCCCCAGGGCCTGATGGGATCTACCCCAGAATACTGAAGGAGGCTGGAGAGCAAATTTCTGAGGCCTTGACAGAAATCTTTGGATCTTCACTGTCTTCCGGTGATGTCCCAGAGAACTGGAGAATAGCCAATGTTGTTCCTTTGTTTAAGAAGGGTAGCAAGGATAATCCAGGGAACTACAGGCCAGTGAGTCTTACGTCAGTGGTAGGGAAATTACTGAAGAGATTTCTTCGAGCCAGGAACTACTCCCATTTGGAAGCACATGGATGTATCAGCATGGTTTTGTGAAGGGGAGGTCGTGTCTCACTAACTTGATCGAGTTTTTTCCGATGAGGTCACAAAGATGATTGATGCAGTTAGGGAAGTGGATGTTGTCCATATGACTTCAGTAAGGCCTTTGACAAGGTCCCTCATGGTAGACTGGTACAAAAGGTGAAGTCACACGACATCAGGGGTGAGCTGGCAAGATGGATACAGAACTGGCTCGGTCATAGAAGGCAGAGAGTAGCAATGGAAGGGTGCTTTTCTGATTGGAGGGCTGTGAGTAGTGGTGTTCCGCAGGGATCAGTGCTGGGACCTTTGCTGTTCTTAGTATATATAAATGATTTGGAGGAAAATGTAACTGGCCTGATTAGTAAGTTTGCAGACGACACAAAGGTTGGTAGAATTGGGGATAGTGATGAGGACTGTCAGAGGATACAGTAGGATTTGGATCGTTTGGAGACGTGGGCGGAGAGATGGCAGATGGAGTTTAATCCAGACAAATGTGAGGTAATGCATTTTGGAAGGTCTAATGCAGGTAAGGAATATATAGTGAATGGTAGAACCTTCAAGAGTATTGAAAGTCAGAGAACTTTAGGTGTACAGGACCACAGATTACTGAAAGGGGCAACACAGGTGGAGAATGTAGTCAAGAAGGCATACGGCATGCTTGCCTTCATTGGCCGGGGCATTGAGTATAAGAATTGGCAAGTCATGTTGCAGCTGTATAGAACCTTAGTTCGGCCACACTTGGAGTATAGTGTTCAATTCTGGTCACCACACTACCAGAAGGATGTGGAGAATTTAGAGAGGGTGCAGAAGAGATTTACCAGGATGTTGCCTGGTATGGAGGGCATTAGCTATGAGGAGAGGTTGAATAAACTTGGGTTGTTCTCACTGGAGCGACGGAGGTTGAGGGGCGACCCGATAGAGTTCTACAAAATTATGAGGGGCATAGACAGAGTGGATAGTCAGAGGCTTTTTCCCAGGGTAGAGGGGTCAATTACTAGGGGGCATAGGTTTAAGGTGTGAGGGGCAAGGTTTAGAGGAGATGTACGAGGCAAGTTTTTTACACAGAGGGTAGTGGGTGCCTGGAACTCGCTGCCGGAGGAGGTGGTGGAAGCAGGGATGATAGTGACGTTTAAGGGGCACCTTGACAAATACATGAATAGGATGGGAATAGAGGGATACGGACCCAGGAAGTGTAGAAGATTTTAGTTTAGATGGGCAGCATGGTCGGCACGGGCTTGGAGGGCCGAAGGGCCTGTTCCTGTGCTGTACTTTTCTTTGTTCTTTGTTCTTAAGTTCGAGGAAGCGATTACACAGGAGCACAAGGAAACAAAAATGTTTTCACGAACGAAGATCAAAAACTCTCTCGACACCAATCCCGAAGACTCCCGCACCCAGCCCACACTGGGGATGGAGGTTTTATATCCAGGCTCGTTTCCCGCTGTTGAGGGAGCTCCGCCACCTCAGCGGCGTAATTCGTATTCCCCGAGAGTCACAGAGAGTCTAATCGGCCCAGTGCTGTGGCCCTAGTGTAGGTTATAATACTCCCCCCCCCCCCCCCCCCCCCCGCCCCCCAAGTCTGAACCTGAGTCCACCAAAGGAGGGCGCGGGGAAGGACCTCCATTCTTTTTAGTCCGAGGCTGCCATTTGGACGTCGTTGCGACGGGGTCAGGCAGCGTGTAATGGCAGGGGACCGACGTCTTAATATTGAGGGCCTTCAGCGGCTGTCCGCCCAGATCCTCGTCCCCGACATCATCCGGCAGCGGTAACTCCATCTCGGAGTCCGGGTCATCAGTGTCAAGTATCTCGGCGTCAGAAACCTTATGGGGTTGCAGCGAGGGGCGATGGGGGGGGGGGGGGGGGGGGGCAGCGTCCCCAGAGGCTGAGCCAGGCCCTCCAAAGGGAAAAGTTCAATACGAGTGTGAAGCAGCAGAGAAGGTCCAGGTGCCTTTTTCATTCCCAGTCCCGTACACACCCCAGTGTGATATTCCCCCCCCAACCCCCACCCCCACCCCCCGTCTACTGAACGGCAGTGCCTGGGACCCACTTCGCACCATCGCCAAAATTCTGCATGTGGACCGTGTTCCCCGGAGCAAAATGTCGAGGCGGCGAGGCTGAGAGGAGTCCGCACCGATGACCCACAGGGATCGGTGCTGGGGCCTCTGTTGTTTGTAGTATATATAAACGATTTAGAGGAAAATGTAGCTGGTCTGATTAGTAAGTTTGCAGATGACACCAAGTTTGGTGGAGTGGCAGATAGTGTTGAGGATTGTCAGAGGATACAGCAGGACATAGATAGGTTGGAGACTTGGGCAGAGAAATGGCAAATGGAGGTTAATCCGGACAAATGTGGGGTAATGCATAGGTCTAACATAGAGGGGAAATATATTGTAAATGGCAAAACTCTTAAAAATATAGAAAGTTAGAGAGATCTGGGCGTGCAGGTCCACAGACCTTTGAAGGTGGCAACACAAATGGACAAGGTAGTCAAGAAAGCATACGGAATGCTTGCCTTCATTGGACAAGGCATCGAGTATAAATACTGACATGTCATGCTGGCATAGTTGGTAGCACTGTTGCTTCACAGCGCCAGGGTACAAGGTTCAATTCCCAGCTTGGGTCACTGTCTGTGCGGAGTCTGGACGTTCTCCCCGTATCTGCGTGGGTTTCCTCCGGGTGCTCCGGTTTCCTCCCACAAGTCCCGAAATATGTGCTGTTAGGCAATTTGGACATTCTGAATTCTCCCTCTGTGACCCGAACAGGCGCCAGAATGTGGTGAATAGGGGCTTTTCACAGTAACTTCATTGCAATGTTAATGTAAAGTTGTAAAGAACCTTGGTAAGGTCACACTTGGAATATTGTGCACAATTCTGGTCGCCACACTACCAGGTGGATATGGAGGCTTTGGAGAGGGAGCAGAGGAGGTTTACCAGGATGTTGCCTGGTCTGGAGGGAGTTAGCTATGCGGAGAGGCTGAATAGACTTGGACTGTTTTCATTAGAACATCGGAGGTTGAGGGGTAATCTGATAGAGGTCTACAAGATTATGAGGGACATGGATAGAGTGGATGGGCAGGTACTCTTTCCCAGGGTGGAGGGGTCAGCCACCAGTGGGCATAGATTTAAGGTCCATGGGGCAAAGTTCAGAGGAGACGTGCGAGACAGGTTTTTTACGCAGAGGGTGGTGAGTGCCTGGAATGTGTTGCCAGGGGAGGCTGTGGAAGCAGATACATTAACGACATTCAAAAGGCATCTTGACCAACACAAGAATAGGATGGGTATAGAGGGATACGGCACAAGGAAGTGGTGAGGGGTTTGGCCAAGGTTGGTATCATGACCAGTACAGGCTTAAAGGGCTGAACGGCCTGTTCCTGTGCTGTATTATTCTTTGTTCTTTGACTCATAAGTAGTTCTGCCAGTGCCACACCGGCAGTAGCATGAGGCATGGACCAATAACAGAAGAGAAAACACACCAAACACGTGTTGAGGGACCTGGTCGTCTGCTTGCACATCCCACGTTTGAATGTTCAGACCGTCCGCTCGGCCAAACCATTGATGGTGTACTCCATTCATCCGCGTGAATGTCTCAAACTCCGTGCAGGTAAAAGGTGACCCGTTATCCGAAGCCAAGACCTCTTCAATGCTATGGACTATGAAAGAGAGCTGGAGCCTCTCAACCCTTCCATTAGAAGCCATTAATGGTATGCAGTGGATGTCCTTCCACTTTGAGTAGACATAGATGAGAATAAGAAACATTGACACCTGAAAATTTGGACCATCTCCAAAAGAATGAGGAATGGAAGACTCAGGGTCAAAAGTTGATAAATGGCGGTGGCGCAGTGGTTAGCACTGCTGCCTCACGGCGCTGAGGTCCCAGGTTCGATCCCGGCCCTGGGTCACTGTCCGTGTGGAGTTTGCACATTCTCCCCGTGTCTGCGTGCGTTTCGCCCCCACAACCCAAAGATGTGCAGGGTAGGCGGATTGGCCACGCTAAATTGCCCCTTAATTGGAAAAATGAATTGGGTACTCTAAATTTCTAAAAGGTTTTTTAAAAGTTGATAAATGGTACACCTTATTGCCAGGTAATGCCATGCCTTCTGGGGTATGACTCTTCTGGACACTGTTCAACATCACTTCAAAGACAAAGAAGAGAGACCCTGGGCTGGATTCTCTGCAGCCCCGTGTGTTTGGCGTGGGGGAGGGAGAATCCATTTTCGTGCTGAAATCGGGCCCGGGGCCCGGCTCTGGTCCGGCGATTCTCCGGGACCTGAGAATCGGTGTTTACGCAAATTACTCTGCCCGGCTGGAGGGCCATTGCCAGAGGCTTGGCCAGCGATCCTCCGCTCCCGGCCGACCGAGTTCCCAAAGGCATGGTTCTAACCATCTATTGCTGTTCTGGGATCTCGCGTGGCGGCTGCGGGGGGATCGGCCACCTGGTTGGGGGGGGGGCCCTTATGGGCAGCCGGGGCACGGATCGGGCTGGTCTGATGTAAGGGCGCGCGGCTGATCAGGGCGGGCCTATATTTCGGAGCTGCCTCCGCGGTCCGAGTTTGCCATGGCGCTCGTTGCGACCGCTGGAGGCCGCCGCCGTGCGCAAGCGCGGACTCAAAACGGAAGTGCGGGGACCCGTATCCGCAGCTAAAGCTGCGTGAATTACTCCGGGTCCCCCTGCTAGCCCCCTGCAGGTGAGTGAATCGACTGTTATTTTTTTTGAGCAAACTCGGGAATGCAACGCCATCATTTTTACGCCGGCGTGAGGACATAGCCCCATATTGGGAGAATCCAGCTCACTGGCTGTGTTGACAACACCAGTAATTCCTACACTGAGCATTTCTTTCTTACTTTAAGTAGAGTGAGCAACATTTAAAGTTTTGGGAACAGACATTTTAATCACAGTCTTGTGAATTGAAGGCAATATGTTATATTTCCTTTCTCGTGTCTGGAGTACAAGCACTGAGTAATGTTTGACTGTTGGAGCAATTCCTGGTCCTGACAAGTTCATGCTTGAGCGCTGTGTTTCATGATTCAGATGTGAATGTTGGGTCGTGGCCACTCCATAACACAAAATAATACATTTATTAGGTGATTTTTGAGATTCATTGAATGGCTGAATCAAAAGTACAATAGTCTCAATGTTTAAAGTTTTATGATTCTCTCTACATTTTCTCATCCAGGATATTTATTACCAGACACATTACAGAAATTCAGGATACGACATCAAGACAAGGGCCTGATAAGTTCTGGAATTCCCTCCCGAAATCTCCCTGCCTCTCTCTGTCCTCCTACAAGATTCCCCATTAAAACAAACCTCTTCGACCAAGCTTTCAGAGAATCCCTACAATTCAGAAGGAGGCCATTCTGCCCATCGAGTCTGCACTGACCCTTCGAATGACCACACGGCATAGGCCCAATCCCCGGCTGCAACCGCACGCTAAGGGGTCTTTTTCACATGGCCAATCCGCCTAACCTGCCCAACTTTGGATTGTGGGAGGAAACCGGAGCACCCGGAGGAAACCCACGCAGACACGGGGAGAAAGAGCAAACTCCACACAGACAGTGACCCGAGGTCAGAATCGAACCCGGGTCCCTGGCGCTGTGAGGCAGCAGTGCTAACTGCTGTGCCACCGTGCCACCAAGCTTTTGGTCACCCATTCTTGTTGCCAGCATGTTATTACAATGTAAAGATGCTTGACAGAGTAAGGGTTAATTGGGACTGGAGAATAGCACAGCCATTATATGATGTATAGTCACATGATAATGGATTAACCTTCTAAATTCTACTGAAAGCTGGCCTAATTTGTGTAATCTCTCTTTGTAACTTAACCCCTGTAGTCCAGGTATCATTTTTGTAAACCTATGGTGCAGTCCTTCCAAGGGCAAAATATCCTTCCTACGGTGTGGTGCCCAGAACTGCTCACAGTGACTCCAAGTGGAGTCTAACCAGGGGTTTGTGTAGTTGCAGCATAACGTCTGTGTCTTTATATGCCAATTCTCTAGACATAAATGCGAGCCCTTAGCCTTTTTGATTATTTTCTGCACTCGTTCGTGGCATTTTACGGATCTATGCCCCTGAACTGTGGGCAGCACGGTAGCACAAGTGGCTAGCACTGTGTCTTCACAGCTCCAGGGTCTCAGGTTCGATTCCCCGCTGGGTCACTGTGCGGAGTCTGCACGTTCTCCCCGTGTCTGCGTGGGTTTCCTCCGGGTGCTCCGGTTTCCTCCCACAGTCCAAAGATGTGCAGGTTAGGTGGATTGGCCAAGCTAAATTGCCCTTGGTGTCCAAAAAAGGTTAGGAGGGGTTATTGGGTTACGGGGATAGGGTGGAAGTGAGGTCTTAAGTGGGTCGGTGGGCCGAATGGCCTCCTTCTGCACTGTGTGTTCTATGTTCTAACCCCCAAGTCTCTTTGGGCATCCACTGTACCTAACCTCTTCCCATTTAGAAAGTAGGGGCAGCACGGTGGCCTAGTGGTTAGCACTGCTGCCTCACGGCACCGAGGTCCCAGGTTCAATCCCGGCTCTGGGTCACTGTCCATGTGAAGTTTGCACATTCTCCCCGTGTTTGCGTGGGTTTCGCCCCCACAACCCAAAAGATGTGCAAGGTGGGTGGATTGGGCTCGATAAATTGCCCCTTAATTGGAAAAAATGAATTGGGTACTCTAAATTTATAACCTCACACTTGCTTACATTAAATTCCATCTGCCACAAATTTGCCCATTCACCTAGTCTGTCAATATCTCTTTGCAATTTTCTGCTATCATCTAGGCTCTCTACAATGCCGCCTAACTTTGTATCATCAGCAAATATGGATGTATGACTGTATGCAATCGTCCAAGTCATTAATGAATAATGTGAATAATTGAGGCCCCAACACAGATCCCTGTGGTACACGACTACTCACCTCCTGTCAATTAGAGGAGGTAGCCATTATCCCCACTCTGTCATCTGCCACTCAACTGATTCCCTAACCATGTCAATAATTCACCCTCAACTCCGTGGGGTTCCACCTTAGTGTCTTTTCTGTGAGACTTTATCAAATGCCTTCTGGAAATCAGAATAACATCCATAGACATTCCCCTGCTCACTACCTTAGTCACCTCTTCAAATAAGATTAGTCAGGCATGTCCTTCCCTTCACAAATAGTGACAGGAGACTCAATGGTTAGGGGAATGGATGGGAGATTCTGTGGTCGCGATCGAGACTCCCGGAAGGTATGTTGTCTCCCTGGTGCCAGGACCAGGGATGTCTCGGATCGAGTCTACAAGATTCTTAAGGGGCAGCAAACAGAAGTCGTGGTGCACATAGGCACCAACGACATAGCTAAGAAAAAGGATGAGGATCTAAAAAGTGATTTTAGGGAGTTAGGTTGGAAGCTAAAGAGCAGGACAAGCAGAGTAGTGATCTCAGGATTGCCACGGGTGCCACGTGCAAGTGAGGCAAGGAACAGAGAGCGAGTGCAGCTGAACACGTGGCTACGGGGCTGGTGCAGGAGGGAAGGCTTCAGATATGTGGATCATTGGGGGATATCTTCTGGGGAAGGTGGGACCTGTACATGAAGGACGGATTGCACCTAAACTGGAAGGGCACCAAAGGGGCAGATGGCGGCGTAGCGGTAACAGCACCAGGCCAGTAGCCCAGGTGCCCAGGTTAGGGCGTGGGGACAGGGGTTCAAACCCCACTACAGGCACTGGGGGAATTTATAAAGGGCAGCACGGTAGCATTGTGGATAGCACAATTGCTTCCCAGTTCCAGGGTCCCAGGTTCGATTCCCGGCTTGGGTCACTGTCTGTGTGGAGTCTGCATGTTCTCCCCGTGTGTGCGTGAGTTTCCTCCGGTGCTCCGGTTTCCTCCCACAGTCCAAAGATGTGCAGGTTAGATGGATTGGCCATGATAAATTGCCCTTAGTGTCCAAAATTTCCCTCAGTATTGGGTGGGGTTACTGGGTTATGGGGATAGGGTGGAGGTGTGGAACTTGGGTAGGGAGCTCTTTCCAAGAGCCGGTGCAGACTCGAAGGGCCAAATGGCCTCCTTCTGCACTGTAAATTCTATGATCCTGGCTGGGAGGTTTGCTAGAGCTCTTCGGGAGGGTTAAAACTAATTTGGCAGGGGGATGGGAACCAGAGCTATGGATCAGAGGATAGGGTAGCTGTTGAACAGGCAGAAATAGTATGCAACAAGTCTGTGAGGAAGGATAGACAGTTGATAGAACATAAGAACATAAGAACATAAGAACATAAGAACTAGGAGCAGGAGTAGGCCATCTGGCCCCTCGAGCCTGCTCCGCCATTCAATTAGATCATGGCTGATCTTTTGTGGACTCAGCTCCACTTTCCGGCCCGAACTCCATAACTCTTAATCCCTTTATTCTTCAAAAAACTATCTATCTTTACCTTAAAAACATGTAATGAAGGAGCCTCAACTGCTTCACTGGGCAAGGAATTCCATAGATTCACAACCCTTTGGGTGAAGAAGTTCCTCCTAAACTCAGTCCTAAATCTACTTCCCCTTATTTTGAGGCTATGCCCCCTAGTTCTGCTGTCACCCGCCAGTGAAAACAACCTGCCCGCATCTATCCTATCTATTCCCTTCATAATTTTAAATGTTTCTATAAGATCCCCCCTCATCCTTCTAAATTCCAACAAGTACAGTCCCAGTCTACTCAACCTCTCCTCATAAACCAACCCCTTCAGCTCTGGGATTAACCTAGTGAATCTCCTCTGCACACCCTCCAGCACCAGTATGTCCTTTCTCAAGTAAGGAGACCAAAACTGAACACAATACTCCAGGTGTGGCCGCACTAACACCTTATACAATTGCAACATAACCTCCCTAGTCTTAAACTCCATCCCTCTAGCAATGAAGGACAAAATTCCATTTGCCTTCTTAATCACCTGTTGCACTTGTAAACCAACCTTCTGTGACTCATGCACTAGCACACCCAAGTCTCTCTGAACAGCGGCATGCTTTAATATTTTATCATTTAAATAATAATCCCGTTTGCTGTTATTCCTACCAAAATGGATAACCTCACATTTGTCAACATTGTATTCCATCTGCCAGACCCGAGCCCATTCACTTAACCTATCCAAATCCCTCTGCAGACTTCCAGTATCCTCTGCACTTTTCGCTCTACCACTCATCTTAGTGTCATCTGCAAACTTGGACACATTGCCCTTGGTCCCCAACTCCAAATCATCAATGTAAATTGTGAACAATTGTGGGCCCAACACGGATCCCTGAGGGACACCACTAGCTACTGATTGCCAACCAGAGAAACACCCATTTATCCCAACTCTTTGCTTTCTATTAATTAACCAATCCTCTATCCATGCTACTACTTTACCCTTAATGCCATGCATCTTTATCTTATGCAGCAACCTTTTGTGTGGCACCTTGTCAAAGGCTTTCTGGAAATCCAGATATACCACATCCATCGGCTCCCCGTTATCTACTGCACTGGTAATGTCCTCAAAAAATTCCACTAAATTAGTTAGGCATGACCTGCCTTTAACGAACCCATGCTGCGTCTGTCCAATGGGACAATTTCTATCCAGATGCCTCGCAATTTTTTCCTTGATGATAGATTCCAGCATCTTCCCTATTACCGAAGTTAAACTCACTGGCCTATAATTTCCTGCTTTCTGCCTACCTCCTTTTTAAACAGTGGCGTCACGTTTGCTAATTTCCAATCCACCGGGACCACCCCAGAATCTAGTGAATTTCGGTAAATTATCACTAGTGCATCTGCAATTTCCCTAGCCATCTCTTTTAGCACTCTGGGATGCATTCCATCAGGGCCAGGAGACTTGTCTACCTTTAGCCCCATTAGCTTGCCCATCACTCCCTCCTTAGTGATAACAATCCTCTCAAGGTCCTCACCTGTCATAGCCTCATTTCTATCAGTCGCTGGCATGTTATTTGTGTCTTCCACTGTGAAGACAGACCCAAAAAACCTGTTCAGTTCCTCAGCCATTTCCTCATTTCCCATTATTAAAACTCCCTTCTCATCCTTTAAAGGACCAATATTTACCTTAGCCACTCTTTTTTGTCTTATATATTTGTAAAAACTTTTACTGTCTGTTTTTATATTCTGAGCAAGTTTACTCTCATACTCTATCTTACTCTTCTTTATAGCTTTTTTAGTAGCTTTCTGTTGCCCCCTAAAGATTTCCCAGTCCTCTAATCTCCCAGCAATCTTTGCCACTTTATATGCTTTTTCCTTCAATTTGATACTCTCCCTTATTTCCTTAGATATCCACGGTCGATTTTCCCTCTTTCTTCCGTCCTTCCTTTTTGTTGGTATAAACCTTTGCTGAGTACTGTGAAAAATCGCTTGGAAGGTTCTCCACTGTTCCTCAACTGTTCCACCATAAAGTCTTAGCTCCCAGTCTACCTTAGCTAGTTCTTCTCTCATCCCCTTGTAATCTCCTTTGTTTAAACACAAAACACTAGTATTTGATTTTACTTTCTCACCCTCCATCTGTATTTTAAATTCCACCATATTGTGATCGCTCCTTCCGAGAGGATTCCTAACTATGAGATCATGATAGGGCAAAGTTGCACTCAGTGGAATGGGTTAAAGTGTGTCTGTTTCAATGCAAGGCGTGTCAGAAATAAGGGAGATGAACTTAGAGCATGGGTCAGTTCTTGGAACTACGATGTTGTGGCCATTACGGAGACATGGATTTCACAGGGGCTGTTAGATGTTCCAGGGTTTAGATGTTTTTCAGAAGAATAGGGATGGAGGTAAAAGAGGAGGGGGAGTGGCACTGTTAGTTCGGGAGTGCACCATAGCTGCAGAAAAGGAGGTAGTTGAGGAGGGTTTGTCTACTGAGTCAGTATGGGTGGAAGTCAGAAACAAGAAAGGAGCAGTCACTTTATTGGGAGTTTTCTGTAGACCCCCCAATAGCAGCAGAGATAGAGGAACAGATTGGGCGGCAGATCTTGGAAATGTGCAGAAGTAACAGAGTTGTTGTCATGGGTGACTTCAACTTCCCTAATATTGGTTGGAACCTCCTTAGTTCAAATGGTTTGGATGGTGCAGATTTTGTCAGGTGTGTACAGGAAGGATTCCTGATTCAATATGTAGATAGGCCAACTAGGGGGGAGGCCAGGTGTCAGAGTCTCGGTGGGAGAGCATTTCGGTGACAGTGACCACAACTCCTTGACCTTTACCATAGTCATGGAGAGGGATAGGAACACACAGTATGGGAAGGTATTTAATTGGGGGAGGGGAAATTATACTACTATTAGACAGGAGCTGAGGAGCATAAAGTGGGAACAATTGTTCTTGGGGAAATGTACTAGAGTAATGTGGAGGTTGTTTAAGGAGCACTTGCTGCGAGTGCTGAATAGTTTTGTCCCACTGAGACGAGGAAGGAATGGTCAGGTGAAGGAGCCTTGGATGACAAGAGAAGTGGAGCTTCTAGTCTAGAGGAAGAAGGAAGCTTACATAAGGTTGAGGAAGCAAGGATCTGACTTGGCTCTAGAGGGTTACAAGGTAGCCGGGAAGGAACTCAAAAATGGACTGAGGAGAGCTCGAAGGGGGCATGAAAGAGCCCTGGAGGGAAGGATTAGGGAAAACCCCAAAGCATTCTACACTTATGTGAGAAATAAGAGGATGATCAGAGTGAGAGTAGGGCCGATCAGGGATAGTGGAGGGAACTTGTGCCTAGAGTCTGAAGAGATGAATACTAAATTAATATTTTGCTTCAGTATTCACTAGAGAGAGGGACCTTGTTGCTCATGAGAACAGCGTGAACCAGGTTAATAGACTCGAAAAGATTGATATTAAGAGGGATGTGCTGGAAATTCTGAAAAGCATCAGGATAGATAAGTCCCCTGGGCCTGACGGGATATACCCAAGATTACTACGGGACGCGAGGGAGGAGATTGCTGCGCCGTTGGCGATGATCTTGTGGCCTCACTCTCCACTGGAGTAGTACCAGATGATTGGAGGAAGGCAAAATGTTGTTCACCTATTCAAGAAAGAGAATAGGGAAATCCCTGGGAATTACAGACCCATCAGTTTTATGTCTGTGGTGAGCAAAATATTGGAAAGGATTCTGAGAGACAGGATTTATGATTATTTAGGAAAACATAATTTGATTAAAGATAGTCAGCATGGCTTTGTGAGGGGCAGGTCATGCCTCACAAGCCTCATCGAATGCTTTGAGGATGTGACGAGACAAATTGATGAAGGTCGTGCCATAGATATGGTGTATATGGATTTCAATAAGGCATTTGATAAGGTTCCCCATGGTAGGCTCATTCAGAAAGTTATGGGGCATGGGATACAGGGAAATTTGGCTGTCTGGATACAGAATTGGCTGGCCGAACGAAGACAGCAAGTGGTAGTGGATGGAAAGTATTCCGCCTGGAAGTCGTTGACCAGTGGGGTCCCGCAGGGATCTGTTCTGGGACCTCTACTCTTTGTGGTTTTTATAAATGACTTGGATGAGGAAGTGGAAGAGTGGGTTAGTAAGTTTGCCGATGACACGAAGGTTGGGGAGTTGTAGATAGTGTTGAGGGTTGTTGCAGGTTACAACAGGACATTGACAGGATGCAGTGCTGGGCTGAGAAGTGAGTTCAACCTTGATGAATGTGAAATGATTCATTTTGGAAGGTTGAATTTGAATGCTGAATACAGGGTTAAAGGCAGGGTTCTTGGAAGTGTGGAGGAACACAGGGATCTTGGGGTCCATGTACATAGATCCCTCAAAGTTACCACCCAGGTTGATAGGGTTGTTAAGAAGGTGTATGGTGTGTTGGCTTTCATTAACAGGGGGATTGAGTTTAAAAGCCATGAAGTTTTGCTTCAGCTTTATAACACTCTTGTTTTTTTAAAATAATTTTTATTCAAGATTTTCAATAACAAATTTTCTCCCCATAATTTAAAACAAACAAGGCGTGTTTCCACACCAACACAAGAAAAGAACTCACCCCCCCAAAACAAATAATAACAAAAAACCAACAGCAATACAAGAAAGAAGAAAATAACAACATAGCAAACCCACCGCTGCAAAAACAAACCCCTTAACCATCCCCAAACCCACTATTTCTGACTCCGCAGCCGCCGGCGCCATCATCATGACATTAAGGAGCCTCCGCACATTGGCATTCAGTTGTCTCCCCTTTACAAACCCCGTTTGATCCTCATGGATCACCGTGGAGACCACATCCTCCACCCTCCTGGACAGTACCTTTGCCAACAACTTGACATCTACATTAAGGAGCGAGATCGGCCTGTAAGACCCACACTGAAGGGGGGTCCTTGTCCCGCTCCAGATCCTTGTCCCAGCTCCAGATCCACTAAATTTGGGGCATGATCAGAAATGGCTATCACCGAATACTCCGCCCCCACTACTCTCGGGATTAGCGCCCTGCTAAGCACAAAAAAATCAATCCGGGAGTACGCCTTATGAACATGGGAGAAAAAGGAGAACTCCCTACCCCCCGGCTCCAAAATCCTCCAAGGGTCCACCCCCCCCATCTGATCCATGAACCCCCTCAGCACCGAGGCCGCTGCCGGCCTCCTGCCCATCCTAGACTTCGAGCGATCCAGAGCCGGATCCAGCACCGTGTTAAAGTCCCCACCCATAATCAATCCCCCTGTCTCCAGGTCCGGGATCAGGCCGAGTATACATCGCATGAAGCCCACATCGTCCCAGTTGGGAGCATAAACATTGACCAGAACCACCCGCTCCCCCTGAAGTCTCCCACTCACCATCACATATCGACCTGCACTATCCGCCACCACTTTGGATGCAACGAACGACAGGCTCTTACCCACCAAAATTGCCACCCCACGGTTCTTCGCATCAAGCCCCGAGTGAAACACCTGTCCCACCCAACTCTTTCTTAGCCTCACCTGATCCGTAACCCTGAGGTGCGTCTCCTGGAGCATAGCCACATCCGCTCCCAGCCCCCTCAAGTGAGCCAAGACCCGGGATCGCTTCACCGGACCATTCAGCCCCCTCACGTTCCATGTGACCAGCCGAACCCGGGGCTGCCATCCCCCTCCCCATACGCCGATCAGCCATAGCCTTTCCTCAACCCGCCACGTGCCCGGGGAACCCCTCAAGCCCGCTCCCCATGGTGGGAAACCCCCCTCCCAAACCCCCCCTTCACCTTCACCTAACACTGTGCTTCCGTGAGTCAGCTGACTTCTGCTGACCCCAGCTACTCCCGCCATAACCACGACCCCCCCCCCCCGACGCAACACAGCCACCAATCCCTCCCTACCAGCGCCAGCCCTGCCCCCAATTCCTCCGGCGCGGGAAGAAAGCCCGCGCTTCCAACCCGAGCTCCACCCCTCAACCCAACACGCGGGAAAAAGACGGACACATGACCCATCGGGACCCCAAACTACTCCCCAACCCGCCAGTGGAAAAAACACCAAAGTAAATAAATAACAGCCCAGAAAACAACCCCGCAAAAGCCAAAATATCGAAAACGAACAGGCAACATCAATCAGCAAACACAGCCAATATAAACAACAGGATACCCAGGAGGGCAAAGCCTCCAAACAAAGTACATTTTCCCCCAGCCCCCCAGTCCTCAGTTCGAGTCCAAGTTCTCTGCCTGGACAAAAGCCCAGGCCTCCTCCGGAGAGTCAAAGTAGAGCTGGCGGTTCTTGTAAGTGACCCAGAGGCGAGCCGGCTGTAGAAGGCCAAACTTCACCCCCTTCCTATGAAGCACTCCCTTCGCTCAATTGAAGCCAGCCCTTCTCTTCGCCACCTCCGCTCTCCAGTCCTGATAAATCCTAACGTCCGTGTTCTCCCACCTGCTGCTCCCCTCCTTCTTCGCCCATCTCAACACGCACTCCCGGTCGCCCAAGCGGTGAAAACGGACCAGTACCGCCCTGGGCGGCTCGCTCGGCCTCGGCTTCCGCTGCAGCACTCGACGGGCGCCCTCCAGCTCCAGAGGACCACGAAACGGCCCCGCACCCATCAGCGAGTTCAACATTAGGACCACATAGGCCGCCAAATCCGAGCTTCCAGCCCCTCCGAGAGGCCCAAAATCCGCAGATTCATCCGGTGGGAGCGGTTCTCCATCTCCTCCATCCTCGCCAGCCATTTCTTATGCAGAGCCTTGTGCGACTCCACTTTCACTGCCAGGCCCAAAAGCTCATCCTCGTTGTCCGAAGCCTTTTGCTGCAGCTCCCGACTCTCCACGGCCTGGGCCGTCTGAGTCGCCACCAGCTTGTCCAGCGAGGCCTTAAACGGCTCCAAGATCTCAGCTTTGAGCTCCTTGAAGGAGCGCTGAAGCAGCTCCTGCTGCTCCCGCACCCACTGCCGCCACGCTGCTGCTGCTTCCCCGCCCGCCGCCATCTTGCTTTTTCCGCCTCTCGCCTTCATCTGCTGTAAAGCCGACTTTTGGACCGCTCCACTGCGAGTCCAGTTCATCCACCAGCCGCTGGGCACACTGGCTGTGTTTCCCCCCCGGGGAAAAGTTAAAACACCGCCGTTGCGGGCTCTTAAAAGAGCCCGAAAGTCCGAAAAAAGCGGGAGCTGCCGAACATGCGGCTTAGCTCCGCATCGCCGCCACCGGAAGTCTATAAAACTCTTGATAGACCACACTTGGAATATTGTGTCCAGTTCTGGGCGCCTCATTATAGGAAGGATGTGGATGCTTTGGAGAGGGTAGAGAGGAGATTTACCAGGATGCTGCCTGGACTGGAGGGCATGTCTTATGAAGAAAGGTTGATGGAGCTAGGGCTTTTCTCACTGGAGCAAAGAAGGCAGAGAGGTGACTTGATAGAGGTGTACAAGGTGATGAGAGGCATAGATTGAGTGGATAGTCAGAGACTTTTCCCCAGGGTGGAAATGGCTGTCATGAGGGGACATAATTTTAAGGTGATTGGAGGAAGGTATTGGTGAGATGTTAGAGGTCGGTTCTTTACACAGAGAGTGGTGGGTGTGTGGAACGTACTGTCAGCAGAGGTGGTGGAGTCAGAGTCATTAGGGACATTTAAGCGATTCTTGGACAGGCACATGGACAGCAGTAAATTGAAGGGGTGTAGGTTAGGTTGATCTTAGATTAGGATGAGTGGTCAGTACAACATCGTGGGCCGAAGGGCCTGTACTGTGCTGTACTGTTCTATGTTCTAAATCCACGCTGGTTCTCCCTGATCGACCAACATTTTTTCAAAGTGTTCAGTTACCCCATCCATGATTATCGACTCCAGTAATTCCCCCACCACAGACGTTAACTAGTCTGTAATACCCTGGTTTCACCCTTCTTAAAATGTGGAGTAAGATGTGTAGTTTTTAAATCCAGAGGGATTACTCCTGAATCTCGGGAACTCTGGAAGATTATAGTTGGGGCATCTACAATGTGCTCCCCTACTTGATTCAACAACCTCGGCTGCAAACCGTCAGGTCCTGGGGATTTGTCACTCTTTGCTCCATTCATTTCCTGGTTGCTGTATTTATGTTAATTGTATTAATTCCCTGTCCTCTACTGACTATTAATTTTTTGGGGGACTACATTGCTCTTCACCACCCGCTTTTCCTTTATATAACTATAACATTTCTTCATATTGATTGTGATGTTCCTTGCAAGTTCCCTTTCTTAATCCCTTTTAGCAGCTCTTAAAAGCTGCTTTGTGACCCTTTGCTGGTCTTTGTCCCATTTGTCTGGATCTGTCCTATGATTTCCATTTTTGTAAGCCCTTTCCATTCGTTTTATGCTGACCCTAACCTCTTTTGTTGTCCACAGCTTTCTTTTGTGTGAAGTGGAGCCATTTCGTCTCAGGGGTATATACTTGCTCTGTATCTCGTTAAATGTTTCTTTAAATATTCTCCACTAATCTTCAGTCGTTTGACCCATTAACAGTTCTCCCCAGTTTACCGTGGACAATCTCTGTCTCACCGCGTTACAGTCAGCCTTTCCCAAGTCTAAAATTCTAGAATCTGAATCATGCTTTTCACTTTCAAATGCTACACTGAATTCAATCATGTTGTGATCACTGTTTGATAACGGTTCGCACACTGTTAGGCGGCTCATTAAATTTGGCTCCCTACTCATAACTAAATCTAACATTGCCTGTTGACTTGTTGCCTCTGGAACATGTTGCTGCAGGAAAGTATCCCGGACACATTCCAGAAATTCACTATCTTCCTGACAAGTGCTTGTCTGCCTCTCCCAATCTATGAGTGCGATCTACCAACAGGAGCGTGACGTGGCCAGTAGATGCCAGGAGAGGCCTCCCACAGGCTTCCCAACAGCCAGCATGCCTCGGCGGTTCTAACCAGCCCCCGTGAGGCGTCGCGATCAGAATCCCGCCCACAATGGGCAGGCACAATAATAATAATAATAATAACCTTTTATTGTCACAAGTATGAAGTTACTGTGAAAAGCCCCTAGTCGCCACATTCCGGTGCCTGTTTGGGTAAGCTGGTACGGGAATTGAACCCGCGCTGCTGGCCTTGTTCTGCATCACAAACCAGTTGTCTAGCCTTCTGAGCTAATCCAGCCTGGATCAAGGCGTGATTACCCAGTATCTACTGGGCTCCGGGCATATACCGGCCTTCCCAGCGAGTCCCCAGCCGGGCACCGTGCAGTACTGGTCCACACAAGCATGGAGCAAGCAGAACGTCACCTGGGGGTCTCCCGGGCCATTGGAGACCCCTGGGTGGTCAGGGTCAGTGCAGGGTGGGCCCCTCGCTCTCCTCCTGGAACATGGGCACTGCCACGGAGTACAGGGCGGGTATGAAGGGGCCTCTGGAAAGTTGGGGGGGGTGAAGGATGGGGTCCTGGAGGGGCGTGGGGAGGCCTGTAAAAGGGGGGGGCCTCATAGCGGGGTGTCATCACTTGCAGGTGTGTGGAGTAATGCCCATGTGTGTGGTGGGGGTGACATTGCCCATGGATAGAGCGTGCCCACACGCGCACTTAGAGATCGAGGCACCCTTTCAAAATGGTGGCACAATCTATGAGGAGCCAGTCTGGCCAGCGAGTTCAGCTCCACAGTGATGAAAATAATTCCAAGTGTGGGCTAGCCCGGCGAGAAACTCCCCAGGGCCCAAGAAAGTGAGTAGTGTGGTTAGATAGCGGTGGGGAACCCGCTGTCAGAGTCGGGGAGAAACTCCCTGAAAAACCCACCACAGATACTTGGAAACCTTTCCGTTAGATTGTACCCCTTGTGTAAGTTAAAATCCCCCATTAATACTGCTCTACCTTTGCTACACACTTGCCTAATTTTTGTATTTACACAATCTAATACCTCAGAACTGCTACCAGGGGGTCGATACACAACACCCATTGCAGTTTTAGATCCTTTTATGTTGCCCAGTTCCACCCATATGGTCTCCACTGGATCCTTTCCCTCGTTATATCCTCCCTCACCATTGAGGCAATGGTATTTCTAATCAGTAAGGCTACTCCACCCCCTCTGCCACCTTCCTCGTCCCTCCTGTAAACGTTATAACCAGGTTCCCAGTCCCTAACATCCTGCAGCCATATCTCCGGAATAGCTACTACATCATAATCTTCAATCTGCATCTCTGCCTGCAGCTCAGTTTATTCCTTACACTCTGTACATTAATATACAGAGCTCTTAATTGGGCCACTCCCCCTGGCCTGTCTCTCAGCGTTGATGTTTTATTTGCTTGTGTATTATTTTTCTCTTCTGGTCTAACCAGTAAACCTGTAGTTTTGCCGTTAGCTGCAGTTCCTGAAGTTGGTTCCTGACTGTTTCTTTGTTTTTGGAACTGTTTTTGCCACTCAAGTGACTCCACAGGCGGAGGAGGGTGGTACTAATACACAGCAGGACCCTGAGAACAAACCGCCCCCCCCCCCCCCCCCCCCCCAGAGATGACCCAACACTAGGTCATCACAGACAACAGGCCGCTGCAGTCACCGTCTCTAACTCTGCTGTGAGTGTTGCTGATGCAGCGAGAGAGGAAAGTTAAGAAGTTTCTAGTTGCGCAGCGTGGGCACCGATGTTAATCACTTTTACAGAATGTTCACTTCTGTCAATAAACTCCCACTCATTCCACCCTTTCTCTGGCTCCTTGTTATGATGAACTGTGTTCCTGGAATTCAGAAGTGAAAGTCTGATCCCTGTACAAGATAGAGGCAGGATTCTCAGTCCAGGCCTTCCTCCCTGTGCTGTGTACAACTTTCCCCAGCACAGTGACTGAACACATCAGCCCTGCCTGTGTCTCAATGGGAGTTAGGATGTTTCCCAGAACGTACTGGGCTGGCATCACAGATTCCAGTCATTCTCCCTGTGTCCTCTCCGCAACTTTCAGATACTGCTGTCCCCTCTCTACACCCACCCCCTTCCCAGCAGTTTCTGTCCCTCCCTCCCCCACTCTCCCACATCCCGGCAGCTCCTGCCCCTCCCTCCCCCACACACACCCACATCCCGGCAGCTCCTTCCCTTCTCGCGCCCTCTCCCCCGCCCCACCCTCTCACCCGCCCCACCCTCTCACCACCACCTGGATCAATTTTACAGGATGTGGGCATTGCTGGTCAGGCCAGCATTTATTGCCCATCCCGAGTTGCCCTTCAAAAGGTGGTGGTGAGCAGCCTTCATAAACCGCTGCAGTCCCTGAGGTGTAGGTACACCCACTGCGCTGTTAGGGAGGGCGTTCAAGGATGTTGCCCCAGCGACAGTGAAGGATCAGCGATATATTTCCAAGTCAGGGTGGTGAGTGACTTGGACGGGAACCTCCAGATGGTGGGGTTCCCAGGTATCTGCTGCTCTTGCCTTTCTAGATGGTAGAGGTCGTGGATTTGGAAGGTGCTGTCTAAGGAGCCTTGGTGAGTTACTGCAGTGCATCTTGTAGACGGTACACACGGCTGCCACTGTGTGTAGTGGTGGAGGGTTCGAATGATTGTGGAAGGGGGAGCAATCAAACGGGCTGCCTTGACCTAGATGGTGTTGAGCTACTTGAGTGTTGTTGGAACTGCACTCACCCAGGCAAGTGGAGAGTACTCTTGTGTGTTGTAGGTGATGGACAGGCTTTAGGGAGTTTGGGTAGTGAGAGACTCACTGCCGGATTTGACCGTCCCTGGTAGCCACAGTATTTATATGGCTAGTCCAGTTCAGTTTCTGATCAATGGTAACCCCCTGATATTGATAGTGAGGGATTCAGTGAAACCATTGAATATTGAAAAGGCTGATGGTATGATTCTCTTTCTATTTTTATTTTTCCAACCAAGGGGCACTTTAGCAAGGCCAATCCATCTACACATTTTGTGGGGGCGAGACATGGGAGAATGTGCAAACTCCACACAGATAGTGACCCGGGGCCGGGATCGAACTCAGGTCCTTGGTGCCCTGAAGCAGCAGTGCTAACCACTGTGCCACCGTAGATTTGATTCTCTCTTATTGGAGATGGTCACTGTGTGGCGCGAATGTTACTTGACACTTGTCAACTCAAGCCTGGATATTGTCCAGGTCTTTCTGCATTTGCAAATCAATATCTGGGAAGTCACAAATGATGCTGAACAATTCAAACACTAGAGGGCACCACCAGTTCCCAGTATAAATATTAGACCTCAGGGAATCTTGGGTATTGTTAGCAGAGGAGAGAGATTGATCACAGCTCATGAACTAGTTTGGATTAGAAAGAAGTAGCACGAGGACATCATTAGTTAATATTTAATTATAGATTACTGTCTTACTTTATAGCTCTGTAGAGTGTGCGAACTCTATTTAATTTAATTGTTATTCAAAAATCAGTTTTGCTTCAAGTTAGAGATTGGCGGTGTCTTTATGATCACACATCAGACCATTCTGGATAATGAGGCAAAGAGTAACGACATATTACCACAAAGTGTAATATACACTTTTGTTATTTGGGATGTGGGTGTCGCTGGGCCAGGCCCATCCCTAATATCCCTTGAAATGAATGGTTTGCTAGGCCGAGGAGGACAGTTAAGAGACAACCACATTGCTGTGGGTCTGGAGTCACATGTAGGCCAGACCGGGTAAGGATGGCAGATTGGTGGGAGAGAGAAGCACATTCTGCAGGGAAACCTCTTGCCCCAACACTGAGGCCAGGCCAAGTAAATCCACTTTAAAGCTACATTCCCTCAGAAAGAACAATGGGTGGGAGTCTCCATTAGCTGACGCTGAAATCGGGAAATGCGATTTGGCAGAAAATAGGTTCCGATGCCAAAATCGCGGCATGCGCCGATTTGACGCCAAATCGCCATTCTCCGTCACCTGGACATCGGCATCAATGTGGTCCGGAATGTACACCATTTGCATATCTTTAGTGGGCCTGACACGGAATTCTCTGGGGCCTCTGCGATGCTCCGTCCCTGATGGGCCGAGTTCCCGACGGCCTGGTTCACTTGTGTTTTTAAAAGTCGTGAAACCTGCATCGCGGCTGCTGAGGGAGAGAGGGAGTACGGAAAGTGTCCAACATCGCCATAGTTTGCCGACAGTTGTGCCTGTCACCGGGGGCCTTCTGCCAGGGCCGGGGGAGTAGTGGGGAGGGAGGGTGCGGGGGGGGGGAGCGATCAGGAAATGGACTGTAGGGTCGGGGTGGACGGGCATGGAACACTATTGCCGCAGCTGGAAAGGCAGTCATGCCTCTGCGCACATCGCTAACAGCCCCCTGTGAATCTAGGGCCACGGGTCGTATAGATGTCCCCTAGGCCACCCCCACTAGGTGCCCTCTGGGCCCAGCCGACCCATCAGCTGTATGGGCGCGCAGCACAACCAGTGCCATCATGTTGGCTGGGAGGAGTGTGTGTGGGGAGTGTAATGTGGCTGTGCAGCTGCAGCTTCTCAGCCTCCCGAGTGTCAATCACGGACCCGGCGAATCCTGCACCGTTTCTCATTAGAATCGATGGTGTTCCACGCAGTACCGGTGCTAGCCCCTCCACAGTCGCTGAACCGGTCCAGGTTCGGCGCTAGTTTTGCTGTCATGAAAGTCTGCGAATCCTGCCCTGGTGTAAACACTTAGGGCGCGATTCTCCCAAAACGGGAGAAATTGTAAGGCTGGCGTCAAACCCGGGCGGGTTTGACGCCAGCGCGCCCCTTCCCGACCGGGAACCGATTCTGGTCCCCGGTCGGGGCTAGCAGCCCGACGCCGCAAGCTCCGGCATCATGGGCTTAACGAATTTCGTTAAGCCCGCTTGCCGGAGTTAGCGCCGGCTGACGCGTCATATGACGTCAGCCGCGCATGCGCGGATTGGAAGACTCCAACCCGCGCATGCGCGGATGACGTCATCGCGTATTTGCGCAAAACCCACGCATGCGCGGGCCGGGATGCCCCTCAGCCGCCCCGCGAATGGATACTGCGGGGCGGCGGAAGGAGAAATAGTGCGCGGGCATCGGGCCCGCTGCCCGTGATCGGTGCCCACCGATCGCGGGCCCATGGCACCCTTGGCACGGCCGTGGTACTGCCGTGCCAATCGGTGCCATGGTTATAAAAAGCGAGTTGTTCCCGCCGATTTTACGAACAGCTAGACCAGGTGTGTTTGCCGTTCGTAAAAACAGCGTAAAGGGCTGGGACTTCGGCCCATCTATCAGCTGTGAATCGCTGCCGGCCGTAAAAAAACGGCGGCAGCGATTCGTGTCGGGAGTTGGGCGTGGGGGAGGGGAGAATAGCGGGAGGGCGGGAAAAATGTCGGGAAGGCCCTCCCGCTATTCTCCGACCCATCGTGGGGGGCGGAGAATCGCGCCCTTAGTCTCAGGAACAGAAAATCCAGCTGAATGTATTCTGCTTTTCGATTAATGCTCTTTATTCCTTTGGACAAGCAGGAGTGAATCAAGGCTACGGCCTCTATTCTAGAATCTCAAAACCAGGGCTGCGACCTCTTTAGAAATTGCAACCTAATAAACATTTAATAAGGTTCAAGACTTTGGCCAAGTAAAGCCAAATCCTCTAGGAATATAGACCCCAGAAGTGTTTTCAATCATTTCATTTATCCAATTTGAAGCATAACCATAATACCTAAAATTAGCTCAGTGTATTGCGAAACAATGATAATTGGTTAGAAATTAGGGTGTGTTACTTTATTCAAGAGATAGTATGGCAAGGGAGAGTGCAGCAAGAATTTCTTCCTTACCCAACATGTTAGGAAGGAATGGATTTAATCAGGAGCAGAGTTCCTGAGGATGATACCCGATTTCCATCCGGGATCCATAGAATTTCAACGGTGGAAGTTATTGGGCCCATCATTGGCACTGCACATCGCTCAGAAAGAACTATCCACGTCATCATATTTCCCATACTTTTCTATTTTTTTTTGTTTGAGATATGAAATGTATGATGGAGTCTATTTCTGCCTCTGTTTCGGGAGAACATTCCACACCCTAACAGCCCCTCAATTCATATCAATAACCATTGCATCAGCATGTTTCATTCGTATGAGAAAGTTACTGCTGCCGGCAACTTGCTGTTACCTGCTTTAATAATGGGTTCACTGTTCAGGTATAAAGATAGGTTTCAAAAATTGAGATTGTGGTGTGCTGGTTGATGGAAATAGGCTCTAGAGAAGAAACATAAAAATATTTACATAAATGGTCAGAAAGTAGCCTTAAATGATACATTTCACTAAGTATAAAACATTGGCACAGATGCATGTGTGGGTATCAGCTGGCGATAACTGTGGGCAGCATGGTGGCACAGTGGTTAGCACTGCTGCTTCATGGCGCTGAGGTGCTAGGTTCGATCCCGGTCCCAGGTCACTGTCCGTGTGGAGTTTGCACATTCTCCCCGTGTTTGCGTGGGTTTTGCCCCCACAACCCAAAGATGTTCAGAGTAGGTGGATTGGCCACACTAAATTGCCCTTAATTGGAAAAAAGTAATTTCATTGAAGCCTACTTGTGACAATAAGTGATTATGATTATTATTAACTGGAGCCTCAATTGTATGCCAAAAATGTATGAAAAAAACCCCCAACTGATCGGGTGACATTATGTGGTGAAGCTTTGTAAGTTCTGTTAGTGGTGAGAAATGCCACATAGGCTCTTTCAAAGGTTTAGCATGGTGGTTAGAATATTGGGCTGGTTTAGCTCACTGAGCTAAATCGCTGGCTGTTAAAGCAGACCAAGCAGGCCAGCAGCACGGTTCGATTCCCATATCAGCCTCCCCGAACAGGCGCCGGAATGTGGCGACTAGGGGCTTTTCACAGTAACTTCATTGAAGCCTACTCGTGACAATAAGCGATTTTCATATTGCTGAAATGTATATCTATGTTTTATATTCATATTCACTACTAAAGTTGATATTGACTCCTCAAATGTAAATGCATAAATGGCTTTAGATTGGTTTGAGGCACTGAAGGTTGATCAGGTCGCTGGTGCTGATGACATTTAACCTTGAATGTTATCAAGGTTAACAGCAGGGCCATGTCGGAACTACGCCGTCGGGAACTCGGCTGGCCGGGGACGGAGGGTCGCGGTGCTGGCCTCAGACAATGACCCGAGGTAGAAAGTCAGAGAGGTACTATGCAAGCCATTAATTTAGCTGATTAATAGCTGTTTGAGATTCGGACTAGTTTGAATTGACTGGAGAAAGGGCTTGATGCATGAATGCTTATGTGCCAAGGCCCGTTCATTACTACCTGGACAGGAACAAAGGTAGGCCAGTCAGTGCCTTGAGCTTGTTCTGCCATAATGGCTGATCTGTATCTTAACTCTATTTACCCAATTTTGTTCCGTATTTTGTAAGTAAAGTCCGGTAATTTATGTTTTTAATCGGTTTGAATAATGTAATTAAACTGTTGCCGTATGAATTTCTAGCTATAGTAGAGACTAATGATTCAATGATTTATGCTTCAAAATAAAATGTCAAACGGCACTAATAATTTTCACTTCAAAATAAAATATTACTCGCATTTGGAGACTCACATAGGAAAACAGCACGATAGAAAATTGAGAAATGAAATGGCCAACACATTTTCCGTGAGCACCTCAGACTTTCTCACAGCACCAATGGTGTTGGTCGCGTTGATGGGAGCGAGTGTGGGGGAGTGGGAGATGAGAGAGTGCACCTGAGGGGGGGTGGGGGTAGAGAGACTGGAGGCTGGATTCTCCGCACCCCGACGGCGAAATTGTATTCAGCGATGGGGCGGAGAATCCTTTTTCGCGCTCGAAATCAGGACTGGCGCCCGTTTCGTAATTCTCCGCCCCCCCCCCCGAAAATCGGCGTTCTCGTGCAGTACGCCATGCCAAGTAGCCACTGCCTTGGGTCATTGCCTGAGGCCAGCCCTGCGATCCTCCGTCCCCGACCGGCCGAGTTCCCGACAGTGTGGTTCTCACATGATCCTGCTGTTCGGGAACCTCGCGTATCGGCTGCGGACTCAGTCCGGGCCAATCGGAGGGCAGCGGGGGCTTCATTCAGGACTGGGGGCTATGTGTGCGGGCAGTCCGGATCGGGCGAGCGGCTGATCGGGGACACAATTTGGGCGGTCCAGGTCCGCGGGCTGAGTCCGCCATGGAGCACGGCGCAGCCACTGGAGGCTGCCTCTGACCCGGACATGCGGGGGGCTGTATCGGCAGCAGGAGCTGCAAACTCCAGGACAGCTGCCTGCTAGCCCCCAGCAAGACGGTGAATCTGTAGCCTTTTGACGCCCGTTTTCCTGGCGTAAAAGACGCAGTTTTCACGACGGCGTGGGGGCATAGTCCCAAAAACGGAGAATCCAGCCCTGGGTGTGAGGGTTTGAACAAAGAACAAAGAAAAGTACAGCGCAGGAAAAGGCCCTTCGGCCCTCCCAGCCTGCGCCAACCATGCTGCCCGTCTGAACTAAAATCTTCTACACTTCCGGGGTCCGTATCCCTCTATTCCCATCCTATTCGTGTATTTGTCAAGATGCCCCTTAAATGTCACTATCGTCCCTGCTTCCACCACCTCCTCCGGCAGCGAGTTCCAGGCACCCACTACCCTCTGTGTAAAAAAACTTGCCTCATACATCTCCTCTAAACCTTTCCCCTCGCACCTTAAACCTATGCCTCCTAGCAATTGACCCCTCTACCCTGGGGAAAAGCCTCTGACTATCCACTCTGTCTATGCTCCTCATAATTTTGTAGACCTCTATCAGGTCCCCCCTCAACCTCCGTCGTTCCAGTGAGAACAAACCAAGTTTATTCAACCGCTCCTCATAGCTAATGCCCTCCATACCAGGCAACATCCTGGTAAATCTCTTCTACACCCTCTCTAAAGCCTCCACATCCTTCTGGTAGTGTGGCGATCAGAATTGAACAGTATACTCCAAGTGTGGCCTAACTAAGGTTCTATACGGCTGCAACATGACTTGCCAATTTTTATACTCAATGCCCCGGCCAATGAAGGCATGCATGCCGTATGCCTTCTTGACTACCTTCGCCACCTGTGTTGCTCCTTTCAGTAACCTGTGGACTTGTAGGGAGAGAGAATGTGTGCGAGGGGTGGGGGTAGAGAGTGAGTGTGTGGGTGTGGGGAAGTGAGTGACTGTGAGGGGGGTGGGGGTACTGAGTGACTGTGAGGGGGGTGGGGAGGAAGAGAGAGTGAGTGCGTGAGGGGTGGGGGAAGAGAGAATGGGTGGGAGGGATGTAGAGAAGAGAGAGTTGTGTGAAGAGTGAGGGGAGAGAGAATGTGTGTGAGGAGTGGGGGAAAGAGAAAGTGCATGTGAAGTGAAAAGAGTTAGAGTGTTAAAGGGGTGGGGGAAGAGAGTGAGTGTGTGGGTGTGGGGAAGTGAGTGACTGTGAGGGGGTGGGGGGAAGAGAGAGTGACTCTGCGAGGGATTGGATTTTGTTTATTGTCACGTGTACCGAGGTACAGTGAAAAGCGTTGTTCTGTGAGCAGCTCAACAGATCATTAAGTACATGAAAAGAAAAGGAAATAAAAGAAAATACATAATAGGGCAACACAAGGTACACAATGTAACTACATAAGCATTGGCATCGGGTGAAGCATACAGGGTGTAGTGTTAATGAGGTCAGTCCATAAGAGGGTCATTTAGGAGTCTGGTAACAGCGGGGAAGAAGTTGCTTTTGAGTCTGTTTGTGCGTGTTCTCAGACAGGGGTGGGGGAAGAGAATGAGTGTGTGAGGGGTGAGAGGAAGAGAGTTCTTTTATTACGCCCCTGTATTATCTTTTATTACACTTCCCTGTGTGGTTTGATATATTAACGGGGAGTGTAATATGTGCTATTCAAACCTTGGTTACTGATGAGGTCTTCTGAATCTCGATGAAGAAGGCTCAAACTCGTCCAGTCGTAACAAAAGGTTTATTGAGTAACTACAACAATAATTGCGTGAGTTCTTTACTTTAACATTGATACTAGTGATAAGGTCAACAAGATCTAACTACAGTAACTATGCTTGACTGTACTCACCATCTGAGCCAATCTGATACTCCTGTCCTGGTCAAAGTGCACCCGAAAGAGAGCGAGAGAGACCCAATGTGGTTTCTTTTATACCCCTGTTAGTCCGGCCCTCTAGTGATCATCTGGTGCTACTGATTACACATTAACCCCTGATGTACATGCACATATAGAGATCACTACAAGAGTGAGTGTGTAACGGGTGGAGAAAGAGAGTGTATGCAAGGGATGGACTTCGACCTTCCGATCCTGGGGGTGGGTGGGGCTGAAACCCAGCTGAGCACAGGGCCCCATGAACTGTCAATCCGCCTCTGTCCCGGACATGTCAGCTCAGGTCAGACATCCCGAGCTATGCGGAAGTTCACACAGAGCGTCAGCGCCGGCCCTAGGGTTGCTGGCGCCCCGGGCAAGCTGAACTTCGGCACCCTGGGGGGAGGGGGGGGGGGGGCCGAGGGGGGCGGAGCCGGTGGGGGAGAGGGACACGTGGGGGGGAGGGACACGTGGGGGGGAGGGACACGTGGGGGGCGAACCCGAGGGGGGGGCGGACCCGAGGGGGGGGCGGACCCGAGGGGGGGGCGGAGGGGGCGGACGCGAGGGGGGGCCGAGGGGGCGGACGCGAGGGGGGGCGGAGGGGGCGGATGCGAGGGGGGGCGGAGGGGGCGGACCCGAGGGGGGGCGGGGTGCGGACCCGAGGGGGGGCGGACCCGAGGGGGGCGGGGTGCGGACCCGAGGGGGGGCGGACCCGAGGGGGGGCGGGGGGAGCGGACCGGGGCGGGGGGAGCGGACCAGGGGAGCGGACCAGGGGGAGGGGAGCGGACCGGGAGGGGGCGGAGCAGCCCTGGGGGAGGGCGGCCACCGCGCATGCGCGGGACCCGAGTCACTGGCGCCCCCCAGCACATGGCGCCCCGGGCGACTGCCCAAGTTGCTGGTGCCTTGAGCCGGCCCTGCAGAGCGTGCTTCTTGGATGTCTTCAGCTTCTGGATTTACAAATAAAAGAAACGTCAACGTGTACTGACACGGGCTTTCTCTTTCCCATCATTTAATGAACTGAATTTAGATTTCTGTGTCACTGTGGTGGGATTTGAACTCACCTTACCAGGGACGGGATTTACCAGCTGTCCACACTGGCGCATGGGTTTCTTGGCGACAAGGGGTGGAATCAACAGGAAATCCCGTTGACAATGGCGGGACCATTAAGTCTCGCTAGCGCCCCGCCTTCGCCACCGAAAAGCACGCAGCAGGTTGGTCGGTAAATCCCGTCCTGGGTCCTTCACGGAGGCCTTTTGTTTACCAGTTTAGGAAACTAATTATCCTGCTTCTATACCTGTCTTACATTCCCAGGACTGCTGGAGTTCACATGTGAGCCTGAACATTGAACTCCGATACATTGTTTGACGAGAGGGAACATCCCGTTTTTTTCATATTCTCTTCCCATCCATGCACCCGGAATTCTAACAGGAATTATTGGAATATTTCCCCATTCCCACTCCAAGCAGATCGCAGAGATTCCAGGTTGGAGCTAACTGGGTCATAGAGCTACATTTTAAGCTAAGTCTTAAAGGAGGGTGGCACGGGGGCACAGTGGTTAGCACTGTTGCTTCACAGCTCCAGGGTCCCAGGTTCGATTCCCGGCTTGCGTCACTGTCTGTGCGGAGTTTGCACCTTCTCCCCCTGTCCGCGTGGGTTCCCTCCGGATGCTCCGGTTTCCCCCCACAGTGCACAGATGTGCAGGTTAGGTGGGATTGGCCATGATAAATTGCCCTTTTGTCCAAAAAGGGTCGGTGGGATTAAGGGGATAGGGTGGAGGTGTGGCCTTAAGTAGGGTGCTCTTTCCAAGGGTCAGGGCAGACTCGCTGGGCCGAATGGCCTCCTTCTGCACTGTAAAGTCTATGATTCTATGAGGAGAGAGTGGTGAGGCGGAAATGAGTTGTGAGGACGGAGTCTCATGGTTTTTAGCCAAGGTAACTGACGGCACGGCCAAGGGGGGAAGACGTTGGAGCTCAGCCGCATGTACAGAATCTGGAGCTTCTGTGCTTCTGGGATTGGGTCTGATGCAGACCCGATGTACGCTTCAAAGCAAGCTAGCCAATGTGCAAAGTCCTTTTTGGGCGTTGTCTGCTTGAGGATGCAGCTGCAGGCGATCCGGCTTGATGCGGATGTCCATCTCTGAAAAATCTCTGTGTAATAAATTGATGCAATTAAGACGAGACGAGAGTAGGATGTAATCGAGGCTTTATTACACAGAGATGTGTGGCCTCCTACAGCAGCTGATGAAATGGCTGCTGTACGGGGAGCACACATATTTATACTCCACCTACTGGGCGGAGCCAGCAAGCAGGGCTCTACCCCCGTACCTGTAGTACAGGGGCCTTACCGTAAAACCAATATATACAATATAATACAACAGTGGCGACTACCACATGTGTTATAGTCGATCTGTGTTAGAGCTGTGAGAGCTATATCAGAGGACGGCACTCCTCCAGAGGTTTCGCTGGGGTAGTTCCCCCCCCCCCCATGCTTGAAACATGAATAAGCTGGGGGCAGCACGGTGGTGCAGTGGTTAGCGCTGCTGCCTCATGCCGCCGAGGTTCCGGTTCAATCCTGGCCTTGGGTCACTGTCTGAGTTGCACAGGCTAGGAGAATGGGCAAAGAAGTGGCAGATGGAATACAAAGTGGAAAAGTGTGAGGTTCTGCACTTCGGAAGGAGAAATGAAGGCATAGACTATATTCTAAATGGGGAGGTGCTTAGGAAATCAGATGCACAAAGGGACTTTGGAGTCCTTGTTCACGATTCTCTTAAGGTTAACGTGCAAGTTCAGTCGGCAGTGAGGAAGGCAAATGCAATGTTAGCATTCATGTCAAGAAGGCTAGAATACAAGACCAGGGATGTACCTCTGAGGCTATACAAGACTCTGGTCAGACCCCATATTGAGTATTGTCAGCAGTTTTGGGCCCAGTATCTAAGGAAAGGAGGAGGTTCACAAGAATGATCCCTGGAATGAAGAGCTTGTCGTATGAGGAATGGTTGAGGACTCTGGGTCTGTACTCGGAGTTTAGAAGGATGGGGAGGGATCTTATTGAAACTTACAGGATACTGCGAGGCCCGGATAGAGTGGATGTGGAGAGGATGTTTCCACTTGTAGGAAAAACTAGAAGCAGAGGACACCATCTCAGACTAAAGGGACGATCCTTTAAAGCAGAGATGAGGAGGAATTTCTTCAGCCAGAGGGTGGTGAATCTGTGGAACTCTTTGCCACAGAAGGCTGTGGAGACCAAATCATTGAGTGTCTTTAAGACAGAGATAGATAGGTTCTTGATTAATAAGGGGATCAGGGGTTATAGGGAAAAGGCAGGAGAATGGGGATGAGAAAAATATCAGCCATGATTGAATGGCGGAGCAGACTTGATGGGTCGAGTGGCCTAATTCTGCTCCTATGTCTTATGGTCTTATGATCTTACATCACCAGGGTCACGGGTTCAATTCCCGCTTGGGTCACTGTCTGTGAGGAGTCTGCACGTTCTCCCCATGTCTGCGTGGGTTTCCTCCGGGCACTCCTGTTTTCTTGCACAAGTCCTGAACGACGTGCTTGTTAGATGAATTGGACATTCTGAATTCTCCCTCAGTGTACCTGAACAGGTGCCGGAATGTGGCGACTGGGGGCTTTTCACAGTAACTTCATTGCAGTGTTAATGTAAGTCTAATTGTGACAATAAAGATTATTATTATTATTACAAACATCCTGAAAACAATTATACTATAAACAGCACCTGACCTACTCAGTCACGAAAGAAGCCAATAGCCATTATTATAGTCCCTTTATAGACCGTAGCTGCTGTTTTTTTGTTTTTACACAATTGTTGATTATGAACATGCGTGAAAATACCACAACCTCCTGAATCAGGTATCAGGTCACCCACCACACACTCAGAAACCTGGATTAAGGCACTTCCATTCTCCTAATCTCTCTTTGCTCAATCTAACCTCAGACAGAAGGATTAAGAGCAGCCTCATACTCACTGCCAGTTAGCCGGTGCTTGATAGGTTTTAATAAAAGTAAAATACTCTGGACGCTGAAAAGCTAAAGTATGAAGAGAAAGTGCTGTAAAACCTCAGCAGGACTGGCAGCTTCTGTGGAGTTAGAAACAGCTAATGTCACAATCTTCTCAAAAGGGAACAAAGTCTCCGAGCGAGCGGGTTTAGCCGCGTGTTTCCCAACACTCGCAGTGCCGAGAAACACGTGGCTATTCAACGCTATTCGTGTTGGATAAGGGGGCCTGAATGGGAAACGCACGGCCGAGACCTCACATAGCCCCATTTTTTACAAGAGGGTCTCCGCTCACCGGAGCTGCCCGTTGTAGCGAGAGATCAGGACCCATTTTTAACTGGCGTCCCGATTTCCGAGGCCCACTAAAAAAAACCCCGAGCTCCCCCCGCCCAAACGCAACATGGGAGGGTCCCCCACCCACGGCGGGCAACTCCAGCCCAATCACACATCAGCAGAAAATGCCAGCTTGGCACCTTGACAGCACCAACCTGGCACCCTGTTAGTGCCCCTGCCAATGCCACATGGGCATCTTAGCAGTGCCAGGATGGCACACAGGTGGCACTGCCAGGGCGCCATGCTGGCACAGCCAGGGTGCCAAGCTGGTACTGCCAGGGTACCCAGGTGGCACCAGAAGTGCTAGGGCACCACCCTGTCCAAAGGGGGAGTACAATTCCCTTGGAGACCCCCACGAGTGCCTTACCGTCTGGTTCCTGTTTATGGGGACCAGTACCAAGTGGCTGAGGTTTCCAAGGCAAAGGGGTTGAATCCCAAAAGCCTCAGGTACCTCGGGAATCTGCACATTAGAGAGAGGCTTACTGCCTCGCTATAATATGCAGATTTGCCAAAAAGTGATCCCGCCCACTGTGGGAGGGATTATCCTTGTAACGTCTCGCGAGATTGCGTTGAATCTGGCGAGACGTTGCGAGCTGGGTAGATCCCGGGAGCGGGGCCTCACGGCTTTCACCGGCCACGTTATGCCGCAGCGAGCTGCTGGAAGATCGCGCCCAATGTTTCTAGTTTGTGTGACTCTTCTTCAGAGTTAAAGAGATGGAGATATGTGTTGGGTGTTATAGAGTGAGGGCGATGATAGGTGGGAGCTGGGAGATATCTGACAAATATGTCATGGGCACAAGACAAAGGGAATGTTAATGATAACTGTTACGACCTCCTAGGCTAGGGCATGGCAATTCCAACCCTCCTTTACCCAGAGTCGCAATACAATTGAATTAACAAATCATTCTTAGAAAAATACTCAAAGTCTTTGGCCCGTGGCCGCCCAATAATTACAGTTACTAGGTTTGTAAATTTAAACACAATTACTGTTATTTTGTTACAAGAATTATAATGAAATATGCAGCAAATACAATTGGCTAACTAACATTTAATTCCTAGTCCTTTCGGCCCCGGCTGGCGTGGCGCCAAAGGCTGTTCATGCCAGCCGGTGGAGCGGGAACCACTCCGGCGCGGGCCTAGCCCCTCAATGTGAGGGCGTGGCCCCTAAAGGTGCGGAGACTTCCGCACATTTGGGGCGGCCCGACGCCGGAGTGGTTCACGCCACTCCAAAACACCGGGACCCCCCGCCCCGCCGGGTAGGGGAGAATCCCGGCCCAGGTCTTTCCCTTTTCGCCTCCAGGATTCAAACTCTCCTTTCCTTAGGTCCCTGGAAATCATCCCACTCAGGCAGGATCCAATCACCGCCCGTTACCAGGCAGGATACAGCCTTTTAGGCAATTCATTGGCTACCAGCCAAACAATCGACCAAGACCTACCCCATCCCTTGGGTGCCACAAAGTCTGAGCTTTGCTGTTCGAAAACTAGCAGCACCATTTACTATGTTGCAACTTCTGGAATTCCTCATTCTCTCTCTCTGCTGCTTGACTTAAAGATACATGCCCAATAAGTCTCCATGGATCAAAAATTAAATCAGCAAAAATAAAGAAAGGGGAAATAAGGGAATCACAGGAAGTTCCCTTACACAGCGTTAAAGACTAAAGAAGGTGCTAATTGTGGCATAAATTTAAGATGGCAGAATGTGTTAATAGCAGAACAAGGGTCAGCACTCTGTGAGAGCAAAACCTAAGAACATATGACAGATGGCCCTTTGAGAGGTGAGGGCATTGGGGCTAAAAAGATTGGATTAACTAAAGGAGGGTGAAGATGGAGGATAGATCACCCCACAGCCCAAAGATGTGCAGCGTAGGTGGATTGGCCATGCTACATTGCCCTTAATTGAGAACAAATAATTGGATACTCTAAATTTCCAAAGAACAATGACAATACAGCACAGGAACAGGCCCATCAGCCCTCCAAGCCTGTGCCGGTCATGATACCAACCTTTGCCAAAGCCCTCAGCACTACCTTGTGCCGTATCCCTCTATACCCATCCTATCCATATATTTGTCAAGATGCCTTATGAACGCCGTTAATGTATCTGCTTCCACAGCCTCCCCTGGCAACGTGTTCCAGGCACTCACCACCCTCTGCGTAAAAACACCTGCCTTGCTCATCTCCTCTAAACTTTGCCCCACGGACCTTAAACCTATGCCCCCTGGTGACTGACCCCTCCACCCTGGGAAAGAGTGTCTGCCCATCCACTCTATCCATGCCCCTCATAATCTTGTAGACCTCTATTAGGCCACCCCTTAACTTCCGTCGTTCTAATGAAAACAGTCCGAGTCTATTCAGCCTCGCCACATAGCTAACACCCTCCAGATTAGGCAACATCCGGGGAAACCTCCTCTGCTGCCTCTCCAAAGCCTCCACCTCCTTCCGGTAGTGTGGCGACCAGAATTGTGCGCAATATTCCAAGTGCGACTTTATCAAGGTTCTATACAACTGTAGCCTGACTTGCCAGTTTTTATACTCAATGCCCTGTCCAATGAAGGCAAGCATTCCGTATGCTTTCTTGACCACCTTGTCCACTTGTGTTGCCATTTTCAAAGATCTGTGGACCGGCACGCCCAGATATCTCTAACTTTCTATATTCCTAAGAGTGTTGCCATTTACTGTATATTTCCCCTCTATGCTAGACCTAACAAAATGCATTACCTCACATTTGTCTGGATTAAACTCCATTCACCATTTCTCTGCCCAAGTCTCCAACATATCTATGTCCTGCTTTATCCTCTGACAATCCTCAACACTATCACCACTCCACCAACCTTGGTGTCACTTGCAAACTTACTAATCAGACCGGCTACATTTTCCACCAAATCGTTTACGTACACTACAAACAACAGAGGCCCCAGCACAGATCCCTGTGGAACACCACTAGTCACAACCTTCCATTCAGAAAAACACCCTTCCACTGCTACCCTCTGCCTTCTGTGATCGAGCCAGTTCTGTATCCATCTTGCCACCTTATGTCTGATATCGTGTGACTTCACCTTTTGTACCAGTCTGCCATGAGGCACCTTGTCAAAAAAGAAAGATGGAAGATAGAATTGATGGTCTGAAGTTGTTGAACTCAATGTTAAGTCTAGAAGTCTGAACTGTACTTAATCAGAAGGCAAGATGCTGTTCCTCCAGTTTGTGGTGGCCTCCAGTGGAATATTGCAGCAGCCCAGGATGGATATGTGGGCAAGAGAGCAAGAACAAATAAACAAGGAAATAGGAGCAGGAGTTGACCATTTGGTCCATCAAACCAGTTCCAACATTCAATATGGGCATCATTAGGGCAGCACGGTAGCACAGTGGTTAGCACAATAGCTTCACAGCTCCAGGGTCCCAGGTTCGATTCCGGCTTGGGTCACTGTCTGTGCGGAGTCTGCACGTCCTCCCCGAGTGTGCGTGGGTTTCCTCCGGGTGCTCCGGTTTCCTCCCACAGTCCCAAGATGTGCAGGTTAGGTGGATTGGCCGTGCTAAATTGCCCCTTAGTGTCCAAAATTGCCCTTAGTGTTGGGTGGGGTTACTGGGTTATGGGGATAGGGTAGAGGTGTGGACCTTGGGTAGGGTGCTCTTTCCAAGAGCCGATGCAGACTTGATGGGCTGAATGGCCTCCTTCTGCACTGTAAATTCTATGTGTAAATAATATGATGAAGGCTGAAATGATAGTGGGGTTGAACCGGGCATGGGGTCTTTTGCCCCATTGAACTGGTCCACAGATGAAAAGGTTTGGGAGTCACTGATTTCAAACTGATGGCGATCTTGAATCCTGTGTGATAGTTTAGTACTGAAGTTACTCCTGTAGGATTGTTCATTCCTTCAGCTATGAACCAAGCTTGTGACTCATTGTGGAATGTTATTGTCCCACACAGCTTCTGGCAATTGGGTCATGTACTCTGCTTGTCTGTTCCACAGATAAAGACTGGCCTGTCAGTTTAACACAAAGATATGCTGATGAAGTTAAGCTATTTTGCAATCCTTCAGGCCTCGATAAACTGATCCAGGAGAATTCCTTACTCTTTAATTGAAGAAGCATTTCGATATAGAAACATAGAATCATAGAATTTACAGTGCAGAAGGAGGCCATTCGGTAAATCGAGCCACCCGTTACCAGCCCTTGGAAAGTGCATCCTACTCAAGCCTTTCCCCATAACCCAGTAACCCCACCTCACCTTTTTGGACACTAAGGAGCAATTTATCCTGGCCAATCCACCTAACCTGCACATCTTTGGACTGTGGGAGGAAACCGGAGCAGACGGAGGAAATCCACGCACACACAGGGAGAACATGCAGACTCCGCACAGGCAGTGACCCAAGCCAGGAATCGAACCTGGGACCCTGGAGCTGTGAAGCAACTGTGCTAACCACAGACAATAGGAGCAGGAGTAGGCCATTCGGCCCTTTGAGCCTGCTCCACCATTGAATATGATCCTCTATCTCAACACCATACTCCCACACTCTTTCCTTGACACCTTTAGAGTGCAGAAATCTATCTATTTCCTTCTTAAAAACATTCAGTGACTTGGACTCCACAGCCTTCTGTGGGAGAGAATTCCACTGGTTCATAGTTCTGAAGGGTCCCAAGTTTGATTCCCAACTTGGGACACTGTCTGTGTGGAGTCTGCACATTCTCCCCGTGTCTGCGTGGGTTTCGTCAGGGTGCTCCGGTTTCCTCCCACAGTCCAAAGATGTGCAGGTTAGGTTGATTGGCTATGCTAAATTGCCCTTAGTGTCCTAAAAAGATTAGGTGGTATTTCTGAGTTACGGGGAGAGGGTGGATGTGTGGGCTTGGGTAGGGTGCTCTTTCCAAGGGCCGGTGCAGACTCGATGGGCCAAATGGCCTCCTTCTGCACTGTAGATTCTATGAAAATCTATCTCAGAGGAAGACCACCCTCGAGTGAAGAAGTTGCTCTTCTGCGCAAAACAAATTCAACAAAATTTAACAAACTAAGGGGCAAATGAAGGGATAGCCACTTAAAGAGATACCGCAGAAACAAAAAACAATTTGCAAAGCAAACTTAAAACATCAAACCGAATAGCAGAGTTGATAAAAGACTCAATCTCTGCGGTGCCCATTGGGCACAGAAAACCTTGAAGCTGCTAACAAATACCAGGTGCCCCCTCTCCAGGTACACCCGATTGTCAATTCGGCTGTGGTAGAGCGACAGAAAGTCAGACAGGCCAACCCATTCGATCTTCTGTTGCCTAGACCTGTTGTGCCCATTTATAGTTGAGCCAATCATTATCACCTGCCTTTAACAATGCAATTGGCGTAACAATGTAATTGCCAAATGATGCAAACGTTGATACACTGACAATCTAGTCTGCATTTAGTCTCCCCATATAGAGGAGAGCGCACTGGGAGCAGTGGATACAGTGAATCAAATTGAAGGAGGTCTGAGTGAAATGCTGCTTCACCTGAAAGGAGTGTTTGGGGTCTTGGACAATGAGGAGGGAGGAGGTAACGGTGTTGCACCTTCAGTAATTGCAAGGGAAGATAACGTGAGAAACGGATGAGGAGTTGGCGCTGATGGAGAGGTGAACCAGGGTGTCATGGAGGGAGTGGTCCCCGGGTAAAGCCAACATCGACTTTTCAACAGGCCATGTCCTGATAGAGCGCAGAATGGGGAGTGCAGGAGCTACAGGGAATGGAGGTGCACGCCTTGGGGCACAACCCCTAACGTCCAAAAGCGTCTCCCTGCACCCCTGCGGTACCTTGGCGATGTCTTGATTGATGCCAGTGGCCGTCGGACATTCCTCCCCGAAGGGAGCCTTCTCCAGGACCAATGGATGAGGAGCCATGTCAGTGTCGGACTTGTGGGCACCGACCCCATCGTGGACGCCGGTCCTGGGGGCGCCAGAGGCGCCGTCGTTCCGACAGAATCTGTGGCCAGCCGAGAGGCCGTACCTTCCATTTGGATGAACCTGCGGTGACTAGTCCTGAGGATGTGGAGACGGAGGATGACTGCAGCTGCATTGTTTGGCAGCTCCCCGTGTGGCCCCCATTAAGGTGACAGTGGGCCCAGGCTGTTGGGTCGGGACTGGTTGTGCCATTTGGGGCTGCAGTGGCAGCACATCCTCCAAACAGGTTCTGGAGGGTTGACTGAGGTGCTAGGACGTTACCCAGATGTATTCCAGCCCGGTTTGGGGAAAATAAAAGGGGCCATAGCCCATATCCAAGTCGAACCAGGAACCACACCGCGCTATTTCCGGGCGCGCCCGGTGCCTTACGCCTTGCTCGAGAAGGTAGAAGGGAAGCTCACTCATTTAGAGTCCTTGGGTATTATCAGGCCTGTCCGTTTCGCTGACTGGGCAGCACCAGTTGTACCTGTAATGAAGCCAGATGCCACAGTTCGCTTGTGCGCCGATTATAAACTTACAGTGAATACGGCTTCCCGGCTCGACCGATACCCAATGCCTCACGTGGAGGATCTCTACGCGAAGCTTGCAGGCGGACTCTTGTTCACAAAATTAGATATGAGTCACGCCTACCTACAGTTGGAGCTGGACCCTGCCTCCCGGCCATATGTAACTATTAATACACATCGGGGCCTGTATGAATATACACATTTGCCTTTTGGAGTATCCTCTGCCTGCGCTATTTTTCAACGCATCATGGAGGGCATCTTGAGAGGTTTACCGCGTGTCGCTGTCTACTTAGATGACGTTTTGATCACAGGGACGTCGGAGCAGGAACATTTGGAAAATCTGGAGGCTGTCTTTAAACACTTTTCAGAGGCTGGAGTCCGTTTACGTTGCTCAAAGTGCGTCTTTCAGGCGAAGGAAGTAGTCTACCTGGGTTAGCGGGTGGACCGCGAAGGTTTGCACCCCATACCAGAGAAGGTGCACGCAATTCAACAGGCCCCCGCCCCGACTGACACTTCGCATCTTCGTTCGTTTCTCGGCCTCGTAAACTATTACAGAAAGTTCCTCCCCAATCTGGCAACTACGCTGGCCCCGTTGCACCTTCTGCTAAAGAAGAATCACACCTGGGTTTGGGGTCAGCCACAAGAAACCGCTTTCCGGCGGGTAAAACAATTGTCGTCGTCTGGGTTACTAACCCACTATGATCCTGGAAAGCCTTTGCTCATCACGTGTGATACATCCCCGTATGGTATTGGGGCCGTCCTGTCCCACAAGATGGAGAACGGGGCCGAGCGGCTGATAGCTTTCGCCTCCCGCACATTGACTGCAGCGGAAAAAAAAGTTCGAGCAGATCGCGAAGGAGAGTCTGGCGGTGGTCTTTGTGGTGAAACGCTTCCACCAGTACGTGTATGGCCGCCACTTCAATATCGTGACTGATCATAAGCCTCTGCTGGGACTTTTCCGAGAGGATAAGCCAATACCGCCCATTGCTTCTGCACGGATCCAGCGCTGGGCTTTGTTGCTCGCTGCATACGAGTATTCTCTGGAGCACAAACCAGGACCCCAGATAGGGAATGCCGATGCACTGAGCCGATTGCCTTTATCAACCGGCCCCATGTCGACACCCACAACCGGTGAGGTGGTTGCAACCCTAAATTATATGGACTCCTTGCCTGTCACAGCATCACAGATCCGTGAGTGGACCCAGACGGAGCCAGTCCTGTCAAAGGTTTGGCACATAGTCCTGTATGGTGGGCAGCATAGACAGCTCCCAGGCGTGTTGCGGGCATTTTCCTCCAAGCTGTCAGAATTTAGCGTGGAAGACGGCATCCTCTTGTGGGGGACACGTGTGATTGTCCCGGAAAAAGGACAGGAGCTGATACTGAGAGACTTCCACAATGGGCATCCGGGTGTGACCAAAATGAAAATGGTGGCCCGAGTTATATCTGGTAGCCAGGCCTCAACACCGACATTGAGAAGGTGGCCCAAAACTGTCCCATTTGCCAGGAGCATCAGGAGCTTCCGCCGGCCGCGCCCCTACATCACTGGGAATGGCCAGGGCAGCCTTGGCGTGCTTGCATGTGGATTTCGCCGGCCCCTTTCAAGGATCCATGTTCCCTCTATTAATCGATGAACAGTCAAATGGCTAAAGGTGCATAAGATGTTCGGCACAATGTCCTGCTCAATAATCGAGAAGATGCGTTTGTCTTTCAGTACGCATGGCCTTCCCGAGGTTCTGGTCACAGACAACGGCACTCCGTTCACAAGTGAGGAGTTTGCGAGGTTCATGAAGATGAACGGCATACGCCATATCCCCACCGCTCCATACCACCCGGCTTCCAATGGGTTGGCGGAGCGCGCAGTGCAGACATTCAAACGAGGCCTAAAGAAGCAGTCTTCCGGGTCTATGGATATGAGACTGGCTTGTTTTTTGTTTTCATATAGGACCACTCCCCATGCGGTGACTGGGGTAGCTCCCGCGGAACTCCTAATGGGCCGGAGACTTCGCACCCACCTTAGCATGGTTTTCCAGGACATTGGCGCAAAAGTACACCGCACTCAAGAACGGCAGGGACATGGTTTTTCTCGGCATCGGCCGAATCGGCAGTTTATGCCCGGTGACCCAGTGTTCGTTCAAAATTTTGCTGGTGGTGCCCAGTGGGTCCCAGGCGTTATCTTTCGCCGAACGGGCCCTATCTCTTACCAGGTGCAAGCCCAGGGTCGTCTCCAGCCCAAGCATGTAGACCACATTCGGTCCAGAAGACCATCCCTTCCGAAGATTCCCCGTCCCCGGAGCTCATTTCTACAGCCACAGAGACCAGACACAGTGGAGAGTATTCCTCACACTCTTCCTCTGGTGCCGCACTCAAAGCCTGCGCAGGTCATTGCAGAACCGTGTGGAGATAGAGACGCCGAGATGACGGAGGCAGCGGACTCCAACTCTGAGATGGAGATGAGGAAGTGAGCAACAGGGTGGACTGTAGGACCCTGAGGGTAATGTGTTCACAGACAGAACAAAGGAGAGAGCAAAGCAAAGCATGGCTCGGGGGGGATGGTAACCTTGTGGTGAGCATGCTGAACAGGATGCTGGGTTACCATGCAAAGTGACCAATTAGGATATAGGGCCAGGTCAGGAGGTGTATAGAATGACCAATGGGAAGCTTATATGTGAATCTTACTGTGATTTTGAATATATCTGTAGAAAATTGTGTGCTCTCTCTCTCTTACTCCTGGATGTTACAGTATGTGTGTCCTGTAGCTCTATGGATTGATGCAGCCTTGCAAGTCAGTTATTATTAATAACTGTGAAGCACAATCGCTTCACAGCTCCAGGGTTCCAGGTTCGGTTCCCGGCTTGGGTCACTGTCTGTGCAGAGTCTGCACGTTCTCCCCGTGTGTGCGTGGGTTTCCTCCGGGTGCTCCGGTTTCCTCCCACAGTCCAAAGATGTGCAGGTTAGGTGGATTGGTCATGCTAAATTGCTCTTAGTGTCCAAAATTGCCCTTAGTGTTGAGTGGGGTACTGGGTTATGGGGACAGGGTGGAGGTGTTGACCTTGGGTAGGGTGCTCTTTCCAAGAGCCGGTGCAGACTCGATGGGCTGAATGGCCTCCTTCTGCACTGTAAATTCTATGTAAAAAATTTTTTTTTTTTAATTAAATGATATGATACCTGAAAATCCATCTCAGATTTTATTGAATCTAGACTGACAGCAAATTAACCAGGAATTAACAGAGACACAGGACGTCTCAGAGGGGGAGTCCTCAGGCCTACAGGCTGTGGATGTACAACCGTTGCGTCGTTCATCACGGAAGGGCCGTTCTCCGTCTCATTACACGCCGCCCGATCCAGTGCCTCATGCAAATGGTGTCCGGCCTGCGGCAAAACGAGTCGGACGCCCTCCTTCGCCAGGGTCTTCGGTGGATTCCTTGGACTTTGGGGAGGAGGGATGTTATAACCTGCCTGCTTACCACTGGCTGGGGCCTAATGGCAATCCCATAATCCTTTGGGAATATGAGCTTCCCCAATCAGGGGGGCAGATAAATCATTAGCAGATTCCCTGCATAAATAAAGCTGGCCAGTTTGGAACTGGCTGGAGGAGAGTAAGCAGCAAGGGAAGTTGCTGCTGTTGCGGTATATATATGTTATTGTAAATAAATGTTATTTTCTTTCTATCCTTCAACTCATGCTGGATTCTTTGTGGCCCTCACACAAGTTCATAAGACATAAGACATAGAAGCAGAATTAGGCCACTCGGCCCATCGAGTCTGCTCTGCCATTAAATCCTGGCTGATATTTTCTCATCCCCATTCTCCTGCCTTCTTCCCATAACCCCTGATCCCCTTATTAATCAGGAACCTATCTATCTCTGTCTTAAAGACACTCAGTGATTTGGCCTCCACAGCCTTCTGCGGCAAAGAGTTCCACAGATTCACCACCCTCTGGCTGAAGAAATTCCTCCTCATCTCTGTGTTAAAGGATCGTCCCTTTAGTCTGAGATGGTGCCCTCTGCTTCTAGTTTTTCCTAAAAGTGGAAACATCCTCCCCACATCCACTCTATCCAGGCCTCTCAGTATCCTGTAAGTTTCAATAAGATCCCCTGTCATCCTTCTAAACTCCAACATGTACAGACCCAGAGTCCTCAACCGTTCCTCATACGACAAGCTCTTCATTCCAGGGATCATTCTTGTGTCCTCCTCCTTTCCAAGGCCAGCACATCTTTCCTTAGAACTGGGGCCCAAAACTAGTCACAATACTCCAAATGGGGTCTGACCAGAGCTTTATACAGCCTCAGAAGTACATCCCTGATCTTGTATTCTAGCCCTCTCGACATGAATGCTAACATTGCATTTGCCTTCTTAACTGCCGACTGAACCTGCACATTAACCTTAAGAGAATCGTGAACAAAGACTCCCAAGTCCCTTTGTGCTTCTGATTTCCTAAGCATCTCCCCATTTAGGAAATAGTCTATGCTTCCATTTCTTCTTCCAAAATGCATAACCTCAGACTTTTCCACATTGTATTTCATTTGCCACTTCTTTGCCCACTCTCCTAGCCTGTCCAAGTCTTTCTGCAGCCCTCCTGCCTCTTCAATACTACCTGTCCCTCTACAGATCTTTGTATAATCTGCAAATTTAGCAATAGTGCCTTCAGTTCCTTCTTCCAGATCATTAATGTATATTGTGAAAAGATGTGGTCCCAGCACAGACCCCTGAGGCACACCACTAGTCACCGGCTGCCATCCTGAAAAAGACCCCTTTATCCCCACTCTCTGCTTTCTACCAGTCAGTCAATCCTCTATCCATGGCAGGATCTTACCCTTAACATCATGGACTCTTAACTTAGTTAACAATCTCCTATGCGGCACCTTGTCAAAGGCCTTCTGAAAATTTTAATAAATTACGTCCGCTAGTTCTCCTTTGTCTAACTTCCTTGTTACCTCCTCAAAGAATTCTAACAGATTTGTCAGACATGACTTCCTTTTCACTTAAAAAAAAAATAATTTTAATTCAAATTTTAAACAAATTTTAACCAACAAAACAAAGAAAAACAGTAACCCCCCCCCCCCCCCCCCAATACAAAAGCAATAAGTTAACAAAAAGAATGAGCATCAAACCATGAAACCACACTCCCATAGAACCCCCCTCGCCCCCCTCCCGGTTGCTGCTGAAGTTGACCGCCCCCTAATGCTCCGTCAGGAAGTCTAGAAACGGCTGCCACCGCCGGAAGAACCCTTGCACTGACCCCCTTAGGGCAAATTTGACCCTCTTCAGTTTGATAAACCCAGCCATATCGTTGATCCAGGATTCCGTGCTTGGGGGCTTCCCTCCACTGCAAAAGAATCCTGCGCTGGGCTACCAGGGATGCAAAGGCCAGGATACCGGCCTCTTTCACCTCCTGCACTCCCGGCTCCGATGCTACCCCGAAAATTGCGAGCCCCCCGCCCGGCTCCACCCTGGAACCAACCACCCTTGACAACGTCCCCGCAACGCCCCTCCAAAAGCCCTCCCAACACCTGGCACGCTCAAAACATGTGGGTGTGGTTTGCTGGGCTTCCCGAACACCTGACACATCTGTCCTCTTCCCCCAAGAACCGGCTCAGCCTTGTCCCAGTCATATGCGCCCTGTGCAGCACCTTTAGTTGGATTAAACTAAGCCTCGCGCAAGAGGAGGAGGAATTCACCCTCCCCAAAGCATCCCCCCACGTCCCCTCTTCGATCTCCTCTCCCAGCTCCTCCTCCACGTATCTTTTAGCTCTTCCACCGAGGCCTCCTCCCCCTCCTGCATCACTTGGTAGATTGCCGAGATCCTCCCCTCACCAAACCACGTCCCCGAGAGCACCCTATCCTGAACCCCCCTTGGCGGCAACAGTGGAAACTCCGCCACTTGCCGCCTAACAAACGCCCTAATCTGCATATACCTGAAGGTATTCCCTGGGGGGAGACCCCGCCTCCCCTCCAACTCCTCTAAGGTCGTAAACTTCCCGTCGAGGAAGAGGTCCCCCATCCGCCTGATACCTGCCCTGTGCCAGCTCAAAAACCCTCCGTCCATCCTCCCTGGTATAAACCGGTGGTTCCCCCGTATCGGGGACCAAACTGAAGCCTACACTTCCCCCCTATGCCGTCTCCACTGCCCCCAGATTTTGAGGGTAGCCACCACTACCGGACTCGTAGAATACCTTGCTGGGGGCAGCGGCAACGGCGCCGTCACCAGCGCCTCTAGGCTCGTGCCCACACACGACGCCGCCTCCAACCTCTTCCATGCCGCCCCTCCCCCTCATCACCCACCTATGTATCATTGCCACGTTCGCAGCCCAGTAGTACCCATAGTTTGGGCAGCGCCAACCGCCCACTTCCCTATCCCGCTCCAAGAATACCCTCCTCACCCTCGGGGTCTTCTGCGCCCACACAAATCCCGTAATACTCCTACTGACCCTCCTGAAAACAGCCTTCGGGATCATGATGGGTAGACACTGGAAGAGGAACAGAAACCTCAGAGCACCGTCATTTTGACCGACTGGACCCTGCCCGCTAGGGAGAGTGGCAACACATCCCACCTCCTAAACTCCTCCTCCATCTGCTCCACCAGCTTGGTAAAGTTGAGCCTGTGCAGGGCCCCCCAGCTCCTGGCTATCTGGACCCCCAGGTATCTGAAGCTCCTCTCTGCCCTTTTCCGTGGAAGCTCCCGTATCCCTCTCTCCTGGTCCCCCAAATGCACCACGAACAGCTCACTCTTCCCCACGTTGAGCTTATACCGGAGAAGTCCCCAAACTCCCCAAGAATCTTCATCACCTCCGGTATCCCCCCCGCCGGATCTGCAACATACAACAATAGATCGACCGTGTACAACGACAAATGACAGCCGATGCTCCCCCCCCCCCCCCCCCCCACACACACTATCCCCCTCCAGTTCCTCGATTCCCTCAGCGCCATGGCCAGGGGTTCGATCGCCAACACAAACAGCAGGGGAGACAGGGGGCACCCCTGCTTCGTCCCCCGGTACAACCGAAAGTTCTCCGACCTCCTCCCATTCGTCACCACACTCGCCACCGGGGCATCATACAGCGCCTCACCCACCTTATAAATCCCTCACCAAACCCGAACCTCTTCAAAACCTCCCAAAGGTATCTCCACGCCACCCTGTCTCCACATCCATCGACGCCACTATCTCCACCTCCCCGTCCACCGGCGGCATCATTATGACATTGAGAAGCCTCCGCACATTAACGTTCAACTGCCTCCCCTTCACAAAACCCTTTTGATTCTCATGAATAACCTGCGGCACCACATCCTCCACCCTCCTGGCCAATATCTTGGCCAGCAATTTCGCATCAACATTGAGGAGCGAAATCGGCCTGTATGACCCGCACTGGAGGGGGTCCTTATCTCGCTTGTCTCATTCAAGGTCCTCACTAGCAGCGGGCCCAGCAGGTCTGAAAACGTCTTATAAAATTCCACCGGGAACCCATTGGGTCCCAGAGCCTTCCCTGACTGCATGTTCCCCATCGCATTAACCAGCTCCTCCAGCTCAACTGGCACCCCAGACCCTCCACCTGCTCCTCCCCCACTCTCGGGAACTCCAGCTTGCCCAAAAGGCGGTCCATTCCTCCCTCTTCCTCAGGGGGCACTGACCGTTACAGCTCCTCATAGAAGGTCCTAAACACTCCGTTAATGCCCCTCGCACACCGCACCAGACTCCCTCCTCCATCCCTAACTCCCCCATCTCCATCGCCGCCTCCCGCTTCCGGAGCTTGTGCGCCAGCATTCGACTCGCCTTCTCCCCGTATTATGACTTCCCTTTGACAAAGCCGTGCTGACTCAGTCCGATTTTACCATGCACTTCCAAGTACTCAGCGATCTCATCTTTAATAACAGACTCTAAAATCTTACCAATGACCGAAGTCAGGCTAACCAGCCTATAAGTTCCTGCCTTATGCCTCCCTCCCTTCTTAAACAGCAGTGTTACATTAGCCACTTCCCAGTCCTCTGGGACTCTTCCTGCCTCCAGTGATTCCTGAAAGCTCACCACCAATGCCTCCACAATTCCTTCTGCTATCTCCTTTAGAACCCTGGGGTCTAGTCCATCCGGTCCAGGTGATATATCCACCTTCAGACCTTTCAGTTTCCCCAGAACCTGCTCCTTAGTGATGGTCACTGCAATCACCTCTGCCCCCCTGATTCTCCTGGAGCTCTGGCATCCCACTGGTGTCTTCCATCGTGAAGACTGAAGCAAAGTAACTATTCAATTTGTTTGCCATTTCTTTGTTTCCTATTATTACTTCTCCAGCCACATTTTCCAGTGGTCCAATGTCTATTTTTGCCTCTCCCATACCTGTTATATATTGTAAAAAAACTCTTCCTATCTTCTTTTATATTACTAGCTAACTTGCACTCATATTTCATCTTCTCTCCCCTTATTGCTTTTGTAGTTGTCCTCTGCTCACTTTTAAAGGCTTTCCAATCCTCTGGCTTCCCACTAATCCTCGCCACTTTGTTTGCTTTTGTTTTGCTTTATGCTGTCCTTGACTTCCTTCGTCAACCATGGCTGCCTTGTCCTCCCTTTAGCATGTTTCCTCCTCGTAGAACATAAAACATACAGTGCAGCAGGAGGCCATTCGGCCCATCGAGTATGCACCGACCCACATTAAGCCCTCACTTCCACCCTATTCCCATAACCCAATAACCCCTCCCAACCTTTTTTGGACACTATGGGCAATTTATCACGGCCAATCCACCTAACCTGCACATCTTTGGACTGTGGGAGGAAACCGGAGCACCCGGAGGAAACCCACGCACACAGGGGGAGGACGTGCAGACTCCGCACAGACAGTGACCCAGCAGGGAATCGAACCTGGGACCCTGGATCTGTGAAGCCACAGTGCTAACCACTGTGCTACCGTGCTGCCCATTATCCTTGGGATGAATTTCTGCTGTGTGCCCCGAATAACCCCAAAATGTCGTGCCATGGCTGTTCCACTGTCTTCCCTGCTAGGCCAATCTACTCTGGCCAGCTCCTCCCTCGTGTCTTTGTAGTTACCCTTATTTAATTGTAATACTGTTACATCTGATTCCAGCTTCTCCCCTCAAACTGCAGGGTAAATTCTATCATATTGTGGTCACTGCTCCCTCAAGGTTTCTTCACCTTAAGTACCCTAATCAAGTCTGTCTTAATATAAATCACCAAACCCAGAATTGCCTGTTCCCTAGCGGGCTCTCCCACAAGCTGCTCCAAAAATATTCGACAAATTCCTCTTCTTGGAATCCACTACCAACCTGATTTTCCAAGTCCACCTGCATATTGAAGTTCCCCATGATTATTGCGATATTGCCTTTTTTACATGCCTTTTCTAGCTCCTGATTTATTTTCTGCCCCACATCCTGACTACTGCTACATAACTCCCATCAGGAGTTATGACAATAAACCTTTGCGATTCCTCAACTCTCCCCACAGATATTCTATGCCTTCTGATCCTTTATCGCTCATTGCTATCGATTTAACTTCATTCCTTAGTAACAATGCAACCCCACCTCCTTTGCCCATCTGCCTGTCCTTTCGAAATGAAAATCGCTTATTGTCACAAGTAGACTTCAAATGAAGTTACTGTGAAAAGCCCCTAGTCGGCACATTCCGGCGCCTGTTTGGGGAGGCTGGTGCGGGAACCGTGCTGCTGGCCTGCCTTTGCCTGCTTTCAAAGCCAGCATTTAGCCGTGTGCTAAAGCAGCCCCTGATGGGACACATATTCTTGTATATTTAGATCCCAGCCCTGATCTCCTTGCAGCCACATCGCTGTGATGCCCACAACATCGTACCAGCCAATTTCAATGTGCGTAACAGGCTCATTTACCTTGCTGGAATCCTCGGTTCAGGAAAAGGAAGACACATCGGAATTGCAGTTTTGGAAGGGACTATCATTGGAACAGATGCGATGGAAGAGGTTCTTGTTATGCAAGGACATCAAGATTACAGAAGCAAAGCAGGGAATTGGATTCAACACAGAAGTTTGGCTATGAGTTAATTGATTAGCTGAACAGACTCAATGGGCAAAATGGCCTATTCCTGTTCCTTTTTTCTTCTGACAGAGTAGGGTGACCCAGTGTTTGATCTATGATGTGTAATGTTTGAAGTAACTGTCTGATTTTTTTTCTCCCTGATCATGGTAAAACCCCCGCTTCCCCCCCCCCCCCCCAATCTCAGAACTGATCTTCCTGATCACCGTGCAACTGTGTGTAGGGTTACCATATGGTACCTTTTAAACACTAACCCACATTGTGCCACACCATAACTGAGATATTAATGTCAGCCTAATCAACTTTAGTTCAGAAGCATATTTCAATCTGTCCCAGGTCTGTGTGTAAACGCAGCTTTCTATCTTATGTCACAACACCGTGGGCCAGTGCGTGGTCAATTCCAGCCCAACTTTAAAAAAAAATAATTTAGAGTACATTTTCTTCAATTAAGGGGCAATTTAGCGTGTTCAATCCACCTATCTTTGCACATCTTTGGGTTGTGGGGTGAAACCCACGCAAACACGGGGAGAATGTGCAAACTCCACACGGACAGTGACCCAGAATCGAACCTGGGACCGTGGCGGCGTGAGACTGCAGTGCTACCACTGCGCCACCGTGCTGCCCTCCACCGTGCCGCCCTCAATTCCAGCCCAACATGACTCGGAGTCGTGACACAAGTGAAATTAAATTTTATGTAAAATGCCCGAGGTCCTTGGCTGAGCCCAGTAAGGGTCAGTCACCAGATTTGTCAAATTTAAACACAAGTAACCTTTCACTACATACAATTCGATCATTAAACTGACATAAATATATAATTGACTCTTTTACCAAGCCCCCCTTTCTAACTATCCCCAATCTCTTATACACACACACACACAAACAACACAGGGGGGAAAGGGTAAACAAAATATTAATAAAAATAAAAGCATCTTTGATGCACTCTGATGGCTTCCGGTTAAAGTCTTTCCAGAGTTCAAGTTCTCAATTCCGTACTTCTTCCTTCTAAGCTTGAGATGTTTTTTCCTGCACAGTCACTGGGATAGGAGGCCACAGGCAGCAGAGAAAGGAAGAGAACACAGCTCCTCGTCCTTCGAGGGTCTACAGGCTCCTGGCAAGGTTGCCCATTTTTCCGTAGATTCAGGATCATTTCAAGTTTACAGCAAAAACCTCCCAGGCACTCACGGGTTTTAGCGAGAGAAAGAGAGACTGTTCCTTCTCCTTCCAAGGGCTAAACACTTCTGCAAAGTTCTCTCAAAAAGCATTACACAGGAACCAATCACTGACTGGTGTCAGGCAGAACACTATCCCTGGCCATCCACAGGTTGCCAGCCACCTAATCAAACTGACAACCTGCAAAGTCGGTTCTTAAGATCCACTTGGCGCCAAAGAGTCTAGTTTCACCTCTCCAAAGTACAAAACCAAGGAACACAATGTCCCAACAAGCAGGCTGCTTCAGCTTGAGTCCTCTGCTTTTTATAAAATATGTATTTTTACTTCAAACATAGCAAAACAAAACAACACGTGAGCACCAATGAAACGGATAAGTGTAGTGCAAACAGTTTGTCATTTTTTTGGTTTAGCAGCGTCAACAAAAGTCCCCCCCCCCCGCTGTCTCTTACACCCATCCCCCACCTTCTCCCCCCCCCCCCCCCGCCATCTCTTCCCCCCCCCACCCCTGACTTCCCGCCCCTCTTCTCCCTCTTGCCCCGAGTTGAAATCATGAGCAGGTCCTTAAAGATGGTGATGAACTGCCTCCACCTGAAGCAGAACCCTTTCTCCAACCCTTTGATATCAAATTTAATTTCCTCTCGTTTGAAGAATCCTGCCAAGTCAGTCACCCAGTTTGAGGCCCGAGGTGGTGCTGCTGATCTCCACCCCAGCAGGATTTGCCATTGGGCTATCAGGGGGCGAAGGCCAAGATGTCTGCCCCCTTCCCCTGAAATAGCTCTGACTGGACCGACATCCTGAAGATCACCACCAGCGGATATGTTTCCATCCTAAACCCCATACCCTGGGACATGGTTTCGAAGAAGGTGGCCCAGAATTCAACCAATCTCTAACAGGACCAGAACATGTGGAAGTAGTTTTCCGGCCCCCTCTTGCATCCTATTCATTGACTATAGCTCCGCCTTCAATCCCAGCCAAGCTTCTTTCAAAACTCCATAAGCTAGGACTTGGTTCCTCCTTCTGCAACTGGATCCTTGACTTCCTGACCCATATACCACAATCAGTAAGGATAAACAACAACACCTCCTCCACGATAGTCCTCAATACTGGAGCCCCGCAAGGCTGCCTACTTAGCTCCCTACTATACTCCCTGTACACACACGACTGCATGGAAAAATTTGGCTCCAACTCCATCTACAGGTTTGCTGATGACACGACCGTAGTGGGTCAGATCTCGAACAACGATGAGTCAGAGTACAGGAGGGAGATTGAAAATCTAGTGGTGTGTAACGACAGCAATCTATCCCTCAACGTCAGCAAAACTAAGGAGCTGGTCATTGACTTCATTTTTTTTTTTTAAATAATTTTTATTGAAGAAATTTTTCAAAATACAAACATTTTAACCCCCCCTACATTTAAGTTTAAATTATATCAAAACAAAGTCAAACCCCCCTACTTAACAAAAAGTCCCCCCCACCCCCTACTCGCGCGTCCCCCCCACCCACCCCCCCCCCCCCCCCCCCCCGCCGGCGAACCGACAGTCAGACCAACTTATCATTTCTGGCAGTGTCCTCGGGCAGGCCTTGCCCGTGCCACCACCGCTACCGTATTTCCTTCGTTGTTGTCCCCCCTCCCCCCCCCTCCCTCCCGCCCTCCCCTCCCCTCCCGGGTTGCTGCTGTCACGACCTCAGTTTCTATCTCTGATCTAAGAGGTCCAGGAAGGGTTGCCATCGCCTGAAAAACCCCTGCACCGACCCTCTCAGGGCGAATTTGATCCTTTCCAATTGGATGAAGTTTGCCATGTCGTTTAACCAGGTGTTAACACTCGGAGGCCTTTCGTCCCTCCACTGAATCAAGATCCTCCTCCGAGCCACCAAGGATGCAAAGGCTAATATTCCAGCCTCCCTCGCCTCCTGTACCCCCGGCTCCACCCCAACCCCGAAGATCGCAAGTCCCCATCCTGGCTTGACCCTGGACCCCACCACTCTCGACACCGTCCCTGCCACCCCCTTCCAGAACTCCTCCAGTGCCGGACATGCCCAAAACATATGTGCATGATTCGCAGGGCTTCCCGAACATCTAATACACCTGTCTTCACCCCCGAAAAACCGACTCATCCTTGTCCCCGTCATGTGGGCTCTATGCAGTACCTTAAATTGAATGAGACTTAGTCTCGCACATGACGACGACGAGTTGACCCTCTCCAGGGCGTCTGCCCATGTCCCGTCCTCTATCTGTTCCCCCAGCTCTAACTCCCACTTATCTTTCAGCTCCACTACTGGTACCTCCTCCACCTCCTGCATAATCTTATAGATGTCCGAGATCTTCCCCTCCCCGACCCAGACCCCTGATAGCACCCTATCACTCACCCCCCTGTCGGGAAGCGCGGGGAACCCCTCTACCTGTCGTCTGGCAAATGCCTTCACTTGGAGGTACCTGAACGTGTTCCCCGGGGGGAGCCCAAATTTCTCCTCCAGCTCTCCCAAGCTCGCAAACCTCCCCTCTATAAACAAGTCCCTCAGTTGTCTAATACCCGCCCTCTGCCAGCTCTGGAATCCCCCTCCTGTATTTCCCGGTGCAAATCTGTGGTTCCCTCTTAGTGGTGCCCTTATCAAACCCCCCACTTCCCCCCTGTGTCGCCTCCACTGCCCCCAGATCTTGAGGGTGGCCGCCACCACCGGGCTCGTGGTATACCTCGTGGGAGGGAGCGGCCATGGTGCCGTTACCAGTGCCCCTAAGCTTATGTTGCCGCAGGACGCCCTCTCCATGCGCTTCCAGGCTGCCCCCTCCCCTTCCATCATCCACTTTCGTACCATCGATGTATTTGCCGCCCAGTAATATCCTGAAAGGTTGGGTAACGCCAGCCCTCCACTATCCCTACTCCGCTCCATAAAGACCCTTCTAACTCTAGGGGTGCCATGTGCCCACACATACCCCATGATACTACTCGTTACGTTCTTGAAAAAGGCCCTGGGGAGGAAGATGGACAGACACTGGAACAAAAACAAGAACCTCGCGAGGACCGTCATTTTAACTGACTGCACCCTCCCTGCCAGCGACAGCGGCACCATGTCCCACCTCTTAAACTCCTCCTCTATCTGTTCCACCAGTCTGGAAAAGTTCAACTTGTGGAGGGTCCCCCAGTTCTTTGCCACCTGCACCCCCAAGTACCTAAAACTTTTAACTGCTCTTTTGAAGGGGAGCCTCCCAATTCCCTCCCCCTGGTCTCCCGGGTGTATTACAAAGACCTCACTTTTCCCCAGATTTAATTTATACCCCGAAAAGTCCCCGAACTCCGCTAGTATCCCCATTACCTCCGGCATCCCCCCCTCCGGGTCTGCCACATACAACAACAAATCATCCGCATAGAGCGAGACCCGATGTTCCTCCCCTCCCCTTGTCAGTCCTCTCCACCCCCCTGAACCCCTCAGTGCCATCGCCAACGGCTCAATCGCTAATGCAAAGAGTAAGGGGGATAGGGGACATCCCTGCCTAGTACCTCGATGGAGCCCAAAATATTCTGACCTCCTCCCGTTTGTTACCACACTCGCCCTCGGAGCTGAATAGAGCAGTTTTACCCACTTGATAAATCCCTCCCCAAACCCAAACCTTTCCAACGTCTCCCACAAGTATTCCCACTCCACCCTGTCAAATGCCTTCTCCGCATCCAGCGCTACCACTATCTCCGCCTCCCCCTCCACTGCTGGCATCATGATCACGTTTAACAATCTCCGGACATTTGTGTTAAGTTGGCGTCCCTTCACGAACCCCGTCTGGTCTTCATGGATTACCCCTGGCACACAGTCCTCTATCCTGGTTGCCAGGACCTTTGCTAACAGCTTGGCGTCAACATTTAGGAGGGAGATGGGCCTGTAGGACCCGCACTGGACCGGGTCCTTGTCCCGCTTCAAAATCAAGGAGATCAGGGCCTGCGACATTGTTGGGGGCAGGACCCCCCCCCTCGCGCGCCTCATTAAAGGCTCTCATCAGCACTGGACCCACCAAGTCCACAAATTTCCTGTAAAACTCCACCGGGAACCCATCCGGCCCCGGCGCCTTCCCCGCCTGCATCTGGCCTATCCCTTTAATTAGCTCCTGCAGCTCTATCGGCGCCCCCAACCCTTCTACCAGCTCCTCCTGTACCTTTGGGAACCTCAATTTGTCGAGAAAGTTCTTCATTCCCCCTCTCCTCTTTGGCGGTTCAGACCTATACAATTCCCCATAGAAGTCCCTAAAGACCCTATTCACCTCTTGCCCCTTCTGCACTACGTCCCCACCCCTCTCTCTCACTCCCCCAATCTCTCTGGCTGCATCTCGCTTACGAAGCTGGTGTGCCAGCATCCTGCTCGCCTTTTCCCCGTACTCATACGCCGCACCCTGCGCCCTTCTCCACTGCGTTTCCGCCTTCCTAGTGGTCAGTAGGTCGAACCTGGCCTGCAAGCTACGCCGCTCCCTTAATAGCCCCTCCTCTGGTGCCGCCGCATATTTCCTATCTACTTCTAGGAGCTCCCCCACCAGCCTCTCCCTTTCCTGCCTCTCCTTCCTCTCTCTGTGTGCCCTTATGGAGATCAGCTCTCCTCTAATCACTGCTTTCAAGGCCTCCCAGACCGTCCCCACCTGCACCTCACCTGTGTCATTCGTACCCAGATAGTTCTCAATGCCCGTTCTCACCCTTCGGCACACCTCTTCGTCCGCCAACAGCCCTACATCCAGGCGCCACAACGGGCGTTGATCCCGCGCCTCCCCCATTTCCACGTCCACCCAATGTGGTGCATGGTCCGATATCGCAATGGCCGAGTACTCCGTGTCCTGCACTCTCGGTATCAGCCCCCTGTTCAATACGAAAAAATCTATCCTAGAGTACACTCTGTGGACGTGGGAGAAAAAAGAATACTACCTCGCCCTAGGCCTACCAAATCTCCATGGGTCTACCCCTCCCATCTGCTCCATGAACCCCCTTAACACCTCTGCCGCTGCCGGCCTCCTATTCGTCCTGGAACTTGATCTATCCAGCCCAGGGTCTAACACCGTATTAAAGTCCCCTCCCATGATCAGGCCCCCTGCCTCCAGTCCCGGGATGAGGCCCAGCAGGCGCCTCATAAAGCCCGCGTCGTCCCAGTTCGGGGCATACACATTTACCAGTACCACATTCTCTCCCTGCAACCTACCCCTCACCATCACATACCTGCCCTCCTTATCTGCCACCACCTCTGCCGCCACAAATGGGGTCATTGACTTCATGAAGCAAAGTACTGTACACACCCCTGTCAGCATCAATGGTGCCGAGGTGGAGATGGTTGACAGCTTCAAATTCCTAGGGGTGCACATCACCGAAAATCTGTCCTGGTCCACCCACTTCAACGCTACAACCAAGAAAGCACAACAACGCCTATATTTCCTCAGGAAACTAAGGAAATTTGGCATGTCCACATTAACTCTTATCAATTTTTACAGATGCACCATAGAAAGCATCCTATCGGGCTGCATCACAGCCTGATGTGGCAACTGCTCAGCCCAAGACCACAAGAAACTTCAAAGACCCTTCCCACCCGGGTTATTCACTCTTCCGTCGGGCAGGAGATACAAAAGTCTGAGAACACGCACTAACAGATTCAAAAACAGCTTCCTCCCCGCTGTTACCAGACTCCTGAATGACCCTCTTATGGACTTAACTGATCTCTTCACTGGGCTAAATCGCTGGCTTTTAAAGCAGACCAAGGCAGGCCAGCAGCACGGTTCAATTCCCGTACCAGCCTCCCCAAACAGGCGCCGGAATGTGGCAACTAGGGGCTTTTCACAGTAACTTAATTGAAGCCTACTCGTGACAATAAGCAATTTTCATTTCATTTTTCTTCTCTACTGAGTAGCACTACACTCCGTATGCTTCACCCGATGTTTGTGTCTGTATATTTACATTGTGTGTCTATCATATCTCCTATTTTTTTTCATGTATGGAACAATCTGTCTGGACTGTACACAGAACAATACTTTTCACAGTACCTTGGTACACGTGACAATAAACCCCAATCTAAATCCAAACGCTCGCATTTATCCTCCAACCCAGGGAAGAGCCTCTCTGGGGACTTTGGTCAGGTGTGCCCTGTATACCACCTTCAGTCGCACAGGCCCAACCTGGCACACGAGGAGGTGGAATTCACTCTGTACAAAATCTTACTCGAGTCCTCCCTCTAACTCAAGGCCCAATTCCTCCTCCCATCTCTCCCTTGTTTCGTCCAGCGGGAGCCTTATTTCCTCCAGCAGTGGCCCGTATACGTCTGAGCTCTTTCCCTCTCCCAACCCATCCGGCAACATCAATCTACCTAGCTGGTACAGAGGGACGTGGGCTTCCTGGCACATGAATCAGAAAAGGTTAGTTCACAGGTACAGCAAGTGATTGGGGAGGAAAATGGAATGTTGCAGTTTATTGCAAGTTGAAACGAGTATAAAAGTCTGGAAGTGTTGCTCCAGTTGCACAGGGCCTTAGTGAGACCATATCTGCAGTACTGCACGCAGTACTGTTTCCTTATTTAAGAAAGGATATCATTGCAATAGAAGCAATTCAGAGAAGTGTAATGAATGTAGGAATTTTTTAGTATGTTGTATTATGTGTCTGTTGCAGTAAGGTTATTAAAGGAACTTAGGTTAAGGTATGCAAATTATGAGCCAATGTAAAGGAAAACGTTCAGAGTCATTTTGGGCATGATTGGGGGGATGTTTCTCGACGGCTGCGTTGACAAGATCGCGGCCCGTATTTAAAGGCATTTAGTGTCGGAAATGAGACCACAAGAGCTTCTCGCCAATGCTGGTTCCCTTGCCGTCTGAAGCGGCAAACTGGCTTGCGCCTTGCCATCTCGCCGCTAACAAGGAGGAGTTACTTTTAAACGCTCCCTCACCACTCACTCCCAGTCAACACATACTCGTGGCAGCGCACAGACCTGCTCCTCAATTTGGGGGTGCCGACCTGGCCTGGCTTCTCAATACTGTGGATGCGAGACGGGACATCCTGTTTCCCCAGGGGCACACACTGATATAAAATAAATTAATGTCAGGTGAATACATGAGGAGAAATCGCATTGTATTTCCTTTGGCACACCTCACAAACCCGGCATGCATCAATGCTCTCAACCTTAACAGGGATGAGAAGCAGTTAGACATTCCTCAAATCAATTCAACGCTCAGCTGAATAAAGACCCTGTTCATCACCACCCACAACTGATACCTATCTTTAGTTTACCACAGAGAACGATGATGAAATTCTGCACAGCCAAACTGTAAAGACAGAAACAGGGAAAAGTTGTTCCTCTCTTTTTAATGCATTGAAGAGAATAGAGAAAAGGGGCTGGCTTCTCAGATTATGAGGCTACGTCCTCACGCCGCGTTGGAACAGTGCCGTTTTACGCCTGAAGGTTCGGTCACTGATCCTCTGTTTGGCCGGGGTCGAACAGCCGAGCAGCGTAGAACACCCGACTCGAGCTGCTGATACGGCCCGGAGAATTGCCGGGTCCGTGGCCACGCATGCGCACGGCGGAGGCCTGCAGTGGCTGCACCCTGCATCATGATGGCGACCGCACATGGACCTGGCCTGCGAAACAGTGACCCCCTCCCCTTTGGCCGTCTCGTGAGCCCCGGACCACCACCCCCCAACAGTGCCCCCAGTCCCTATCAAAGTCCCCCCCTGCCCGAAAATCGGCCTTCCCACCGCTGTGACGGGGCTGGGTTAAGTCCGCAGCCGCTACACGAGTCCCCGCCGGGTGAGACCATGAGAGACGCACGTCACCGGGAACTCAGCCGGTAGGGGGATGGGCCTCAGGCTGTCGATACGGCGCGCGGCGTACTCTACATGTACTCCGCTTTGCAGGGGGCGGAGTATCGCGAAAGCGGCGCCGCCCCGATTTGGTCAGAATTGGATATTCTCCGGCCAATCACCGAACTCGATATCGGCAGCGATGACTGGAGAATCCGTCCACCCTTTTTATAATAATCGTATTGTCACAAGTAGGCTTACATTAACACTGCAATGAAGTTACTGTGAAAATCCCCTAGTCGCCACATTCCGGTGCCTGTTCGGGTACACAGAGGGAGAATTCAGAATGTCCAATTCACCTAACAAGCATGTCTTTCGGGACTTGTGAGAGGAAACCGGAGCGCCCGGAGGAAACCCACGCAGACACGGGGAGAACGTGCAGACTCCGCACAGACAGTGACCCAAGCTGGGAATCGAACCTGGGACCCTGGCACTGTGAGGCAGCAGTGCTAACCTCTGTGCCAGCTACTGGGCAGGGCCTTCACACACTAAACCAGAGATAACCAAACGTTTGTCTTTGTGGGCTACTGGGAGTCTACATCAAATCGTGTGGCTTCAGACAATATTTACATCACAGTAATACAAGCACAAAGAACCACTGGAAGCCATTCAGCCCCCAAACCTGTTCCACCAATCCATGAGGTCATGGATGACTGTGCCTCAATACCATTGGTTTGCCTTTGCTTCGGGTGCGATCATCGCGCCCAACCTGGAGTCGGGCGAGGCTGTTGTATCTCACGAGTGACTTGCGGCGAGATTCGAGATGCTCGAAAAGTCTCGCGAGATTCAACACAATCTCACAGCGCCCTCCTATCTGGATCTGGCTGCTGCTGGGCGCGATCCAGATGCGCATATTTAAATGAGTCATTCGGTTCATTTAAATATGTGCTCACGCACGGACGCACAGTGGTTAGCACTGCTGCGTCACGGCACCAAGGCCCCAGGTTCGATTCCCGGCTGGGTCACTGTCTGTGCGGAGTCTGCACGTCCTCCCCGTGTGTGCGTGGGTTTCCTCCGGGTGCTCCGGTTTCCTCCCACAAGTCCCGAAAGACGTGCTTGTTAGAATTGGACATTCTGAATTCTCCCTCATGTTTGAACCAAGGCTGTAATGAGATCAGGAGCTGAGTGACCCTGGCAGAATCCAAACCGAGGGTCCGTGAGCAGGTTATTGCTGAGTAAGTGCAGCTTGATAGGAATGTTGATGACTCCTTCCATCACTTTGCCGATGATGAATAGACAGATAGGGTGGTATTTGGCTGGGTTGGATTTGTCCTGTTTCTTGTGTACAGGACACACCTGGGCAATTTTCCACATTGCCGGGTAGATGCCAGTGTTGCAGCTGTACTGGAACAGCTTGGCTAAGGGTGCAGCAAGTTCTGGAGCACAATTCTACAGTACTATTGCGGGAATATTCCAATGTTTCTGAATATAAATGGTAGGTGAGTAGACTCTTTAATTTCTCTTCATTATTCAATGATCTGGAGCAATGACAAGCAATATTTCACAATACTCCAACTCTTCCTTCCCTTTCCTCAGGGCAGCACGGTAGCACAAGTGGATAGCACTGTGGCTTCACAGTGCCAGGGTCCCAGGTTCGATTCCCTGCTGGGTCACTATCTGTGCGGAGTCTGCACGTTTTCCCAGTGTCTGCGTGGGTTTCCTCCAGGTGCTCCGGTTTCCTCCCACAGTCCAAAGACGTGCAGGTTAGGTGAATTGGCCGTGATAAATTGCCCTTAATGTCCAAAAAGGTTAGGAGGGGTTATTGGGTTACAGGGTGGAAGTGAGGGCTTAATGTGGGTCAGTGCAGACTCGATGGGCTGAATGACCTCCTTCTGCATTGTATGTTCTCCGGTGCTTTTATTGTTACACATCTCACTGGATATTTTTGCTGTTTGTTTGTGCACTTTCATTAATCCACACTGAATGCCAAACATCATTCAATTATGTGAAACACTTTGAATTAAATCCCACTCCTTGCCATATCTTAATTCCCACACATATTTACACATCCTCCGCTGACATCCTAACTCATTAATATTACACACAGCAAAAAGGCCGTGCAACTGATTCCTGGGAGATCCTATCAGTCATTGTAGCTCAGCTTAAACAATCCGTAAGACGACTGTGTATTGTCAAACCAATTCTTGATCCAATTTGCCATTTCATCAATGATTCATGAATCTTCACCTTCTTTTGTACAAGAGTTTGTCAGATGTCTTCTGAAGGTCAAGACAGATAACACCAACAAAGTTCACTTCAAATCGCTTCATGCTGCGGCATTTGTTAGACGTTTATTAACTTATGGCAGCTCTCACGATATGTATGATTAGACAGCGGGCTGGGGGGGGGGGGGTGAGGAGGGTGAGGGGTGGTGGAGGGGTGTGGGCTGAGTGGGGTGAGAGCTGAGGGGGTGCAGGTTGAGGGGGGGTGAGGGTGTGATGGGGTGTGGGGGTGTGTAGGGAGGGTGTCCACACGTGTCTCATGGGGACCCACAACCGAGCAGGGTCTTTCATGCTCGCCCACTTCAAATCTCCGCCCCGGTGACCTCCCTTTCCTCCGGGCCGCCGACCACGTCCCGTGCCCTCCGCTCGGGCACGGTGAGGAGCCGCAGTTTTGATGGTCCGCCTCCGGTCTTCTCCCGCTCCCGGCAGTTGTGCGCGGCCTTCTTCTGGTGGGAGGGTTGGGGGGGGGGAGGGGAACACAAACAACGACAGTGTTAGAGGGTCCGACTCATGCAGCCCAGGGCTTGGGTAGATGGTGGCCTTAGTGGCCAGGGCACCTGGCCATGGCGGCTGGCATGTGGGTCAGGGTGGGGTTCGACCATCCCGGGGGGGGGGGGGGGGGGGGGGGGGGTTACGGGTATGTGTGGGGGGGGGGGTGTGGCAGTTAGTGCCGGGGCACGGAGCAGCCAACTGACCGCCCTGAGGAGGTCGTGGAGTTTCTGCACTGCATTCCGGTCCGGACAACGTTGCCAACGGCGCTGACCGTCTGGGCCATCTGCGCCCAGATAGGGAGAAACCGTTCTTGTTGGGGGCAGAGTCGAGGACTTCAGGAGAATGGCAAAGGAATCGAAGGCAATATGAGGAAAGATGCTTTTATACAGCAAGTGGTGATGGACTGGAGTGCACTGCTGGAAGTTTTAATGGATGAAAATTCAGTTGTGGCATCAGAAAAGAGCTAGGTAAGTAAGCGCATGGAAAAAAATGCAGGGCTACAGGGCAAGGGCCAGGGAGTGGGGCCGGCATAATTGTTCTTGCATTAAACCAACACAAAGGTGATGGGCTGAATGGCCTCTCCAGTGCTGTAACTATTCTACGATTCGAGAATGTAAAATGGACTAGAGATGTAGGTTCAAAATGGTATGAATGGAAATTTATCATAGAATCCCTACAGTGCAGGAGGGGGCCATTCGGCCCATCGAGTTTGCACCAACCCTCTGAGAGAGCACCCAAACCTAGGCATACCCTAACCACCACCCCACCCTACAATTGGATTCTGTGATGGGGAAGGATGGGCTTCAATGGTGGAAGGATTTGGGTTATTCAAGACACAGTTAAGTAGCTGGGAAGTGCTGCTCCAGCCACCATGGGTTTGGGGCCAGCTTGATTAATGAGCTGCCTTTTCCAGCCCCTCATTTTCATCAGGTAGCGATCCGGTGATCCCTGGTTACCCACTGAGCACACATTCTGCCAAAGCAACCACAGCCTCCTCCACAACATCTCCCAGGTCCAGAGTTTGGATCCTTAAACTGTACATGACAGGAAGGAGGAATGAATAGTAATAATAGTAATAACAATAATAATCGCCTATTGTCACAAGTAGGCTTCAATGAAGTTACTGTGAAAAGCCCCTGGTCGCCACATTCCGGCGCCTGTTCGGGGAGGCTGGTACGGGAATTGAACCCTCGCTGCTGGCATTACAAGCCAGCTGTTTAGCCCACATGAGCAAAAGCATGAACATTCAAGCAGAGTTTACACAGACTTCTTCAGATGGAGTCAGCAGGGAAGAAATCTACTTGCAGAAGGTCACAGGCTGCAATATCTCTTTTAATCTTTGACTGCGTACGCTCAATGCACTTACCTTGGAAAATGTCACGAGTCCAATGAAAGCAGGTCACCACATCACAGCTCTGGTTAGAGCTCTCCACCCGACACAGCAAAAGCCGATGGACAAAAAACAGAACTCAAAAAACCGGGAGGGGGAGATTTAATATTCAAAATTAAATAAAAATCATCACCAGCCCTTGCTGCAACACGATTTCTCACCCTCCTGAAGTCTTCTGGAGAAAACAGCAGAAAGATCATTGGGTGGGTGGGAGGAGGGGCCGGGGGGGGGGGGAGGGGGGGGTGTGTGTGTGTTACAGTTAAAAATGTAATTCTTATGGCGCCGAGGTCCCAGGTTCGAATCCGGACTCTGGGTCACTGTCCGTGTTGAGTTTGCACATTCTCCCCGTGTCAAAGAACAAAGAACAAAGAAAATTACAGCACAGGAACAGGCCCTTCGGCCCTCCCAGCCTGCGCCGATCCAGGTGCTTTAACTAAACCTGTCACCTATTTTCCAAAGATCTACTTCCCTCTGTTCCCCGCCCGTTCATATATCTGTCCAGATGCATCTTAAATGATGCTATCGTGCCCGCCTCTACCACCTCCGCTGGCAAAGCGTTCCAGGTACCAATCACCCTCTGTGTAAAAAACATTCCACGCACATCTCCCTTAAACTTTCCCCCTCTCACCTTGAAATCGTGACCCCTTGTAAGTGACACCCCCACTCTTGGAAAAAGCTTGTTGCTATCCACCCTGTCCATACCTCTCATAATTTTGTAGATCTCAATCAGGTCCCCCCTCAACCTCCGTCTTTCCAACGAAAACAATCCTAACCTACTCAACCTTTCTCCATAGTTGGCACCCTCCATACCAGGCAACATCCTGGTGAACCTCCTCTGCACCCTCTCTAAAGCATCCACATCCTTCTGGTAATGTGGCGACCAGAACTGCACGCAGTATTCCAAATGTGGCCTGACCAAAGTCCCATACAACTGTAACATGACCTGCCGACTCTTGTACTCAATACCCCGTCCGATAAAGGCAAGCATGCTGTGTCTGCATGGGTTTCGCCCCCACTACCCAAAGATGTGCAGGGTAGGTGGATTGAACACGCTAAATTTCCCCTTAATTGGAAAAAAAAAATTGGGTACACTGAAGTTGTTAATAAAAAAATTTAATTCTTTTGAATACTTGCTTATTAGCCTGGTGGGGTTGCGGAAGGTGATGTAACTTCCAATGAACCCAACCTTACTTGACGACCCTATAACCCTGAAGAAGCAGCTCAGAGAATCCAAAGTGGTATTACAGCAACTCCCCAACCCCTCCATCCCCAACACCTCACTCTCTCGTTGGTGAACTTCAACTGATTTGCTCTTTCCAGATTAAAGGAGATATTTCACTTCACTCAACGTGGATAGAATTGGAGAGGGGCCTCACGGCGCCGAGGTCCCAGGTTCGATCCTGGCTGTGGGTCACTGTCCGTGTGGCGCTTGCACATTCTCCCCATGTTGGCGTGGGTTTCGGCCCCACTACCTAAAAATGTTCACGGTAGGTGGATTGGCCAGGCTAAATTGCCCCTTCATTGGAAATCTGAATTGGGTATGCTGAATTTATTTTTAAAAAGAATTGGAGATTATTGGCTCCCCTTCATGGGGAAGCCAAGAGCTGCATATCATAACTCAAGCAAAATACTGAATTATTTGCACAGATAGATGTAAAGGGGTATGATATAGTTGGGATGACGGAGACATGGCTCCAAGGTGACCAAGGATGGGAACTAAACATTGAGGCTATTCAGGTTTTCGGAATGACAGACAGAAAGGAAAAGGTGGTGGAGTTGCTTTGTTGATTAAAGAAGGTATTGAGGAAAGATATGAGTCCAGATGATGTGGAATCTGCCTGGGTGGAGTTAACTAACATCAAGGGGCAAAAAACATTGATAAGGGTGGTGTACAGACCATTCAAACTGCAGTGGTAATATTGTGAAGGAACATGTGTGATTATGGGTGACTTTAATCTGCACGTAGATTGGGTGACTCCTGTTTCAAGTCTGGGTGACTCTTTGTCAAAGCTAGAGATAATGGAAGTGGAGTCAGATTTATACTGTAGTTGGGGGGGAGCATGGACTGGTGGGACTGGTGAGGGGGCCAGAGATAGGTGGAGATAGACAAAGATGTCGAGGACGGAAGATAAAAGGTATGTAAATGGGGGTGATTAAGGCTAAGAAGGGTGGCACATAAAGAGATTAAGATGTGAAAGATGTTCGTGCAGGGGCACCAGTTTGGCAGCCCTGGCAACGGCTCCCCTACCGCTGTCACCGGCCAGGTACACCACCAGCCCGGTAGTGGGGGCGGCCCTGCGGATATGGGGCCAGTGGAGGAGGCATGTAGGGGAGGTGGGTGCGTCTGTCTGGTCTCCAATATGTGATAATCATCGATTTGCCCCCGGGAACATGGATGGGGGGTTTCGAATATGGCGGAGGGCGGGGGTGAGGAGGGTGGGCGATATGTTCCTGGGGGGGAGCTTTGCGAGTTTATGGGGCTTGGAGGAGAAATTTGGGCTGGTAAGGGGAAATGATTTCAGGTACTGACAGATGCGGGACTTTGTCCGCAGACAGGTCCCATCCTTCCCACGCCTCCCGCCAATAGGGATCCAAGACAGAATAGTCTCTAGAGGAGAAGGAGGAGAGGGTAGAGTCTCAGATATTTACAAGGTGCTCATGAAGGGGGAACGAGTCCCAGACGGAGGAACTGAAATTTAAATGGGAGGAGGAGTTGGCGGGGAGATGAAGGACGGGCTGTGAGCAGAAGCCCTGAGTAGGGTAAACTCAACCGCAACATGTGCCAGGCTCGGCCTGATTCAATTTAAGGTCGTTCACCGGGCCCACATGAAGGTAGCTCGGATGAGCAAATTCTTTGGGGTAGAGGATATGTGCGCTAGATGCGCGGGAGGACCAGTGAACCACGTTCACATGTTTTGGGCATGTCCTAAGCTTAGGGGGTACTGGGAGGGATTTGCAGGGATCATGTCCCGGGTGCTAAAAACAAGGGTGGCGATGGGTCGAGGGGTGGCAATCTTTGGGATTTCGGAAGACCCGGGAGTCCAGGGGGAGAAAGAGGCCGATGTTCTGGCCTTTGCTTCCCTGATAGCCCGGTGATGAATACTGCTGGCATGGAGGGACTCAAAACCCCCGAAGACCGAGCTACGGCTTTCGGACATGTCAAGTTTCCTGGGAATGGAAAAAATTAAGTTCGCCTTGAGGGGATCTGTACTGGGGTTCGGCCGAAGGTGGCAACCATTCATCGACTTCTTCGCGGGAGAGTGAACGTCAGCGGGGGGTTGGGGCGGGGGGGGGGAGGGGAGGGGAGGAGAGAGAGTAGTGTAGAGTAGGAGGGATAAATAGGCGGGTAGTGTCGATGGGAGAGGGGCGGGCTTGTGCAATATGGTTGTTTGAAGTATTGTTTTTACGTTGATGTTTGCACATTTTTGCCTTCTTTGCTTTTTTTTGTGTTCTTATCTGTAACTGTTTACAATGCCGAAAAATACCTCAACAAAATTGTTTGATAAAAAAGATGTGAAACATGAAAGTGCAGAGAATCAGCGCCATTGGCGCCAGCGTGGTCGGCGCGGCGCCGGTCGGGGTATGCGCCGACTCTCTGGCCAGGGCGGCATCAACTCTCTGGCCCGGATGGGCCGAGCGGCCGTCATCAAAAAGTCGAGTCCCGCCGGCGCCGTTCTAACATCCTTTGAGCCGCTGAGACCTCAGGGTGAAGGGTCCAGGGGCGGCCTGTGGGAGGGGAGGGGGGTTCGTACCCGGGGGGGGGGGGGGGGGGGGGGGGGGGCTCCGTAGTAGCCTGGCCCGCGATTGGGGCCCACCAATCGGCGGGCCGGCTTCTCAGCACCCCAGCCTCCTTTCCTCCGCGCCGGCTCCTGTAGCCCTGCGTGAGTTGGCGTCGGGGCTGGCGCGGGGAAGTAGGCCACTGCGCATGCGCTAGTTGGCACCGGCCCAACTGCGGCCCCGGGTTCAGGCCGGGATCAGCAGCTGGAGCGTCGTAGGCCGCTCCAGCACCGTGCTAGCCCCCTGTGGGCCGCAGAATGAGGTCCCAGAAAGGGCACCGACGAGGGAGTAAAACACTCCCATTTTTACACGGCATCGGCACTTAGCCGCCCATTGGGAGAATCCCGCCCTTTATTAGTGGAACATACAAACTTTTAAAAAATAAATTTGAAGTAACCAATTCATTTTTTTCCCAATTAAGGGGCAACTTAGTGTAGCCAATCCGCCTACCCTGCACATCTTTGGGTTGTGGGGGTGAGACCCATGCAGGCACAGGGAGAATGTGCAAACTCCACATGGACAGTGACCCGGGGCTGGGATCGAGCCGAGTCCTCGGCGCCATGAGGCAGCAGTGCTAGCCACTGTGCCACTGTGCCGTCCTCGGGAAACATAAAAACCGACTGTAAAAGTTTTGATAGGTATGTATTGAGAAAAAGATTGATTAACAACGAATGTAGGCCCCTTAAGAAACGGTGGAACTCCGAACAGGGAACAAAGAAATGGTTGAGGAACTAAATTTGTACTTTGCTCCTGTCTTCACAAAGGAAGATTTGAATAATGTTCTGGAAATTCTGAGGAACACAAGTTTTAGTGAGGATCTGAAGGAAATTAGTATTAGTAAAGAAACGGCTTTGGGGAAATTAATGGGATTGAAGGCGGATCAATCTCCCGGGCCAGATAATCTTCATCCCGGAGTACTTAACGAAGAGGCCCTAGAAATTGTAGATTCAATGGTCGTCATTTTCCAAAATTCTTTGGACTATTTGTTATGGGCCAGGGCTTAGAAAACTCCGAAGTATATCATGGAGTTCACCTGACCTACAACTGTTTGTTTATTTTGGTTAAGATGAGCACAAGGGCCTGCCTTTCAGGTTTTATTCAACAGAGGCCTTAGACGCTTTTAATCAAAAAACAAGCTTTTATGAGGAGGATGCAGAAATGCTTCAACAGGATTTGGACAGGCTGAGTGAGTGGGCAGTGTAATGTGGATAAATGTGAGGTTATCTCTGCTTCGGTAGCTAAAATAGGAAGACAGATTATTATTTGAATGGGTGTAAATTGAGAAAGTTGGATACTCAGCGAGACCTTGGTGTCTTTGTTCATTAGTCGCTGAAAGTAAGTGCACATTTTCAGCAGGCGGTAAAGAGGGCAAATGGTATGTTGGCCTTCATAGCGAGAGGATTTGAAGACAGGAATAGAGATGTTTTACTGCAACTTTAAGGGCCATGCTAAATTGCCCTTAGTGTCCAAAATTGCCCTTAGTGTTGGGTGGGGTTACTGGGTTATGGGGATAGGGTGGAGGGGTGGACCTTGGGCCGGGTGCTCTTTCCAAGAGGTGTAGTAGGGGTGTGGAATGCCCTGCCTGCAACAGTAGTAGTCTTGCCAGCTTTAAGGGCATTTAACTGGTCACTGGATAGACATATGGATGAAAATGGAATAGTGTAGGTCAGATAGGCTTTGGTGGGTGCAGTTTTGGTGTCCTTATCTGAGGAAGGATGTTCTTGCTACGGAGGGAGTGCAGCGAAGGTTTACCAGGCTGATTCCGGGGATGGCAGGACCGTCATATGAAGAGAGACTACGTTGATTAAAAGTTTATATTCATTGGAGTTCAGAAGAGTGAGAGGGGATCACATAGAAATTTATAAAATTCTACCAGGATTAGACTGGGTAGATTCAGAATTTTCCCGATGATGGGAGAGTCCAGAACTAGGGGTCATAGTTTGAGGCTAAGGGGTAAACCTTTTAGGACTGCGGTGAGGAGAGATTCATTCACCCAGAGAGTGATGAATCTGTGGAATTTGCGACCACAGAAAGTAGTTGAGGTCAAAACATTGTGTGATTTCAAGATGGAACCTTGGTGCTAAAGATATCAAGGGATATGGGGAGCAGACGAGATCAGGGTATTTTATACAATTTTGAATTTCATAGAATTTGCAGTGCAGAAGGAGGCCATTCGGCCCATCGAGTCTGCACCGGCTCTTGGAAAGAGCACCCGGCCCAAGGTCCACCCCTCCACCCTATCCCCATAACCCAGTAACCCCACCCAACACTAAGGGCAATTTTGGACACTAAGGGCAATTTAGCATGGCCAATCCACCTGACCTGCACATCTTTGGGAAGAAACCGGAGCATCCGGAGGGAACCCACGCAGACACGGGGAGAACGTGCAAACTCCGCACAGTGACCCAAGCCGGGAATCGAACCTGGGACCCTGGAGCTGTGAAGTAATTGTGCTAACCACAATGCTACCGTGCTGCCCACCAAGTATTGAACTTGATGATCACCCATGGTCATAATGAATGGCGGAGCAGGGTCAAAGGGCCGAATGGCCTCCTCCTGCTTCTATTTCCTATGTTTCTGTGTGTAGTGAGGCATCACAGGAGAAGGCGAGTTAATATCCTTGAGACACGTAAAATTGTCGAGGGTCTATACATTTCCACTCCAGTTGCTGGAAACAGGAAATGCTGGAAATACACTCAGGTCTGCCAGAGGGAGAAACATAGTTAATGTTTTACATCGATATCCTTTCACCTGAACTTCTCAAGTGCCACAAGCAATTCCACCCTGTCTGTCCAATCATTCACCATGGAGTTTCTCATCTCAACTGGGATTTTCTTCCCTTGTCAGTGTCTCTGACATACATTCATGACCATTGACGTCCTCCGCTACTTTAAATTAATTGAATGGGCGGGCACGGTATCGCAGTGGTTAGCACTGTTGCTTCACATCTCCAGGGTCCCAGGTTCGATTTTCGGCTTGGGTCGCTGTCTGTGCGGAGCCTGCACGTTCTCCCCGTGTCTGCCTGGGTTCACTCCGGGTGCTCCGGTTTCCTCCCACAGTCCAAAGATGTGCAGGTTAGGTGGATTGGCCATGCTAAATTGTCCTTAGTGTCCAAAATTGCCCTTAGTGTTGGGTGGGGTTACTAGGTTATGGGGATAGGGTGGAGGTGTGGGCTTGGGTAGGGTGCTCTTTCCAAGAGCCGGTGCAGACTCGATGGGCCGAATGGCCTCCTTCTGCACTGTAAATTCTATGATTCTATGATTATCAAATTGCATAACACCTCCTGCCAGCTAATTGGTATTCTTAAAATTTCAAGAACACCTCTACAGCTGAGTGTGGCACTTAATTACACATTCAACAAAATGATGCCTTATAGCTGCAATTACAACAGCACTCATTCCTGACATAACATTTACGTTTGCAGAGCATTAATTAAGTCTCACCTTGACTCCAAAAACATTTCTGAACTTCTTTTAAACAATATTAACACATCGGTTTCCCATCTGCAAAAACCCAGTCAAGGTTATTTCAAACTCACTGTAGAGAATCAATGTATAATTAAACTCAGTTGACGTGAAGTCAGCTTCGAGCTTCCTGAAAATTAAACAGCAGATTAGATATTCTTAAAATGCCAATTGCAGCACTGAATTACGAGAATGGGAGTAAGGCAAACTGTAGTGTTTCAGGGACACGGTGTCCTGAACAAAGGAGAACAGGATATAACTTCTCTTCCCTCTCTGGGTTCGGAGTTATCCCATTCTATTCCTGAAAATTCTGACTTACTGGATTTGTTTAACACAGATTCTCCATCAAGTGATGATGCTTCAGGTGTGAAATGTAGGAAATCCGGTGAGCAATCTGCACACAGCAAGATCCCATAATGAGCCATGACTTAAATGGCGAGTTAACCTGTGTAAGGAACCGGCAAATCCTCGTCTGTTACGGGTTTCTCGTCTTAATCCCTGCCCCTGCAACATTGTAGTTTTTGTTTTAAACTGCAGACTTCAGTCAAACTGAAAACACCCCTGGTCTAATGCATTGGCCCAGATGTCCCCTTGATGCTCTGTGGCATAGCCCGCGATGTCATTTTGATGCACTTGGCACGCAGCCAATGGGTGCCTGTGAAATTCTGGGACGTCACCTCTTCTCTATTCTGATTGGTGGAGCCATTCACAACCTTCTGGAAGAAAGGCTGGTCAGGAGAAGAGACTCAATTTTACCTCAGTTCTGTCCAGACCTCAAGAACAGCCAAGAGCTGGTTAAGGAACTCTCTCCCTATCAGGCCCGCGAAGGTTTAAATCTTGGATTGAAGGCTCGGGAGCTGAAACTGACCTTTCCCTCTGCAGACAGCTTAACCTGTGTGAGTTCCCCTGGAAACGAATCTTTATCTGCAAAAACAGCAGACAAGCGGCCAATGTCTGGAGCGGACGGACAACCTTTGTTTAAATTCTCAGGCAGAGAATTCTAAAATTGTCTCGGTGAGACTGGGACTCAATCTAGTCGAGCTCTGTCAGGACCGAGCCAACCTCAGAGGGGAAATTCTCTGAAAACCCCCATTTGTTAAAAGTAAAAATGACTTATCAGAGAGCTTCCCACAGCCTGCAGGTTTTTTTTGCTGAAGATCACCCTTAGAAGATCATTAGTACAAAGACAGCAACCTCAGCAGCAAAGAACCATCTCACACCTTTTAATCCCTGTCATTTTCAATCCTTTCCCTACGCCCAACGTATGTTTGTCTTGTGTGTGTCTGGATGGAGGGTGGGACGTGGTTTGGGAAATAGATTAAAAGACCATTGTTCCATTCTGACTATTATATATTCATCTTTTTCCTTGTTGTAAATAAAGTTTTTTTTTAACATTTTACTTATAAATCTGGTGCCTGTAACTCATTGAAGCAGTCATGGGTCAAAGATCCCAGGAAAATACACAAATTATTGGTTGATTCACTTATGTCGGGTCTCTGGGGGTCTGTGGGGCTGGAATTGACCGCGTGCTCGCCAAGGATGTCGTAACACCTGCTTCAGTGATTGAGGGATAAATATTGAAGAGGGTGTCAGAGAGAACTCACTCCCCGTCTTTGAAATAGCTCCACTGGATCTTTTACATCCACCTGAGGACAGGTTAATGAATCATCCAAAAGCTTTGGACAGGTCAGTGTAGATTCAGTCCACAGTGACCGTTGGGCCTCAGGCTTAAATTTGGAGGACACGTTGCATTAACTTGGTTTGTATTCTCAGGTATTGGTGCTTAACATGTTTAAAGGATTTGATAAAGCAGATAGGGAGCGTCATAGTAATGAAGGAAAGCACCGAATTACATTTTTAAAAATGAACTAGAAAAGAGAACTGAGTTTTTAAAAATGGACACACAAACCCAAGGATTGGAGAACGTGAAGTCAGCCATTGGCTGAATTTCTGGGGGTACAGTTAGTGTGGCACACCAAGATACACCCTGTCTCTAAAGCATCCAGAAACTAATACCATCTCCAGTAGAGACATAGTGGCCACCTCATCTCAAGAGATCCTGTGAGTAATGCCCAGACGGAATTATGGATTCAGCCTTCCACTTTAAATATACAAAGAATGGGTTTAAGGCCAGCTGAAAGCTGCTCCGCATTGTTTGTGAGAAGAAGTGCCTGCCAGTTTTGACACAAAACAGCAAGCACAGACACCATGCTTGTTAATAATCATTTTTGCAGGTATATCTCAAATCACTCTCTCTCTGACTGTGGAAGCCAGCCACGTCAGCAAAAGACCACAGCTGAAAAGAGAACTTCTTCACCAAACTACAGAGCACTGGAATCACAAAACCACTATTCGCCTGCTGAAGTCAACTCTACTGTGACCTCAAAACTGACCATTTGCCCACTGAAGTCACCTCTACTGGAACCTCAAATCATAGCGGCTGCAGCACTTCATCATCTACTCCTCACATGCCACGGACTGTTCCGTATACTTTATTTATATACTTACTTTTGACTCATTCTCACTTCTAATCTGCATGAATGCATGAGTTTTACCATGTTTTTCTAGCCGTTAATAATTAACAAGCTCGCTCGCTCTTTAATTCAAGAGGGTCTGATTAAATTTTTTTTAAATAAATTTAGAGTACCCAATTCGTTATTTCCAATTAAGGGGCAATTTAGCGTGGCCAATTCACCTACTCTGCACATCTTTGGGTTGTAGAGCTGAGACCTACCTGGACAATGACAAATTGACTGGTCGCACCTTGATCAACAAACTCTAGGTGAACCTCACCTGAGGGGTGGTCGTTGTAAGAAAAATTGGTGGGAACATTGAGAGCAAATCAAGAACTAATTCACATCTTGGTCTTCAGGGGCCTCGGCCCTACCATTCTCCTCCGGTCACACGACCCTCCAAGATCCCTGCACTCCCCCAATTTTAGCCTCTTGCGCATCCCTGATTTTCACCGCTGTACCATTGGCGGCTATGTCTTCAGCTGTCTGGACCTGTAAAAACCAGGGACACACCACCACCATTTTAAACAGCACAAATTCTGCTCTGTGACAGGGATATGTGAAAGGCCCATTCAATTTCAAAGCTAACGTCTCCCAGGGAGAAAATAATCGATCACCATTTCTCATTCCCTAATGTAAGGTTGTTGTCAAGCTTCCCTGCGCCTGTCACAATTTGAGCCATGGGAACAACAACTTGCTTTCTCTTTGTCTGTGAGATTGATTTTAACTTAACATAATCAATGAATATATTGCTCCTAATTGCTCATACATCTGCAGATTCAATATAATTTATAATGAAAGAAACATATTAACTAATGAGTGTAATGTGCGTAAACAAATGACATTGTTGGTTAAAATGTTTTCCATTTTAACATAGTGAATAAGCTCATGCATTATAAAGAGAGGATATGCCTCTTGAATTGTTGGTAAAAATAAAGCATGCCTCAGCCAATAGCACAGCTTCCTTTGAACTCCTTAAACAAGAAATATGCACTTACTTTAAGAATTGGTGTGGAGATGCTGGCGTTGGACTGGGGTGAGCACAGTAAGAAGTCTTACAACACCAGGTTAAAGTCCAACAGGTTTGTTTCAAACACTAGCTTTCGGAGCACTGCTCCTTCCTCAGGTGAAATCCTACCAACTGTCCTGGCTTTAGACAATTCACACCTCTTTAACCTGGGGTTACCCCTATCTCTGGATCTGTAAAGACTTAATTACCTGCACATGCTCGCATTCAAAGCATCGTCTTGCATCTTTGACTTTGTCTATATATATGTTTCTGAAACATACCTCTTCATTCACCTGAGGAAGGAGCAGTGCTCCGAAAGCTAGTGTTTGAAACAAACCTGTTGGACTTTTGTTGTAAGACTTCTTACTGTGCTCACCCCAGTCCAACGCCGGCATCTCCACATCACTGGGAAAAGGCAACTGTCTAAAACTCTCTCATCATAGTTCGCAGAGGAGCTGGAAACTGTGTAAAACCCATCAGGTTGTACGTTTGACATGAAATGATAGCAAATATCAGGGGCGGGATTCTCCGTTGGCTGACACCGAAGAATCCGTACCGATGCTAAATTCGCGGCGGGTGCCGATTTGATGCCAAATCTCATTTCTCCGTCACCGCGACAGCGGCGTCAATGCATTCCAGAACGCACGTTCATGAACACCGTTTGCATGTCATTGGTGGGCCCGACCCGTATTCTCCAGGGCCTCCGTGATGCTCCCCCTCCGGCGACGCGGCTCACCTGCGCTTTTAGAAATCGTGAAACAGGCGCTGTGGCTGCTGAGGGAGAGAGGGGGGGGGAAAGGTCCAACATCGCTACAGTTTGCTGACAGTCATGCCGCTGGCCAGGGGGCTTCTGCCAGGGCTGGGGGGAGTAGCGGTGGGTGGCCAGGGGGTCGGCTGTGGGGTTGGGGTGGACGGGCACGGAACACCATTGCCGCAGCCGGCAAGGCAGCCATGTAGCTGTGCACGCCGCTGACTGCCCACTGTGAACTTAGTGCCTCGGTCGTTTTGGTGACCCTCTAGGGGCCAACCCCCCTGGGTGCCCGCTGGCCCCAGCTGACCCATCAGCTGTACGGGTGCGCTCCAGCACAGCCAGTGCCATCCTGTTGGCTGGGATGGTGCATGTGGTGAGTGTAACGTGTATATGGGGCTGCAACTTGTCAGCCTCCCGGGTATCAATTACAGATGCGGTGAATTCCACACCATTTCTCATTGGAATCGGTTGTGTTCCACGCAGCACAACGGTGCTCGCCCCTCCACAGTCGCTGAATCAGTCCAGGTTTGACGCCAGTTTTACAGTCGTGAAAGGCCACGAACCCTGCGCGGCGTCAACACAGTCTCAGAAATGGCGAATCCTGCCCAAGTTGTGATTTTAAGTGTATTTGGTTTTCTCTTGGGGCTAAAGGGATCAAGGGATATGGGGGGGGGGGGGGGGGGGGGGGGGGGGGATCAGTGCACTGAACTTGATGATCAGCCATGATCATAATGAATGGCGGAGCAGGCTCAAAGGGCCGAATGGCCTCCTCCTGCTTCTATTTCCTATGTTTCTGTGCATCGTGAGGCGTCACAGGAGAATGCGAGTTAATATCCTTGAGACACATAAAATTCTCAGAGGGTCTGACAGGGCGGATGCTGAGAGGCGGTTCCCCCTGCTGGACAGCCTGGAACACGCGGGGCCCTCGTTTCAGGGAAAGGAGTTGGCCATTTAGAAGAGAGACAAGGGAGAATAAATCCGTTCAGAGAGTTGCGAATCTTTGAATCTCAGACACTATTCTGCTAGCTAATATGTTTGTATGAGGTTGTTGTCAGCACTATTTTAAGGTAATCGCTAACCTATTCTTAATAATTGAGTTAAAGATGGCGTTAAAATGGCATAGAGAAGAACTAAACCCAGACTAATCATAGAATTTACAGAGCAGAAGGAGGCCATTTGGCCCATCGAGTTTGCACCGGCTCTTGGAAAGAGCACCCCACTTAAGCCCACACCTCCACCCTATCCCCATAACCCAGTAACCCCACCGAAGCTGTATAGGCCCATTCCAGCACAATCAGTACCATCTTGTTGGCTGGGATGAGTGTGCGTGGGGAGTGTGTTGGCTGGGATGAGTGTGCGTGGGGAGTGTGTTGGCTGCGATGAGTGTGCGTGGGGAGTGTGTTGGCTGGGATGAGTGTGCGTGGGGAGTGTGTTGGCTGGGATGAGTGTGTGTGTGGGGAGTGTGTGTGTGGGGAGAGTGTGTTGGCTGGGATGAGTGTGTGTGGGGAGTGTGTGTGGGGAGTGTGTTGGCTGGGATGAGTGTGTGTGGGGAGTGTGTGTGTGGGGAGTGTGTGGGGGGAGTGTGTTGGCTGGGATGAGTGTGTGTGGGGAGTGTGTGTGGGGAGTGTGTGTGGGGAGTGTATTGGCTGGGATGAGTGTGTGTGGGGAGTGTGTTGGCTGGGATGAGTGTGTGTGGGGAGTGTGTTGGCTGGGATGAGTATGCGTGGGGAGTGTGTGTGGGGAGTGTGTGTGGGGAGTGTGTTGGCTGGGATGAGTGTGTGTGGGGTGAGTGTGTGTGGGGAGTGTGTTGGCTGGGATGAGTGTGTGTGGGGAGTGTGTTGGCTGGGATGAGTGTGTGTGGGGAGTGTGTGTGGGGAGTGTGTTGGCTGGGATGAGTGTGTGTGGGGAGTTTGTGTGGGGAGTGTGTTGGCTGGGATGAGTGTGTGTGTGGGGAGTGTGTTGGCTGGGATGAGTGTGTGTGGGGAGTGTGTGTGGGGAGTGTGTGGGGAGTGTGTTGGCTGGGATGAGTGTGTGTGGGGAGTGTGTGTGCAGAGTGTGTGTGGGGAGTGTGTTGGCTGGGATGAGTGTGTGTGGGGAGTGTGTGTGCAGAGTGTGTGTGGGGAGTGTGTTGGCTGGGATGAGTGGAAGGAAACCCACGCAAACACGGGGAGAACTGAAGCAACTGTGCTAACCACTGTGCTACCGTGCTCGGTGAATTACAAATAGCGTGGAGACTAATTAAAATCTTTAGGGTAAAATCAGGATATGTAATATTAATTTAATGAATTCTCAACACAATCAGTTGCATTTATTCACCTGTTTGAAGATTAATAACATTAACATTCAAATTTCAGCGATTGCTCTCCAATGCTTTCACCTCTTTGGTGTTGTTTCCTTATTATATGATCTGCTGCCCCCTATTGGTGGTGTCCAACTTATGCATGGTGCCTTGGGCAGGAGGATCTTGTGCAAAAAGAGGCTGAGGTACTTGAGAAAGATGCCTTGAACATCAGTTAAAAGGACAGATTTATGATTATCTTCTTCTTATCAGAATACAGGACATTCGAGATTTGCCAGTAGATGCGATTAAAAGGCAACATACAGGAACGCAGGCAGGGCATAATTAAAAGTGATGTCATTTCTCGTTCACCTTCTGCCATCTTGGTCAAATAATAATAATAATCTTTATTGTCACAATTGGGCTTACATTGACACTGCAATGAAGTTACTGTGGAAATCCCCGAGTCGCCACATTCCGGTGCCTGTTCGGGTACACAGAGGGAGAATTCAGAATGTCCAATTCACCTAACCAGCACGTCTTTCGGGACTTGTGGGAGGAAACCGGAGCACCCGGAGGAAACCCACACAGACACGGGGAGAACGTGCAGACTCCACACAGACAATGACCCAAGCCGGGAATCGAACCTGGGACCCCGGTGCTCTGAAGCCACAGTGCTAGCCACTGTGCTACCATGCCGCCTATTAATCCAGTGATAATGGAATTGTTGGCTAATCACAGTGATCAATCACATTCAATGAGTCCACAACAAACCCAGGTACGAGAGGAGGGAGGCTCCAGAGGTGGAGACCTCAAGGAACCGCACGCCCAAAGTCACCTGTTGCTCCAAACATGCTGCACTGACCATAGGTCCAGCAATTATACATAAGGACTGAAGACACTTTTTATCCCTGCTCCAAACCGTTTCCTACCTACCAATCCCATCGCTCTTGCTGGCAGCAGGCTAAGGTTAAGCCGGTCTGTTTGCAACCTTGGTGTCACATTTGATGAGCTTCTGACCTCATATTGAATGAATCATCCAGACAGCCTATTTCTACCTCCGTAATGTCACCGAACGTTACCCGCCTCAGCTTACCTGCTGCAGAAGCTCTCACTCATGCCTTTGTTACTTCTAGACTCGGCCATTCCAACGTATACCTGCCTGGTCTCCCACATTATACCCTCCATTAACTTGAGGTCATCCAAAACTCTGCTGCCCACGACTTAACTAGCAGCAAATCCCATTCCCCTATCACCTCTGTGCTAGTTAAATTGGTTCCCAGTCAAACAACATTTTGATTTAAAATTTGCATCTGTTTTCAAATCCCTCCATGGTCCCACTCCTTCCATAGAGTCGTAGATGTTTACAGCACGAAAACAGGCTCTTCAGCCGAACTTGTCCATGCCGCCCGGTTTTTATCACTAAGCTAGTCCCAATTGCCCGCATTTGGCCCAAATCCCTCTATACCCATCTTTCCCATATAACTGTCTGAATGCTTTTTAAAAGACAAAATTCTACCCGCCTCTACCACTGCCTCTTGCAGCTTGTTCCAGACACTCACCACCCTCTGTGTGAAAAAATTGCCCCTCTGCACCCTTTTGTATCTCTCCCCTCTCACCTTAAACCTATGCCCTCTAGTTTTACACTCCTGTGTATTCTCCTTCAGCCCCCCAATCTCCAAGTCACCAATGTTCCCCTAATCCTAGTCTCCTGTGCACCCCCAATTTGAAAATGCAACAATTGATAACTGTGCCTTCAGTTATCCAGGCCCCGAGCTCTGATGTACCCGTCCTGCACCTTTCCGAGTCTCGAATTCACCTCTCTAATACATTCCTTAAAACTTAACTCTTTGCTCATAATTTTCCCTATGTTGCTCAGTTGCATGCTTTATTTTATGACGCTCCTGTGGAGCGCTTTGGGACATATTAGGTTTTTTAAAAGGCACTATATAAATCTAAGTTGTTGTTGTACAGCACACCTCAAAATTATTCATATTTTCCGGGAGAAAGCGAAGGTGCATTGGAATGGATGAATACCGTCTGCTTTTACTGTTTCTCCAGGGAGCCCATTTCATGAATTAGCTTTGAACTCCACCCCACACCTTCAAGAGTAGGCTGCAGCCTCTGGTACTCTCGCCTGGGCAAGGTAACTTCCAGTGAGAACAGGCCCAATTCATACAATCACTCCTCCTAATCAAATCCCAGCATTCCCCTCAAACATTCCGGTTCCTCTTGTCTGCATCCTGTCAAAAGCGGCAAACAACTGTTCTCTCTGTCAGCGACCAGAGCTTTACAGAGTGCAGTCACTCTAATGATTTGTACTCTGGACATAGAAATAGAGGGGGGGGGGGGGAGTATACTTTGCAATCTCTGAGAAAAGGGAAGAAAACCTCCTCGACTCAAAAATATCAAACTTGGCTCTTCTGTCACCACAAACAAATGGCCCTGATTAATGAATTACCTCGACTCAGGGAAAACAGGCAGATTGCGGAGGAGGCACAAGAATGATCAGAATCCCAGAATAAAACTTCTGGTGGCGGCCATCGATAATATAATAATAATAATCGCTTATTGTCACAAGTAGGCTTCAATCAAGTTACTGTGAAAAGCCCCCAGTCTCCATTCCGGCACCTGTTCAGGGAGGCCGATTGTTGCTCGTTATGCTTTCCCTTAATTTGCTCTGTTTTAATTACCTTTGCTCAAGCGTCGCCAGGTATCTGTCTGATACCACCACAGGGTTCAAAGCCAAGTGCTGATCAATTACTCAATACACCAGTTAGTAAGTTTGAAATCAATACACATTTATTATACACAGTCAATTATTACTCATGCATAAACTCTATTTATTAAACTACAACTGCTACTAAAAGCCTATACTTAGCTTCAAGTGGCCCACCAGGTCAGAGGAACAATGGCCTTTGTCCGGTTCTGATACTGCTGGCTTCGAACTGGTACGGAATAGTAGCTAGGAGCATCTATCTCGTAGCATGCGTTGACCTTAGACTTACTTGGTTGATGCAGCTGTTAGGCAGGTCTCTCCTCGCTGAGAGCCAAGGCCAAGAGTTATTTCGAGAGTTGCCAAGAGAGCGAACTGAACTTGGGGACTCTGTTTTATAGTCCCCAGGCGTTTCGCGCCCTTCTGGGCGGACCCCAGACTTGGTCCCAATTAATTGGACCATGTCCCAATCGTTCCTATCGGTTTTCTCCAATACCGGAGTTGTTCCCTGATCGTTGGGCGGACCCTAGGTGGCCGTTGGCCTGCCTTTGTCTTAGCTCCCGCTGGCCCCGGGGAGTCTGGCTTGGTCTCAATTGTTTTAATGTTGCTTTTTGTCCCTGGGGATAGCTCATTAATATGTTAAAGGCTATTGGTTTCGGTTCTGTCTGGGTTCTGCAAATCTTAATACACAGGAAACCTTGCACCTGCTTGTGTTCTCTGGTGTTGTCCGTTTTTCCCTGCACTCCTTGCGAGTGTCCATTTTGAATCGGGACGTGGCCACCCCAGGTGGCTACACGATACGGGAATTGAACCCGCGCTGCTGCTCTTGTTCTGAATTACAAGTCAGCTGTTTAGCCTACTGTGCTAAACCAGCCCAGAGTGAGCGGTTGCACATTTGGTGGCTCCCGCTCAAGGTGAATTTTTTCGGTCCTTTCCCCAACCAAAGGGCAATGCATTTGAGCGCAAGAGGTGGAGGATTACCTGGGGAAGATCTCACTCCTCTGGTGTGGCTGGTGGATGGATCCACAGACTAAGAGTGGGGCAAGAAGGAAAAAGCTACTGGAACTGGAGAGTCTTCGTGGTACGTCACAGGGTAAGATGGCGGAGGGCAAGGAGGGCTGTTTGCCCGCCCAGTGGTCAATGGAGCAGTTGATAGAGTTCCTTAATGAAAAGTTCAGCCAGCAGAGGAAGGAGGCCCTGGAAGACTTAACCAAATTGGGGAATTGATTAAGTCGGGGATCATGAGAGAGTGGAGCAGAGGCTGGAGTCCCAGGGCCAGGCCAGATCCAGAAAGTGGAGGAGGAGGTGGGGGAGCATGAGGAACAGCTCACCTCTTTGGTGGCCGAGGTGGGGTGGGGGGGGGGGGGGGGGTGTGATGCGGAAGAGGCTGAAGGAGAAGGTGGAGGATCTGGGGGGGGGGGGGGTGTGATGCGGAAGAGGCTGAAGGAGAAGGTGGAGGATCTGGGGGGGGGGGTGTGTGATGCAGAAGAGGCTGAAGGAGAAGGTGGAGGATCTGGGGGGGGGGGGGTGTGATGCGGAAGAGGCTGAAGGAGAAGGTGGAGGATCTGGGGGGGGGGGTGTGATGCGGAAGAGGCTGAAGGAGAAGGTGGAGGATCTGGAGAGCCGCACCAGACGACAAAACCTCAGGAGAGTGGGGATGTCCGCTGGCATGGAAGGTGCGGAGGCTGGCACGTACATGGGAAACATGTTGGAGAAGCTTATGGGGGAGGGGGACTTTGACCGGCACCTGGAGGTTGACCGAGCACACAGGGCACTGATGAGGAGGCCACAGGTGGGCGTATCGCCAAGGGAAATAGTGGTGCACTTGCACCGCTTTCTGGACAAGAATATTCTCCGATGGGCGAGGCAGACTGGGAAATATACCTGTGAAGGGAACAAACTGCGCGACCAGGAATTGGGAGCAGAACTGGCAAAGAAGAGGGCTGGGTTCAACCGGGTCAAGGCTCCCCTCTTTAAAAAGGGGGACGAAAGGCGGTGGCAGCCTTTCCTGGACTTCCTGGCGGAACAGTAGGGAAATAGGCCGGCAGCAGTAGCAACCTGGGGGGGGGGGGTTTGGATCGGTGGGAGGGAGAACTGTGTACATGGGTTTGTGGAATGGGGCGGGTGTTATCTCTTTCCCTTTTGTTGTTTGGGTGTTCTGTTGTTTTTTTCTTTTATTTGTAGTTGCTTTTGAATTTGGGTGGGTATTGTTCTTGGGGTGTTACCGCGGTTGTTTTGTTAATAGAGTTGAGATATTTATATTTTGTAAAAATTTCAATAAAAATTTTTTTTTTTTTAAAAAGGGGGACGAAGTTCTGAGTATTTTACCCGGCCCACCTGTGGGTGACTTTCCAGAAGCAAGAGTACTATTTCGGCACACCAGAGGAGGTGATGGACTTTATGAGGGACAATGGACTGGGGGGAGAGTGAGGACATTGAACTTTGGAGGAGTTTTAAAAAAAAAAAAGATTTTTCTGGTGGGTTTCTTGGAGAGCATGTGTTTCATGAGGGAACATCGAGGGTGAGTTCACCTTTTGTTACTCTTTAGGAGTGTATGGTTAGGGGAGCTGGGGGAGGTAGGGAGCTTGGAGGCCTTGGGCAGGGCCACCACGCTAGCTGGTGGGCTAGTTAATGGGAGTTATCAGGAGGCAGGCATGGCAGTGAAGGGGGTATGAGGATGCGGTTGGTGTTTTGTTTGAGGGTGGGGGGGGGGGGAAAGAGTTGCTGACAAGGGTGTGGTTGGTGTGGCGCAATTGGAAAAGGATCGATGACGGTGGACTACCAAGGGTGGGCCTGGAGGGTCGCATGACACGTGCCGGGAGCTGATCAAAGAAGGGTTATGGCTGATCAACTGGGGAGGGGGATGGTGGAAGCCAAATCAATGAGTGTCTTTAAGACAGAGAGGGCTGGGTTCTTCATTATTAAGAGGATCAGGGGTTATGTGGGGAAGACATTAGAATGGAGATGAGAAAAGTATCAGCCAACATCAAATAGCAGAGCAGACTCGATGGGCCAAATAGTCTTAAGGTTGGTAGATGAGATTTTGAGGGCAAACAAAAAGTATTCAGAAACCCTGGAGGCAGAGCTGTTGAAGGAGAGGCAGAGACTCCAAATGGAGTTAGGGCTGGTGTCCATGGGGAAGGCGGTGAGGCAGTTTGGAAGGCCAGTATTTGAGTACGGGGCGAAAGCAAGCAGGATGTTGGCCCATCAGTCGAGGAAGCAAGAGCCGGTCAGTGAGGGAGATTGAGAGTGAGGGATGATAGGGGCTGATTTAGCTCAATGGGCTAAATCGCTGGATTTTAAATCAGACCCAGCAGCACGGTTCGATTCCCGTATCAGCCTCCCCGGACAGGCGCCGGAATGTGGCGACTAGGGGCTTTTCACAGTGACTTCATTGAAGCCTACTCGTGACAATAAGCGATTTTCATTCATTTCATTTTCATACGGGTAAGGTGGGCCGAGAGGGGCTGAATGGTGTGTTTGAGGCATTCTACAGAAGGCTATACGAGTCTGAGACCCAAGCTGGGGGGGGGGGGGGGGATGCAGCAGTTTTTGGACGGCTTGAAGTTTCCCAAAGTAGAAGTGGGACTGGTTCAGGGACTGGGGGCTCCAGTTGGGTTGAGGGAGGTGATGGAGCGTATGGGGGCGATGCATGTAGGGAATGCCCCGGGACCAGACGGGTTCCCAGTGGAGTTTTATAAAACGTTTGGGGTAGACCTGGGACACTGCTGGTGAAGCGAGGAAGAGGGGGGACTCCCCCCTACATTGTCGCAGGCTTCCATTGCCAGGATATTAAAAAAAAGTTAAGGATCCGGGGCAGTGCATTTCGTTCCGTCCGATATCATTACTGTCCGTGAAGGTGCTGGCCTCCCAGATCGAGGACTGCGTCCAGAGGGTGATCGGCGAGGATCAAACAGGTTTTGTGCAGGGTAGTCGTTGAAGGTGAACGTGCGGAGGCTGCTTAATGTAATCATGCTGTCTCCGGTGGGGCAGGTAGTAGTGGCGATGGACATGGAGAAGGCGTTTGACCGGGTGGAGTGGGAGTATCTACTGGAGGTGTTAGGGCGGTTCAGGTTCAGACAGGGGCTTGTGGACTGGGTCCGGTTGCTGTACAAGGCACTGGCCACAAGTGTGCAGCTGAACCGAGTGAGTTTGGAGTATTTTGGGCTGCTTCAGGGACAAGACAGGATGTCCATTCTCCCTTTCACTTTCATAATGGCACTTGGGGCATCAAGGGACTGGAGAGGGATTGAGCAACATGGGGGCATCATGCACAGGGCCGGCCTCTCCCCCCCCCCCCCCCCGGGACTACCTACCAGCGCGGACAGCCCCTGAACACCGACCCCATGTTGGGTCTGCGCATGCACAGGTCCCAAGGCCCCTGCCAGCCCCACGGAGGCCCCAGAATAGGGGTCTGGGAACCGGTGCTGGAGTAAAACACTCCAGTTTTTACTCAGACGTCGGCACTTACAATTCCCGTTGGGAGAATCCCACCCCAGTTCTTCCAAACCAGAACTAGGTGCTCTTGCCTCCCATTCAATTGAGACTAAAACTCCATCAAAGGACAAGGATTAAAATTGAGGCATTTCAGATATATCAGTTATCCAGAAGTTGAACCTGTCGATCTTTTGTTGTCTGAGAGACGTGGGTCATCTTCGTTTACATGCAGCCCTGATCGTGACCTATTATTGAAGTGCACTGATCTGTATTCCTGCTAGTGTGAGCAACATTGATTCTGAACGGAGGTTATTATCTGAAGTGCTGTGTTGTGTCCTTCTGAAATCGCTGGCTAAATCAACTTAAATGACATTTAGCATTTTGCCCTATTTAAGGAAGATGCATATGTAATATATTAAACAGCCACAGCTCACTCACTCAAGTATCATTCAGCATCACAAACAGCTCTGAAATATTGAAGCTGTGGTTTATTTAAAAGCACATATGCGGGGTTAGTGAGATTTGATCAGCTGCCACCAGTTCACACATCAGAGAAGGGAGGTAAAACAATCAGAATTCCCTATTCAGATTTTATCCAGCTACTCGGACTAGGATTCATGTGGGTGGCGCGGTGGCTAGCACTGCGCCCTCGCTGCTCCAGGGACCCGGGTTCAATACCAACCTTGGGTGACTGCCTGTGTGGAGTTTACCCCCCCCAAATGCCTGGGTGGGTTTCCTCCCATAGTCCAAAGATGTGCAGGTCAGGTGGATGGGCTATGCTAAATCGCCCGTGCCAGGAATGGGGTTACAGGGCAAGTGGGCCTGGGTAGCGTACTCTTTCAGGGGGGTGGTGGCAGCTCAATGGGCCAAATGGCCTCCATCTGCACTGCCAGGGTTCTATGAATATTGGGTGAAAGAAGTGCAGGACTCTAATTGCGATCGCCCAGCATGACCAAGCAGTTGCCCACATTTGTGTGTTCACATGCAACTTAGGCATTTAGGTATCAAGGAGCAGGTGGCCAGCAGCTTCAGTAGAAGAGATCAAATTTAGCCAGGACAAAACATTCCCATTTTCATTTCTTTCCCATTCTTTTGACTGCCTCACACACTGCACTATTCTATAGCCGAACAGAGAGGTGACCAGCACCCAAAGCTCTGCCAATAAGGGTTCTTGAAGCAAGCACAATATGCAAAAGAGAAATTCACCATTTATTTCCCCACATAGGATTGAACGACACAAGTATTAAAGCCCAGGCAGACCGTGATCCTGCTGTATACTGTGCCCCATTTCACAAAGCATTTCTTTCACAAAACCCACTCTCACCTTGCATGGACCCACCTGGCCATGGTTTAAGTTGTAAAGGGGCCTTGGGTTTTGAAGACTGTCCATAGGTTGGAACTTACAAATGTCTGCAGTTTCAGTGTGGAGTTTGTTTTTCCACAGGTATGTTTTTTGCTTGTCCATTTATACAACTTTCACTATAATTATTCAGTTTAATGGCAAATAGCCTATTGTATTTAATAATCAACTCATGTCTATCCTTACTGTGACAAAGACATTACCAGCAAACCTTGTCTGATGCATCCAGGACATGTTCACTGACATTTCTCTATTCACCCATCCACCGAAGAATGCCCCCTTACTACCACCCACTCATCTTTGATGATGCCCGTATTACTACACTGATGCGCCAGCCTTAACGATGGTGGTTCAGTCGGTCGTGCTCTCCCGTCAGAATGCTGTGGGCCCAATTCCCACACTGAGAACAGGCCACAAAAAACTCGGCTGATTACTGCAATTGAGGGGGTGCTGCAGTGGCGGTGATATTTCAGATGAGGCATAAAGAACCCATTATCCTATGGAACACTTGAGGGAAGGTCTGACCAATATTTATCCCTGAGCCAACATTGCTAAAACAGACGATCTAACCATTATCACATTGTTTTGTCTGGCAGCTTACACTGAGCAAATTGGCTGCCAAATTCCCGACAACAATAACTAAGTTTCATAAATTGACTGCGGCGTGCTTTGAGATCCTAAGGTTGCAAAAGGTGCTATCAAAATGAAAGTTCTTTATTCTACAGACAATCTGCTTTCCAGCGATGGGTTTTTGCTGAAAATGTTGCCACGCAGAAAGGCTGCAAAGGAACAAAGCAACAAAGATGGATTTACAGCCCAAATTCAACCACACAAATCAAATGGCATTCTCATTTAGTTACATCCTTATTATGGTGCATAGTCTACCCTGGCTATTAAACTGGAAAGCTTTCATCTCTGAAACCTCAATCTCAAATTTCAGGTCAGGTGTCTTGTCCAGCTGCCTATTTGTTCCAGACTCTCTTTAGGTGAGCATTTATAGCTGCCCTGTTGAGTGTAGGATGACTGTTCCAATTATTCATCCTTGAAAAAGCATCAAGTTTCGTTGATTAACTGAATACATTTTATGATTCACATGTAGCACATTAGCTTGAGAGTACCATTGTCATACCGTGTACAGAGTGTCTGAATGGAATATAAAACTTAATACAGCTGCACTCATACATAATCACTCTAAAGCTCAGTAAAGATTTACATTTATTCATACAAGGCAATTAGGTAAATGGGTACTTGAAATGTATAAAATTCTAGAGGACTTAACAGGGTAGATACGGAGAAACTGTATCCTTTGGTGAGGCAGGAAAACGAGAGGACATTTAGGATAAGAGAACTACCATTTAGGACTGAGGTGAGAAGCAATTTATTCTCGGAAAGTTATGAATCGTTGGAATTCTCTATCCCAGAAGGCTGCCAATGCTCAGTCATTCTGTACATTCAAGCCTGAGACCGATGAGATTTCTGTGGAGGAGTGCACGAAAGTGGAGCTGGGGGTCAATAAATCATTATCTTATTAAATGGCGGAACAGTCCAGAGGGACCAAATGCTCTACTCCTATAATGCATGCTTAACTTTAGATTGTTCCCCCTTAAGTTGGCAGAAAGAGCAGTCATACAACAAAGTCATTCTCATAAAAAGATTTTACTGGAATATATAAACAAAGGATGCATTTTTTATCCATGCACTGGAAATCCTGATGTATGTGGAGTTGAGCAACGAACTGGATCTCTCACTTACAGGCAAGATCGCAACATTGCCCCAATTCTTCAACAAACACACAGACTAGGAGGTGGCTACAGGCTCATTTGTAACACAGCACATTGATTAAAAAGTTTGAATATTGTGCAACATCATCAGATACAAACACAGATAAGGCAATCTTACAAAAAGTTATTTTTAAATAAATTTTATATAGCTCTGAGCCTTTTGTAAGATTGACCTCCATAAAGAATTTTATTTTTAAGAATATGCAGCAACCCAACAACCCCGTTGCCTGTTACAAAGTCAACCAGGGCTGACAGGACTTTTCTCCAGTTGCAACCCCCGTGTCTTCCTTCCCGCTGATTTCAGTCCCATCGACGTAGGCCATGCGGGTTTTCTCGTGTACGATTTGCGCAGGAACAGAGCTGGCCTTTGAATAGTACAACTGTTGGGCAATCCCGTCCCAGACACCCTCCCCCTCTCCACCTCGTCCCAGCACCTTGCACAGGCTTTTCACACTTGTGTGATTCACTGCAGTCCTCTGTGTAGATTGTTTTGAAGACCAAGCAACAGTCTGTGCCACTGTGAACCAATTTCAGCAAAGGTAAGCTCTCATTAACCAGCAATGGTTTCAGCCAAAAAAAAGTTTCTCACAATTGGATGGCCTTTTCCTGATGGGTTTGTGGGTTACGCAGACTTTGCGAGTGTGGTACTGATCCGCACACACTAGGAAGATTTCAAATCTGGGTTAACTGGCTTCAACCCACGCAGCCATAGCAGAATATTCAGTCAGGCAGGGCTGCCATTTGCTCACTGTTTAATGACTTCAAAGTTCATCATGTGCACACATAATATGGTTCACACACACAAAGAATGGCTATCAAAGAATGGTGCCAGAGGGCTGGCTGCTCAAACCTGTGGAATTTTACCTCCCAGACTGAGTCAGCACCTTCAGGAGAGAAGGAAGAAAAGGGAGGAGCAAAGAATATTTAAATTTCAGTCCATCGTTCCTGCAAGAATCAGATAGCCTTACTCTTCAAAATTCACTGACAGAAATTTTCTTCCTCCTTAGGGACTGAGCGCGTTGGAAAATGGAATAACTTTTCCACAGTCAGCATCAAGCACTCAAAAATCCACACATGCAGCACCAAGTACATTAAAACCCAGCTTTTTCTATCATCAAGATCTACAAAAAAAGGTCACAATGACGTTTTTGGCTATCCAGGAGACTAATGTTTAAAATATTTCACCAGTCACAAATAGAGAAAATGCTGCAAAAACCCAGCAAGTCTGACAGCATCAGTGGAGAGAGAAACCTAGTTAACACCGAGTCTGTATGACTCTTCGGAGCTGAAGAGAGGGAGGGATGTGATGGATTATATACTGTACAAGAGGGGTGCAGCAGAGTAGAAGGTCAGTGATAGGTGGGAACTGGGAGAGGTAGATCACGGGACAGAGGAAGTGTTAATGGCTGCGTGAAGGACTCTGGAAGGCGCTGATAGCGACGCACGGGTAAGATAGCAGAACGGGTTAACAGACGAACAACGGTCAGTGCTCAGTGAAAGCAAAAGTCAAGGACAAATGCAGAGTGGGGGAGGGGCAGAGGGTGGTGCGAGGGACACAAACCAAAAGTAGCAATTTTTTTTTAATGGAGGGGTCTAGATGGAGGAGTGCAGTCAGTTTAAAATTGGGACAACTCAACGCCGAGTGCCAAGGGCTGTAATGTGTCCAACTGGAAGGTGAGGTACTGCTCCTCCAGTTGATGTTGGGTTTCACTGGAATGTTGACTGGGGTGGGTGATGCGTTTTTTGGTGGCATCATGCTAGAGTTGGCAGCAATGGCGGAAGATGACCCTATCATGAGAGGGAGGGAGAAGGGCAAGGGCAACAACAGTTAAAGGGAAAAGGCACACATCAGAAGCGGCATTTTTGAAAGTAGCATCATCAGGACAGATGCGACGGAGATAGAGAAACTGGGAGAATGGTCTGGTATCCTTACAGGAAGCAGGAATTTGAATCCATCGGTGGTCAGTCAATCACCAGAAATGGACACAGGGAGATCAAGGAAGGGAGAGAGAGGAAGTGTTGGAGATGGACAATGGGAAGGAGAGATGGGTGGAAATAGAAGTAAAAAAACATTAATTATTTCCAGGTGTATAGAAGAGCATGAAGCAGAATCAATAGTCATCAATGTAACAGGGAGAGCGAGTTGTGGGACAGGGTCAGAGTAGGACTGAAACCAGGAAATGTTCCACATACCACACTAGCTGACAGGCATATGTGGGGCCCATGCAGGTACTCCTGCCCAAAGAAGTGAGCATGGAGACAAAGGTTTGAAATAGGGCGACGCTGCTGCTGGGGAGAGAGAGAGAGAGAGAGAGAGAGAGAGAGAGAGAGAGTATGTACATATGCCAGTGCATGGCACTGAGTGGGGATTTCAGAACATGGCGAGAACAGCAATCCAAGGAGCGTTGTATGTCCCGGAGAGGTCTGCAATCCTGAGTGGATTCAAAACTGCAGGAATGGAACCAGAGTTGGGTGAGTTAGAGACAGTCGCTGAGGAAGGAAATGCGGCTGTGGAAGTAGGTTTTGGTAAACACTGTCAAACACCAAGAGGAAAATGGAAAGCAACAAAGGTGAACATGGTAAAAGACACAAACAGAAATCCCGGAGAGAAGAGTAGCATTTCTTCAAGGTACGTATTCCTGGAAGAGAAATGGCAGTGAATTAAACCAAATTGGGGGTTATTATTTAAAAAAACATCTGCCTTCTTTTCTTCAGACATACACAAAGTGCTTTCTCTTTTCAATGAAGTTATCTTTCTTCCTTTTTATATACATCATCTGTCTGGTATTTCCTTTACATATATCAACTATAATTGTCACATTATCAACATTCAATAAATAGTTTTAACACAACAGACGTCATAGTCACTCATTCCTCTTATGTCCAGAGTACAGCCTCAAACCCAATTGAGGCTCTCAACGGTTTTTGGAGAACCAGACAATGGAGATAAAAGTAAGGTGCAAAGTTCAGGAGCAAGAGCTGGAGTATAAAACCAAACTGGCCAATAAAGATCACAAGACTGATACGGAAAGAAGAAAAAAACAGCAAACCTCGTTAGAGAAAAGGGAGGGCAGTGTGCTGTCGCAAACATACCTTGGGTCGGCTCCAAGTGGAGAGGGGAAGGGAGAAAGGGGACAGGGAAAGAAATGCTACCATTGAAATGAAATGAAATGAAATGAAAAGAAAATCGCTTAGTCACGAGTAGGCTTCAATGAAGTTACTGTGAAAAGGCCCTAGTCGCCACATTCCGGCGCCTGTCCGGGGAGGCTGGTACGGGAATCGAACCGTGCTGCTGGCCTGTTTGGTCTGCTTTAAAAGCCAGCGATTTAGCCCGGTGAGCTAAACCAGCCCCTGCCTAAACCAGCCCCTGCAGCCTGCCCATTGGGCAGGAGTGGTGGAACATATTAAATGGCAGCAGATAGAGGCACGTGGAAAGTGGAGGGCTTTAAAAAAGTCAAATGAGAGCCTCACAAAGGAGTGAGAAGGTTAGGAGGAATTAAGTACCACAGTTCAAAATTCTGTTGGAAATGACAAACGGAAATACTTGTGTGCAAGTTGTGTTTGTGTGCTTATGTTGTTATTGGTATCTGATGGTCTGGTCCTGCATGCATTTTAAGTGGCTGTATTTTAAACTTCTTTGTTTTGGCGAGAGAAGGGATATGCCTAGGATGTACACAGTGACACACAAGGAAAGAGGGTTGGTGAGCATTTATCAATTCAATTGATCCTCTAGGTCAGGCATTGTCAAACTCGAGAACGCGACCCGTGGGAGGGTCGCGGGCGGGTATTTGGAGGGTCGCGGAGCCGTCCGTCACGGCGCTCCCGATCGCACAAATCTGTGTGTAACAGCTGGCTGTTAATAATGCCGACTGCAAGCTGCCTTCAAAACGGTCGCGAACATGTAGCAAAAGTGTGGCCGCAATGCGCATGGGTGCGAGATCAGAGCGCATGGACAAAACTATGCGCATGCGCGCCGATGATCGGGCACGCATGCGCAGTGCAGCCGTTTTAAAAAAAATAAACGGTCGCAGCTTTTTGTTTTAGAAGTTCGGGTGATTTTATTTTAATTTTTTTTTACAAGTTCAGGGGGGTTTTATTTGATAAAAGTTTACAGGAATAAAATGCAGAACTTTGGACAGATAGTTTCCGACGCCGAAAGGCTTCACCTTCATCCAACAGGTTCCATTGGAGGAGTGTGTACGAGGGCCAAAGGGACCCAAAACCATTTCCTCCATTTTTGTCAGCAGCAAACAAGGTAAGAGAAAATGGTGGGTCGCGCAGGTCAGCCGGAGTGGGTCGTGCAGGTCGGCCGGTGTGGGTTGCGACGGTTGGCCGGTTGGTAAAAATGGGTGCCCGGAAAAAAAGTTTGAAGAACACTGCTCTAAGTGAAAATCTCGAGAATACACCCCCGGTGACCCGTCACTGCGTGAAGATTTCTTTGGTATATGTTTTACACATGCAAAAGTTATATTGTGCAAGTTTAGCCTTTTCTTTCGTTTTGAATTAGTTAATTTGAAGAAAGAATAATCAAGACCATTGATGGAATTGGGCAGCACGGTAGCACAGTGGTTAGCACCGTTGCTTCACAGCGCCAGGGTCCCAGGTTCAATTCCCGGCTTGGGTCACTGTCTGTGTGGAGTCTGCACGTTCTCCCCGTGTCTGCGTGGGTTTCCTCCGGGTGCTCCGGTTTCCACCCACAAGTCCCGAAAGACGTGCTGTTAGGTGAATTGGACATTCTGAATTCTCCCACAGTGTACCCAAACAGGTGCCGGAATGTGGCGACTAGGGGCTTTCCACAGTAACTTCATTGCAGTGTTAATGTAAGCCTACTTGTGACACTTATTTCTAAATAAGTGGACGTGTTATTTTGCTGCTTTGATTTGAGTTATATGTTGCTCAGGTAATTGTCGTAGGAATGTAGCATGTGGAAGCTTTAAACCAGTGTGTGTACAACGTGTACGGGAGGGAGTTTAAAATGTGCTACCTTCCCTGGATTGTAATTTTAGATCGGACTTTCAACACTTTGAATTCACAATGAGGATGGAGAGTGGCACAGAAAGGGAAAATGTAATTAAATAAGCTAAATATTTTACGTTCCACATTCAAGTTGTGATTTCTGGCCAAAAATCACATCTCTAATAAATACTGAGCAACATACGAATCTTAAAGAAGCTTCAAGGAGGTTTCAAAATCCTTGGAACTTGCTCGAAAATGTTGACAAAACCTGAGGGCAGCATGGCAGCACAGTGGTTAGCACAAATGCTTCACAGCTCCAGGGTCCCAGGTTCGAATCCCAGCTTGGGTCACTGTCTGTGTGGAGTCTGCACGTTATCCCCGTGTGTGCCTGGGTTTCCTCCGGGTGCTCCGGTTTCCTCCCACAGTCCAAAGATGTGGTTAGGTGAATTGGCCAGGCTAAATTGCCCTCAGGGTCCAAACTGCCCTTAGTGTTAGGTGGGGTTACTGGGTTATGGGAATAGGGTAGAGGTATGGGCTTGGGTAGGGTGCTCCTTCCAAGAGCCGATGCAGACTCGATGGGCCGAATGGCCTCCTTCTGCACTGTAAAAATTCTATGAAGAGAATTCTTCATTTAAAAACACACAGCAATTTGAGCAGATCTGTTCAGCGTTTCCCTCAAAGAAAATACAGCATCATTGGCCCCATTGCACTGCCTTCTTTTACAGTAGCAAATAATTAACCCTTTTTCACTAGTTAAGGTTTAATACATCGGAATTAACCCATTCAGCCTCAGGCAGAATGGACCTTTGGTGCTTTTATTTTACAGGTAATCTCCAGCAGCCTGAAGAATGAGAATCTACCTTCAAATGTTTGATCATTGCACTGTCAGAGACTGACTTTTAAAAAGAAAACGTTACCCGTTCCAGCCAATTGCAACATGGTAGGGGGATTTGGAGCAAGGCGTGTGACTATTTATCCATGCATTAGGATTACAGTGTATGATTAATAAGGGGATCAGGGGTTATGGGGAGAAGGCAGGAGAATGGGGATGAGAATATATCAGCCATGATTGAATGGTGGAGCAGACTCGCTGGGCCGAGTGGCCTCATTCTGCTCCTATGTCTTATGGTCTTATTAGTCTTTGCTCAATTATTTAAAATTCTCTGGTTTCAGCTAATTGACTGCTGCATATAGCAGCATGCATGTTAAGTGTACCAACAACTGCTCTGAAGGTTTCCAACCCCCCAGTAGGGTAAAAAAAAAAGATCAATCCTGAACTGGATAAAGGACAAAAAAATAATAGTCTCACAACTCCTTACAGGAAGTTATTCATAAAGAAAAAAAAAAAAACTTTTCTTAAACTAAAAACTGGATATTCAAGGAGGAAGAAAACAAATTATTTGATTTAATTGACTGTCACATTTTTCCTACAAAAAGCCAGGAGTAGACTTAATAATCATTAATGCCAAGGTCCACAAAAATGGCTTACACATGACACTTGCAACTTCATTGCTACAGGCAATACGGATACAGTGAGTTGTTGATTGGTTCATCTGTACAAAAGAAATTACATAAGGAAAACCACAACAAAATCACGACACATGAAGGATAAAAGGTATTTTAATTACCAAAGTCACACGGCTTTGCGATGATATTCAGGTGGTGCCACTTCATAATCACTTGGACTGAAGAGACTTGAAGCATTCTTCACCAAGTACCTGAAGAGGATGGGCGAGAGAAGGAATTGCCAAGTTATGCAAACATGCTTGGAAACATGGTAATAGATCACCAGAAAAGTTATCGAGATGTTAGTGACAGGCTTAGTTTCTCTCCCCCCCCTCTACATTCAGTAAGGAAGTTCTTTGGAAATTCAAACATCAAAGCACCGGAATCTCAATTTCAAGGGTGGCGTACAACAAGGGGCAAAGCCGTTAAACATTCACAGACTACAAAAGAGTGGGCAGGGATGAGCCGCGAGTCCGAGAGAGCGGGCGAAGAAGAGATGCGATTGTGAGGGAGCGGCGGCGAGGGTGTGAGGGAGCGGCGGCGAGGGTGAGAGGGAGCGGCGGCGAGGGTGCGAGGGAGCGGCGGCGAGGGTGCGAGGGAGCGGCGGCGAGGGTGCGAGGGAGCGGCGGCGAGGGTGCGAGGGAGCGGCGGCGAGGGTGCGAGGGAGCGGCGGCGAGGGTGCGAGGGAGCGGCGGCGAGGGTGCGAGGGAGCGGCGGCGAGGGTGTGAGGGAGCGGCGGCGAGGGTGTGAGGGAGCGGCGGCGAGGGCGTGAGGGAGCGGCGGCGAGGGCGTGAGGGAGCGGCGGCGAGGGTGTGAGGGAGCGGCGGCGAGGGTGTGAGAGTATGCGAGGCGGAGCTCGAGTGTGAGAGAGCGGGTGGGCGAGGAGGAGCCGCGAGTGAGAGCGTGCGAGGAAGAGCCGTGAGTGTCAGAGAGCGTGCGAGGAAGAGCCGTGAGTGTCAGAGAGCGTGCGAGGAAGAGCCGTGAGTGTCAGAGAGCGTGCGAGGAAGAGCCGTGAGTGTCAGAGAGCGTGCGAGGAAGAGCCGTGAGTGTCAGAGAGCGTGCGAGGAAGAGCCGTGAGTGTCAGAGAGCGTGCGAGGAAGAGCCGTGAGTGTCAGAGAGCGTGCGAGGAGGAGCAGTGAGTGTGAGAGAGCGTGCGAGGTGGAGCCGTGTCACCGAGCTTACCAGGAGGAGCCGAGAGTGTGAGTGAGCGTACGAGGAGGAGCTGTGAGCATGAGGCCTAGTGCGAGGAGGAGCCGCGAGTGTGAGAGAGCACAAGACCAGGATGAATACAAACATCGGTTCAGAGCGTGACGAGGGACCAACCAAAGCAGCCGATTGATGAGCAAGTCCTGCTGAGTATTTTCACTCTTTTAAACTCATTGCTTAATGCTAAGGCAGGGACTAAAACAAAAATAAAACCAGTGTCCAGAATAGTACAATTATAATAAAAACGTTCGGTAAGAAACAAGGTTTCTAGCTAACGTAAATAAGGCCCCTCGCTAGCATAAAAACATTTTCGGCAGAGAGCAAGTAGCTTAATCGTGAGGGATTTCATGGGAGGAGACCTCAGGCCCGTGTAATGCTCCTCCTGCACATTGTGGGAAATTAGGGGCCATTTGCACAGGATTGTCCAAACGCCGCTTCTAGCTAACCGATTCCAGAGCTGGAGCTGCGGGTGGACTCACTGTGGAGCATCCATGATACGGAGGAATTTGTGGATAGAACGTTTAGCGAGCTGGTCGCACCGCTGGTGAGGATTGCACAGGCAGAAAGTGAATGGGTGACCATCAAGAAGAGTAAAAGACTTAGGAAGGTAGTGCAAGAATCCCCTGTCGTCATCCACCTCTCAAACAGATAGTGTTTTGCTGGGGATGGAGGGAATGACCTCTCAAGGGAAAGCAGCAGCAGCCAAGTTCATGGAACCATGGGTGGCTCTGCTGCTAATATGGGTGGGCTAAAGTGATAGGGGATTCAACAGTTGGGGGCAGACACAAACCTGTGGCACAAACATGAATCAAGGATGGTATGTTGTCTCCTTGGTGCCAGGATCCGGGATGTCATGGAGTGGCTGCAGGGCATTCTGGGGTGGGAAGGTGGACAGCCAGTGGTCGTGACACACATTTGTACCAACGACACAAGGGATAAGGGCCTGCAAGCGGACTACAGGAAGTTAGGTCATAAACTAAAATGCAGGACCTCAAAAGTAGTAATCTCAGGATTACGCCGAGTTCCACACTCGAGAGAACAGGAATAGGAGGATAGATCAGATGAATGCATGGCTGAGAGATGAGGGATTCAGATTCTTGAGGCACTGGGACCGGTTCTGGGGCAGCTGGAACTTGTACAAACCGGACGGATTGCACCCGGGCAGAGCTGGGGCCAATATCTTTGCGGCGGCTTTCGCTAGTTCTGTTGGGGACAATTGAAACTAATGTTGCATGGGGATGGGATCCCAGGAGTAGGATCAGTCGGTCAAATTCAGATCAGGAAAATGGAAGGTAGAACGCTAGCTGGTGATCTGGAAGTTGTAGTGAATGACTCGGAGAAGCAAAGTTTAAAAGTGGCCAGCAAGACAAAACTGCAGAGTTAAAACCTTTATACTTCAATGCAAGAAGTATTACAAACAAATTTGATGAGTTAAAGGCACAGGCACATGGCAGCAGGATGCCGTCGCTATAAAGGAAACATGGCTAAAGGAGGGGCAAAATTGTCTGCTCAATATCCCTGGTTATAGAGTCTTCAGACACAATAGAGTGGGAGATAAAATTGGAGGGGGGAGTAGCACTAATGGTTAAAGAAAAAAATCTAAATGGGTCAACAAATGAGGCTTTATAGGTTGTGCTTGGAAATAAAAAAGGGGCAGTCAATGCTACTGGGAGTATACTACAGACCCTCAAATACGGAAAGGGAGATAGAAGATCAAACATGTTGGCAAATGTCTTCAAGAACAAGCGGATAATAATAGTAAGACACTTTAAACTATCGCAATATCAACTGGGATACAAACATTACGTAGGGAACGGAGGAAGAAAAATTTGTGCCGTGTGTCCAGGAAAGTTATTTCAACCAATTAGTGACAAACCCAAAGACAGGAGGTACAATTCTAGACCTAGTCTTGGCTGAGGTGGAATGGCCTGCGTTGCAAGAGGTTGAATCAGTGGAAAGCACGAAAACGTGACATCTTAAATGTACAATTGGACATGCCCCCTCCAAGAATAAGATGGTACGGCCAAAGCTAGACCTCCCTGGTTGTCTCGGGAGTACAGGAAAAGGTCAAACAGAAAAAGAAAGGATAAGATAGGCACAAAGAACTAAGAACTGCAGATAGCCTAGACGAGTATAGACAGTACAGGGACAAAGTCAAAAAGGAATAAGGAAATTAAAGAGAGGCTATGAAAAAAAATTTGCAAGCAGAGTTAAAGACAATCCAAAGATGTTTTACCAATATATTAATGGTAAAAGGTTAGTTAAGGAAAGAGTGGGACCTATAAGAAATGAAGCCTGGAATTTGGGTGTAGATGCAGAGGCTGTGGGAATGGCTTTAAATGAATATTTTGTCTCTGTGTTTACAAGGAAATGGATGATGCAGATGTAGTAGTCCAGGAGGAACACAGATATTGGATGGGATAGTCATAAAGAGGAAGCACTCAAAGGGTTCGAATCCTTGAAAGTTGATATGTCACCAGAGCCAGATGGATTGCTTCCGAGGCTACTGAAAGAAGTCAGGGAGGATATAGCAGATGTGCAGAGGATGATTTTCCAATCCTCAGTAGATACAGGGGAGGTACTGGAGGACTGGAGAAATGCAAACGTGGTTCCAAGGGATCAAAGGAAATGCCAAACAATTACAGGCCAGTTAGTCTTACATCGGTGGTGAGCAGATTGTGTTATATATTAACAATTTGGACGGGGGGGCACGATTGGGAAATTTGCAGATTGGTCGAATGGTGGATAGTGTAGAGGATGCTATAATCTCCAAAATTACATAGATGGGTTGGTGGAGTGGGCGATAAAGTGGCAGATGAAAGTGTGCGGTCATGCATTTAGGGAGATCAAACAGTTTTAGGGGGTACACAATAAGTGGGAACATACTAAGAGGGGGTAGATGAAGTGCAAGATCTCGGTGTCCAGGTACACAGGGCCCTAAAGGCAGTAATTCAAGTAGTCAAGATTGTAAAGAAAACATATGGAATACTCGTCTTCATTGGCAGAGGTATAGAATGCAAAAGGATATAATTAGGGCAGCACGGTAGCACAGTGGATAGCACTGTGGCTTCACAGCGCCAGGGTCCCAGGTTCGATTCCCCGCTGGGTCACTGTCTGTGCGGAGTCTGCACGTTCTCCCCGTGTCTGCATGGGTTTCCTCCGGGTGCTCCAGTTTCCTCCCACCACAGTCCAAAGATGTGCAGGTTAGGTGGACTAGCCATGATAAATTGCCCTTAATGACCAAAAAGGTTAGGAGGGGTTATTGGGTTACAGTGATAGGATGGAAGTGAGGGCTTAAGTGGGTTGGTGCAGACTCGATAGGCCGAATGGCCTCCTTCTGCACTGTATGTTCTAATAATGTGGAATTGTATAAACCTATGGTGAGGCCACAACTGGAATATTGCATCCAGTTCCTGTAGGACATAATTGCTCTGGAGAGAGTGCAGAAGAGGTCTACAAGAATATTGGCATGGCTAGAAGAGTGTAGCTACAAGGAGAGATTGGATAGGTTGGGGTTATTTTACTTGAAGCAAAGAAGATTAAGTGTGACTTAGTTGAGATGTACAATATTCTGAGGGGAAGTGATTAGAGTGGACAGGATAGAATTGTTTCTCTTGGTGGAGAATTAGAACATAGAACAGTACAGCACAGAACAGGCCCTTCGGCCCTCAATGTTGTGCCGAGCAATGATCACCCCACTGAAACCCACGTATCCACCCTATACCCGTAACCCAACAACCCCCCCCCCCCCCCAACCTTACTTTTATTAGGACACTACGGGCAATTTAGCATGGCCAATCCACCTAACCCGCACATCTTTGGACTGTGGGAGGAAACCGGAGCACCCGGAGGAAACCCACGCACACACGGGGAGGACGTGCAGACTCCGCACAGACAGTGACCCAGCCGGGAATCGAATCTGGGACCCTGGAGCTGTGAAGCATTTATGCTAACCACCATGCTACCGTGCTACCCATATTCTAGAACCTGGGGGGATAGATTCAAGTCAAGTGGTAGAATGTGTAGAATGGACATGAGAAAGACCTTTGTGCAGAAAGTAGTGAGAGTCTGGAATTTGTTGCCAGAGTTGGTGGTGGAGACAGAGACCATAAACTCGTTTAATAAGTACCTGGATCTACACCTTAAGTGCTGTAAGCTCCAGGGCTATGGAATGGGTGCAGGAAGGTGGGATTAGAAAGAGCACCTGGGTGGACAAGGTGGGCCGAATGGCCTCCTTTTGTACTGTGACTTTTCTGTGGTTCTAAACTGAAGTTTTAAAAAATAGATTCAGAGTAACCAATTCTTTTCTTTCCAATTAAGGGGCAATTTAGCTTGGCCAATCCACCTAAACTGCACATCTTTTGGGTTGTGGTGGCGAAACCCACGCAAACACGGGGAGAATGTGCAAACTCCACACAGACAGTGACCCTGTGCCGGGATCGAACCCGGGCCCTCTGCACCGTCAGGCAGCAGTGCTAACCACTGCGCCACCCAGTTCTAAACTGAAGTTACGCGAACATAAGAAATAGAAGGAGGAAGCCGGACCTGCTCCACTGTTCAATGGATGTTCTTCTAAATCAACCCCTCTTCTTTGGGCAAGAATTTTAAAAATCAAGACATTGCTGGACTGGAAGCCGATGTCGGCGAGAAAGTGAGAAAACACAAGATGATAGCAGGACAAGTTAAGACAAATTCAGCAGAGTTTTGGATGACCAAGTTTCCAGAGGGTAGACAGGAGTATATTAGAATAATCAAATCTAGTGGTGGGGAAGACACGAGAGGCATTTGCTGAATTTATATCTTGAAATTTACATAAATGTTCCACAGTACACCAAGAAATTTTAAATAAACATTTTCCACTGGGAAATTCTACACTGACTTCCCTTATAGTGATTGTTGATCACTGAGGCTTGCAGCGTACAAGAAGCCATTGGGCCCCAATAAGGACATACCCGTGATGGCTGAAGATTTAACAATTGTACTTACTTTAAGAAATCGTGCAAGTAATTCAGCAGCAAGGCTAGACTCTTCTCATCCAGAGGTGTATATGCCAACATTGCTCCTATTCGCACTGACAGAAAAAGCAGGGCACAAGATCAAACCAGCCGTTCAGCCCATCAGATTCCATATGTTCCACATGTCTCCTCCCACCCTTCATCAACACCAGACATACCTAAATATCAGGTGTCAACCTGGTGAAGCTACAACACAGGCTGCCCTAGTTTTTCCCGCTGTAAGCTCTCCAGCCATAAACAGATATTTTAAAAAATGTACCTGTCAATCGATAACATTTGGCTCATCCAATCACAGACTGGTTTCAGAGCCCAACACTAGCCAACGAACAGAGGAACCAGCCAGTGATTGCCTGAGCGGACTTGAGCATTTAAAAAGAAATTCTTTCTGGGAAGCTTTGAATTTGAACACGTAGGAGGACGTGACAGACACTTAAAAATGCCTCGCGGGCCACATCCAACTTACTGGGTGGGTCTTGGAGAAGCCCGACCTACAAGGACAAGGACAGTAGAGGGGCTGGTTTAGCACACTGGGCTAAATCGCTGGCTTTTAAAAGCACACCAAGGTAGGCCAGCAGCACGGTTCAATTCCCGTACCAGCCTCCCCGAACAGACGCTGGAATGTGGCGACTAGGGGCTATTCACAGTAACTTCATTTGAAGCCTACTTGTGACAACAAGCGATTTTCATTTTCAGATACCAGGGGACACTACCACCTGGAGGTTCCCCTCCCAAGACACTCACATCCTGATTTGGAAATATTTTGCCGTTCCTTCACTGTCACTGGGTCAAAATCTGGAAATTCCCTTCCTATCAGCACCCTAGGTGTACCTGCACCACATGGGCTGCAGCGGTTCCAGAAGGCACCTCGCCACCACCTTCTCAAGGGCAACCAGGGATAAGCAATAAATTCTGTTCTACCCAACAATGCCAACAAACTAATTCGCCATCGAGCGTTTTGCAATATCCTGAGAGCGCCGTACAAATGAGAATTAATTCTTATAAAGTATTTCATTGAATCAGGGTAGGATTAGTCTGTCCTGTGTTCAGTGGCTTAACACGCACTGACTGTTCGCAAATGAGGAGGCACAGATATGGCCGTGTTAGCTGTGGGCTGTGACCATATCCAAAACAAAAGAGGGAAAAAGAACTGCAAAGAACCAAAACCAATTCTTAAAATCAACAGAACTCACCAAACAATCGAAGGAGATGTGGCGCTCCATAAATCTGTGACATAGGGTGCATCTGGATGATCGGCCAAGATTTCTGCGTATTGTGGTCTCTCAAATTTGTACAGCAGTTGTGTCCCCAACATCACATTGAAATATTCCTTAATTCCTGCGACTACTTCATTAACAGCATATTCCCTAGAGATTAAAAAGGCACTAAGCAACCAGCAAAAAACCTATTTTAATAAAATGAGCTTCTATTTGGATGAATCAAGGCACGAGAATGAGCGCATAGTCAGAAACCAGAGATCGTGCGCCAGCCTTTAACATTCTGCAACGGCATTCATAAAAGATTTATCCTCATTTTGATTTTTTTTGATAATTAACTTAAATCTGTGTCCTCTTATCATCATTACCTGTGCAGTTTAGCACAGGGCTAAATCACTGGCTTTGAAAGCAGACCAAGCAGGCCAGCAGCACGGTTAGATTCCCGTACCAGCCTCCCCGAACAGGCGCCGGAATGTGGTGACTAGGGGCTTTTCACAGTAACTTCATTGAAGCCTACTCGTGACAATAAGCGGTTTTCATTTCATTTCAATCAATCCTCCAGGTTTTCTCTTATCTTCACCAACAGTCTCGCTCCCAATTTCTTTGCTAGCCCTACCTTCCCTCGTGCCTGAAGACTGGTTTAATCATATTTGCGTGCTCGTCGCCCAGTGGTGTGCGCCTTGCTCCCTTCCCTCTGCCTCGCCTGTTATAATGCTATAAGATTTTGCATGAGCCTCTCTATGCAGACTACACTATCAGCTACTTATTTCAAGTGAAGAATTTCATAACACCATAATAGATTTTTTTAAAAAATGGTAACCAAATATGAAGTTTTCAATACACACTATTATCCCGTACATTTTTCATTATAGTTAAAAAATGTTTTCTTCCCCAAAGAAAACCACTTACCAGGGTGACTGCAGTCTGGAACAATTTGACGTCAAGCACACCAATCAAACACTGTACATTTATGTCAGGATAGCTCCAGCTGCGAGTAACTTTCAATCTTCAATAAAGCGATCATCACCAACCGAAACCACGAGAATGGGTTCCCGCAGAGGAAGGGGGTGGACAATTACTGACATCAGTTTCTCCACAGGGTTCCACCCCAAGTCACAACATGAGTTCCAGCAATCATTCCAAGCATTGGCTAACTGCATTATATTGAAAGCCAATCGCCACACCAAAAAAAAAGAAAATCACTCACTTGTTATTGTCTGTGTTCCCACGTGACTTTTTGTAGTTGGCATATTCTTCCAAGACTGTGTCTACGTTCTTTTTCGCAGGCAGGTGAAACAGCTTTAGCGAGAGGAAAGATTACTCATTAGGTTATGTAGCTGTGAAAGAACGTGCAAACCTTGATCAATACAAATTTATAATGCAACACCCATTCTCAATTACTAAAAATAGCAATTTATCAATTGGGCCAAAGATTTCCAATTGTATTGTCGGAAAGATTTAAAATTGATGTTGTGGCTCATAGTGATTATTTTATCTAATTCATGGCTATAAATCCTGCAACGCTAAAGGCTAAAAGAATACAGAAACACAATTACCGAAATGTAACGTGCAGTTTTATCACTTCCGAATACAAGACTTTCAGCAAGGATCTCTTAACCAAGGCTTCAATTACATTAGCAGCAATTTAATGCAACAGAAGGAAATGTCAAAGTCTATCATTGAACACGTGAGTCAGTATAACTAGTCTGCAAGATTTTCAGACAAGGCCACTGACCTTGGCCCAGATAAAGGTGGATCGTGTCCACCGTCAAAACAAACTGACGGCAACATGGAATTACATATCTACAGCACAGAGGCGCCATTCAGCCCAATAACTGTATAATAGTTTGTATGCTACAAATGAGCATCCTCCCACCGTTAATCCCACCTCATCCACATATCCCTCTATTCGTTCCTCCAGAATAGCAGACTACAGAAATCAAATTCATGTGTTTTCGGGCAAATCAACTTCAAAACCAATCTTCGTAGAAAAAAAAACAGATGGTGGGCCCACTCCTCTGCTGTCACTGGTCCATCCGTACAAAAACATTACCGTCTTCCTACATTCTTGCAAAGTCATAATCCATTCCACCCACAAGTGAAATGTGCTAAGAGCTGCCTTCACTTAGTTTAAGCTTATCCCGCTGTATATTTATAAATCAAAGTCTTTAAAGGACTAGCTAAGTTTAAAAGCATCCTATGCATTGTTAAAAAAATGACAGATCCAATGTGCAAGTGATCACTGGGTAACACAGTAGCACAGTGATTAGCGCTATGGCTTCACAGCGGCAGGGTCCCAGGTTCGATTTCCCGCTGGGTCACTGTGTGCGGAGTCTGCACGTTCTCCCCATGTCTATGAGGGTTTCCTCCGGGTGCTCTGGTTTCCTCCCACAGTTCAAAAATGTGCAGGTTAGGTGGATTGGCCATGATAAATTTTCCCTTAGCTTACATGGGGTTGCTGGGTTACAGAGGTGGAGGTGTGGGCTTACGTAAGGTGCTCTTTCCAAGAGCCGGTGCAGACTCGAATGGCCTCCTTCTGCACTGTAGATTCTATGATTCTATGAACCCAGAACTACTCTAACACGTTGACCAATTTATAAAATCACTTTCTAGATCCAACTGGGTGCAGGAGATATGAAGCATTGCATTCTAAGAAACGGAAGACTCATTTCCCTTCAAATTTTCCCTCTGCAACATTGCTCCTCCCCAGGGAAATACATTGCAGTCCTGCATTGTGAGCAACATTCATTATATTCAAGGAGTTTAACCTGCACAATTCCCGAGAGCTGTAAATTCATGGGAAGAAAAGCACATCATTGGAAAGCAAAGTCATTGTAAACTTCACCGTGCCTTGCTGGAGAAAGGGGAGCGCAGACCTGTTAAATCCAAGAGACTGACAGCAAAAAGAGTTTACATTTTACTGTTACAGCATAGCTGGGTAGCTTCCTCTACTCAGGCCAAAAACATGCTGTGATCTCAAGGTTCCTGACACCTGGACAACAATTTTAATTTACAACACCACCCCGGCCTGTGGCTTGAAGGGAGATTGTCAATTCACTAATCATTGCTGAATTAGGAACGGACTTGCACTGTGGGCTTCTGTTAAATTTGAATCCGAGTCAAGGTTGTGTAAATGATTTTCACTGAACCCCTAGCCCAGGTCTCAAGGTGAAAGGCCAGTATCAAGCCCACAGCACAACCAATTACTGCTACAGTTAACTTTTTTGTACTGCTTCAGAGGTTTCTCTACATGCACAAGACCCCTGCACTGCCAGCATTTAAGTACAGTAAGAAGTCTTACAACACCAGATTAAAGTACAACAGGGTTGTTTCAAACACTAGCTTTCGGAGCACTGCTCCAGAAGCTGAGGAAGGAGTAGTACTCCGAAAGCTCGTGTTTGAAACAAACCTGTTGGACTTTAACCTGGTGTTGTAAGACTTCTTACTGTGCTCACCCCAGTCCAACGCCGGCATCGCCACATCATAGCATTTAAGTACTGCAGGAAACTCAAGGCTTCAATATATCCACTCTCCATAAAATTGTTAAAGCAATTCAATCACATTAAAGATCCAGAAAGGGAAAATAGAAAAATGCCCGTGCAGTAATCAACAATTCTGCAGGTAGCAAAACAGATCAATAAATAATAAAATGACAACTTCACACAGACCTGAAAGACATCTATTCCAAGAATCCAGAAAAATGTTTTGACAAGCTGTTCTACTTCTTCAATCCTGAAGTCTCGTGACGCCAGGTCAAACATGGGTATGGAAACCCCCTGCTGATTACCATATACATTCCTTCCTCCATGTTGAGCACCACTTGGAGGAAGCACAGAGGGTGGCAAGGATGCAGAATGTACTCCAGGGGGGTGGGTGGGGTGGGTGTGTGTGTGTGTGTGTGTGTGTGTGTGTGTGGGTGGTGGTGTCCATCACGAAGAGTGGCTCCAGAATACCACCACAGATGAAGCTGGCCAAAAGGACACAGCTGCTATAAAGGGACTGCGGCAGGTGGCAAGGGACCCAACAAGAGGGAAAAACATGCTGGATTTCAATTCCACCAACCTGCCTGCTGTAGATGCATCTGTCCATGACAGTATCGGTAGAAGTGACCACCACCGCACAGTCCTTGTGGAGACAAGGACGCCAACATCAGACTCTTTATTAACGACAGCTCCTGCTTCAACACTATAATCCCAGCCAAGGTCATTTCAAAGCCCCTGAGCCTAGGATTTGGCTCCTCACTCTGCAACTAGATCCTCGACTTCCTGACCCATAGACCACAATCAGTAAGGATGAACAACACCTCCTCCACAATAGTGTTCACCACCGGGGTCCCACAAGGCTGCGTACTTAGCCCCCTACTACACTCCACATGCACATACGATTGTGTGCCAAAATTTGGATCCAACTCCATCTGCAAGTTTGCTGACAATGCGATCGTAGTGGGTCGGATCTCGAACAACGCGAGTCACAATACAGGAGGGAGATAGAGAACCTAGTGGAATGGTGCAGCAACAAGAATCTATCCCTCAATGCCAGCAAAACTAAAGAGCTGGTCATTGACTTCAGGAAAAGTATTTACATTCTCCTGTCTGCATCAACAGGGCCGAGATGGAGATGGTTGACAGCTTCAAATTCCTCTTACCAACTTTTACAGGTGTACCGTAGAAAGCATCCCATCTGGCTGCATCACAGCCCAGTATGGCAACTGCTCGGCCCAAGACTGTAAGAGAGTCGTGAACACCGCCCAGTCCATCACACGAACCTGCCTCACATCCACTAACCTTGTCTACAGCTCCCGCTGCCTTGGGAAAGCAGGCAGCATAATCAAACGCCCCTCCCACCCAGCTTACTCACTGTTCCAACTTCTTCCATTGGGCAAGAAATACAAAAGTATGAGAACACACACCAACAGATTCAAAAACAGCTTCTTTCCCACTGTTACCAGACTCATAAACAACCATCTTATGGACTGATCTGATCTCATCTCACACCTTTTCTAACAAGTAATACTGCACTCCGGTATGCTTCACCCGATGCTGGTGACTATGCATTTACATTGTGTATTTTATGTTGGCCCCATTATGTATTTTCTTTTCATATATGGAATGATCTGTCTGAGCTGCACGTAGAACAATATTTTCAACTGTTCCTCGGTACACGTGACAATAAAGAAATCCAAACCAAGTGCTGTCTTCACATTCAGGGTACCATCCATCACGTTGTGTGGCCTTATCACCCTGCTAAATGTGATAGACTTGGAACAGAACTCGCAACTCAAGACTGGGCATCCGCGAGGCGCTGTGGGCCATCAGCAGTGGCAGAATTGTACTCAACCACAATCTGCAACCTCATGGCCCAGCATATACCCTGGTTGGTTTAGCTCACTCGGCTAAATCGCTGGCTTTTAAAGCAGACCAAGCAGGCCAACAGCACGGTTCGATTCCCGTACCAGCCTCCCCGGACAGGCGCCGGAATGTGGTGACTAGTGGCTTTTCACAGTAACTTAATTGAAGACTACTCGTGACAATAAGAGATTTTCATTTCATTTCATTTTTCATATACCCACTTCAACCATTACCACCACGGCAGGGGATCAACTCTGGTTCAGTGAAGAGTGCAGCCATAGTAATAAGAATGTATCAAATAATTAGCTAGCCATGACATGAGAATCTTATCATTGTAAACTGGCGCACATAGACACTGAATTAATTTTGATGGACATTAGTGAATCTTAAGTAATGACCAATCTTTGATTAGTAAACCATCTTCTAAGTGACCGACATCGATTTGAACAAATTAGGTGTCTCAGCTGAGAATTAGAAACCAATGAGAGTGAATGAGGGATTAGACGACCGATAAGAATTTCCTTAAAATAAGACCTCGTGGTTACAGGGTTGTTCCGAATTTATATTTTAAGAATTTTTGAACCATTTATCGATTTATTTTGTATTGAAGTAATTTCTTTATACTTTTCTTATGCTTTATGTTTAATGCTTATCTCTTTGTTCTGGTCAGTTTATAAACTATTTTATATTAGCACCCTGTTTCCCTTGGTTTCTGTGGCTATGACTCATCTTTCATTCTCACTCCACAGTATAAATATTTATCACTGTCTCTGTCTTTTAGCTTTGACAAAAGAGCCATCGGACTCTTTTCTCTCCCGACAGATGCTGCTAGACCTGCTGGGATTTTCCACCATTTTCTCCCTGGACAATTGCCATCCAGCACCACTCTCCTCCGCCTGGCTAAACTCCTTCTATCTCTCAACAACTTTTCCTTTAACTCATCCCATTTCCTCCAAATTAAACGTGTACCAATGGGTACCCACATGAGTCCTAGCTACATTTGCCTTTTTATGGGGTATGTGGAACATTCTGGGTCCCCTCCCACAGCTCCTTTACCGATACATTGATGACTATTTTGGTGCTGCTTCATGCTCTCATCCAGATTTGGAAAAATTCATCGACTTCACTTCCAGTTTCCACCCTCCATCACTTTCACCTGGTCCATCACAGACACTTCCCTTTCTTGATCTTTCTGTCTCCATTTCTGGCAATAGACTATCTACTAATATCCATTACACACCCACTAACTCCCACAGCTATCTGGACCACAGCTCTCCTCACCCAACACTCTGTAAGGACTCCATCCCTTTCTCTCAACTCCTTCGCCTCCGTCGCATTTGTTCCGATGATGCCACTTTCCAAAATGGTGCTTCGAAAATGTGTTCCTTCTTCCTCACCCATGACTTCCCACCTACAGTTGTTGACAGGGCCCTCAACAGTGTGCGGTCCATTTCCCGCACCAGTACTCTTGCCCCCTCCCCTCCCTCCCAGAACAGGGATAGAGACCCCCGCGTTCTCACATTTCATCCCACCAGCCTCTGTATGCAAAGCTTAATCCTCCGCCATTTTCGCCAACTCCAGCGTGATGCCACCACCAAACACATCTTGGATGGTATGTTGCCTCCCTGAAGCTAGGGTCAAGGATGTCTTTCGCAGCAGGTACAGGACATTCTGGAGTAGGAGGGTGAACAGCCAGTGGTCATGGTACACATTGGTACATATGACATAGGTAAAAAAGGAATGAGGTCCTAAAGGCAGAATACAGGGAGCTAGGAAGGAAGTTAAGAAATCGGACCTCAAAGGTAGTGATCTCAGGATTACTACCGGTGCCACGTGCTAGTCAGAGTAGAAATGACAGGATATATAGAATGAATGCGTGGCTGAAGAGATGGTGTCGGTGGGGGGGGGGGGGGCGTTTCAGATTCCTGGGGCATTGGGACCGGTTCTGGGAGAGGTGGGACCTGTACAAACTGGACAGGTTACACTTGGGCAGGACTGGAACTGATGTCCTATTTGCCAGGAGCGGTTGGGGAGGGTTTAAACTAAAATGTCAGGGGGGTGGGAACCTAAGCAAGGAGTCAGAGAAAGAGGGAGAAAGGACAAAAGCAAAAGGTAGGAAAGCGAATAAGAGAAGTGATAGGTGGAGAAACCGTGGACAAAATTCAAACAGGGCAGTAGAGAAAAATATTGGGAGCAAGACAAGCATTGTGAAATAGACAAACTTAAAAGGCTCTGTGCTTTAATGCACGGAGCATTTGCAATAAAGTGGATGAACTAATCGCACAGATAGATATAAATGGGTATGATATAATGGGGATTACGGAGACATGGCTGAAGGATGAACAGGGATGGGAACCGAATGTTCCAGGGTTCTCAGTATTTAGGAAGGACAGGCATAAAAGAAAATGTGGTGGCATGGCACCTCTGGTTAAAGAAGAAATTAACACAATAGAGAGAGAGGATATTAGCTCTGACAATGTGGAATCTGTATGGGTAGAATTGAGAAATACCAAGGGACAAAAAACATTAGTGGGTGTCATATATAGACCCCCAAACTGCAGTGGTGAGGATGGGAATGGCATTAAACACAAAATTAGAGATGCATGTAATAAGGGAATATCGGTGATCATGGGTGATTTTAATCTTCACATCGATTGGGCAAATCAAATTAGCCACAATGCCATAGAGGAGGAATTCCTGAAGTGTATAGAGGATGGTTTTCTTGACCAATATGTGGAGGAACCAACTAGAGAGCAGGCCACCTTAGACTGGGTACTGTGTAATGAGAAGGGAATCATTGCCAATCTGGCTGTATGAGATGCCTTGGGGATGATCGACCCTAACATGACAGAATTTTTTATCAAGATGGAGAGTGAAGTAGTTGATTCGGAGACTAGGGTGCTGAATCTTAATAAAGGGAACTATGAGGATATGAGGCACGAGCTGGCCTTGATAGATTGGGGAGAGTTACTTAAAGGGATGACAGTGGATAGACAATGGAAAACATTCAAGGAACACATGGAGGAACTACAGCAACTGTTCATTCCTGTCTGGCACAAAAGCAAAGGGGGTAAGAGGGCCAATCCATGGCTTACAAAGGAAATTAGAAATAGTATCCAATCCAAGGAAGAAGCATACAGATTGGCCACGAAAAATAATAGGTCTGAGGATTGGGAGCAGTTTAGAATTCAGCAAAGGACGAAGGGATTGATTAAGAAGGGGAAAGTATAGTACGAAAGGAAGCTTGCAGGGAACATAAAGACTGACATTAAGAGTTTCTGCAGATATGTGAAGAGAAAGAGATTGGTAAAGAGAAATGTAGGCCCCCTACAGACAGAAACGGGGGAATGCATAAAACGGGACAAAGAAATGGCTGAGCAATTAAATACATACTTTGGTTCTGTCTTCACAAATGAGGACACAAATCAGATCCCAGAAATGTTGGACAATGAAAGGTTGGGTGAGAGGGAGGAGCTGAGGGAGATCAACAATAATAGAGAAATGGTGCTGGGAAAACTGATTGTATTTAAGGCGTTTAAATCCCCAGGGCCTGAGAATCTGCATCCCAGAGTGCTTAAGGAGGTGGCTCTAGAAATAGTGGATGCATTGGTAGTCATCTTCCAGGATTCTATCGACTCTGGAGCTGTCCCTGCAGATTGGAGGGTAGCTCACGTCATTCCGATATACAAAAAGAGGTAGAGAGAAAGCAGGGAATTATAGACCAGTAAGCCCAACATCGGTAGTGGGAAAAATGCTTGAATCCATTATCAAGGACTTTATAGCGAATATTTAGAAAGCAGTGGCAGGATCAGTCAGAGTCAGCATGGATTTATGAAGAGAAAATCAGGCTTGACAAATCTGTTGGAATTCTTTGACGAGGTAACCAGTACAGTTGACGAGGGGGAGCCAGTCGATGTGGTATATTTGGACTTTCAGAAAGCGTTTGACAAAGTCCTGCACAAGAGATTATTGTGCAAAATTAAAGCGCATGGGATTGGGGGAAATGCATCGAGGTGGATAGAAAACTGGTAGGCAGAGGGGAAACAAAGAGTAGGGATTAATGGGTCCTTTTCAAATTGGCAGGCAGTAACCAGTGGGGTACCACAGGGATCGGTGCTGGGATCCCAGCTATTCACAATATATATTAATGATTTGGATGAGGGAACAAAATGTAACATCTCAAAGTTTGCAGATGATACCAAATTAGGTGGGAGGGTGAATTGTGACGAGGATGCAGGGATCCTACAGCAAGGTCTGAACAGGTTGGGCAAATGGGAAAATCAATGGCAGATGCAGTATAATTTGGATAAGTGTGATGTTATTCATTTTGGAAGCAAAAACAGGAAGGCAGATTACTGCTTTCCTGGTGAATGGTTGTAAATTGGGAGAGGGGCGTGTGCAGCGGGACCTGAGTGTCCTTGTGCACCAGTCGCTGAAGGTAAGCATGCAGGCGCAGCAGGTGGTAAAGAAGGCTAATGGTATGTTGGCCTTCATTGCAAGAGGTTTCGAGTAGAGGCAGGGATGTGTTGCTGCAAATATACAGTGCATTAGTGAGGCCACACTTGGGAGTATTGTGTGCAGTTTTGGTCTCCTTTTCTGAGGAAGGATGTTCTTGCTCTCGAGGGAGTGCAGCAAAGGTTTACCAGACTGATTCCGGGGATGGCAGGACTGTCATATGAGGAGAGATTGACGAGGTTGCGATTGTTCTCGCTGGAGTTCAGAAGAATGAGAGGGGAATTTCTTAGAGAATTATAAAATTCTAACAGGACTAGACAGGGTAGATGCAGGGAAGATGTTACCAATGATAGGTGTGTCCAGAACCAGGGGTCACAGCCTGAGGATTCTGGGTAAACCATTTTGGACAGAGATAAGGGCAGAAACAAAAGGAAGTAAGGGGAAAAGTGCAAGGCAGAGAAGACATAGTCAGAAATCCATAAGGGCGACAGTACAAGGTACAGTGACTGAGGGGAGCACAGTGAATAGGCCCAGTAATAACAAAATGAATAAAACTGGAGATGTTAAGATTCAAAACAGAGGTAAAAAAACCAACATAAGTGTACTTTACCTGAATGCTCGTAGTATTCGGAATAAAGTAAATGAGTTGGTGGCACAAATCATCGTAAATGACTATGATTTAGTGGCCATTACTGAAACATGGTTAAAGGATGGTCACGACTGGGAGTTAAATATCCGAGGGTATCAAACTATTCGGAAGGACAGAGTGGATGGTAAGGGAGGTGGTGTTGCTCTGTTATTTAAGGATGACATCCGGGCAATAGTAAGGGATGACATCGGTGCTATGGAGGATAAGGTTGAATCCATTTGGGTGGAAATCAGGAATAGTAAGGCGAAAAAGCCACTGATAGGAGTAGTCTATCGGCCACCAAATAGTAACGAGATGGTGGGGCAGGCAATAAACAAAGAAATAACTGATGCATGTAGAAATGGTACAGCAGTTATCATGGGGGATTTTAATCTACATGTCGATTGGTTTAACCAGGTCGGTCAAGGCAACCGTGAGGAGGAGTTTATAGAATGTATCCGCGATAGTTTCCTAGAACAGTATGTAATGGAACCTACGAGGGAACAAGCGGTCCTAGATCTTGTCCTGTGTAATGAGACAGGATTGATTCATGATCTCATAGTTAGGGATCCTCTCGGAAGGAGCGATCACAATATGGTGGAATTTAAAATACAGATGGAGGGTGAGAAAGTAAAATCAAATACTAGTGTTTTGTGTTTAAACAAAGGAGATTACAAGGGGATGAGAGAAGAACTAGCTAAGGTAGACTGGGAGCTAAGACTTTATGGTGGAACAGTTGAGGAACAGTGGAGAACCTTCCAAGCGATTTTTCACAGTGCTCAGCAAAGGTTTATACCAACAAAAAGGAAGGACGGAAGAAAGAGGGAAAATCGACCGTGGATATCTAAGGAAATAAGGGAGAGTATCAAATTGAAGGAAAAAGCATATAAAGTGGCAAAGATTGCTGGGAGATTAGAGGACTGGGAAATCTTTAGGGGGCAACAGAAAGCTACTAAAAAAGCTATAAAGAAGAGTAAGATAGAGTATGAGAGTAAACTTGCTCAGAATATAAAAACAGACAGTAAAAGTTTTTACAGATATATAAGACAAAAAAAAGTGGCTAAGGTAAATATTGGTCCTTTAGAGGATGAGAAGGGAGTTTTAATAATGGGAAATGAGGAAATGGCTGAGGAACTGAACAGGTTTTTTGGGTCGGTCTTCACAGTGGAAGACACAAATAACATGCCAGCGACTGATAGAAATGAGGCTATGACAGGTGAGGACCTTGAGAGGATTGTTATCACTAAGGAGGGAGTGATGGGCAAGCTAATGGGGCTAAAGGTAGACAAGTCTCCTGGCCCTGATGGAATGCATCCCAGAGTGCTAAAAGAGATGGCTAGGGAAATTGCAGATGCACTAGTGATAATTTACCGAAATTCACTAGACTCTGGGGTGGTCCCGGTGGATTGGAAATTAGCAAACGTGACGCCACTGTTTAAAAAAGGAGGTAGGTAGAAAGCAGGAAATTATAGGCCAGTGAGTTTAACTTCGGTAATAGGGAAGATGCTGGAATCTATCATCAAGGAAGAAATTGCGAGGCATCTGGATAGAAATTGTCCCATTGGGCAGACGCAGCATGGGTTCGTTAAAGGCAGGTCATGCCTAACTAATTTAGTGGAATTTTTTGAGGACATTACCAGTGCAGTAGATAACGGGGAGCCGATGGATGTGGTATATCTGGATTTCCAGAAAGCCTTTGACAAGGTGCCACACAAAAGGTTGCTGCATAAGATAAAGATGCATGGCATTAAGGGTAGAGTAGTAGCATGGATAGAGGATTGGTTAATTAATAGAAAGCAAAGAGTTGGGATAAATGGGTGTTTCTCTGGTTGGCAATCAGTAGCTAGTGGTGTCCCTCAGGGATCCGTGTTGGGCCCACAATTGTTCACAATTTACATTGATGATTTGGAGTTGGGGACCAAGGGCAATGTGTCCAAGTTTGCAGATGACACTAAGATGAGTTGTAAAGCGAAAAGTGCAGAGGATACTGGAAGTCTGCAGAGGGATTTGGATAGGTTAAGTGAATGGGCTCGGGTCTCGCAGATGGAATACAATGTTGACAAATGTGAGGTTATCCATTTTGGTAGGAATAACAGCAAACGGGATTATTATTTAAACGATAAAATATTAAAGCATGCCGATGTTCAGAGAGACTTGGGTGTGCTAGTGCATGAGTCACAGAAGGTTGGTTTACAAGTGCAACAGGTGATTAAGAAGGCAAATGGAATTTTGTCCTTCATTGCTAGAGGGATGGAGTTTAAGACTAGGGAGGTTATGTTGCAATTGTATAAGGTGTTAGTGCGGCCACACCTGGAGTATTGTGCTCAGTTTTGGTCTCCTTACTTGAGAAAGGACGTACTGGCGCTGGAGGGTGTGCAGAGGAGATTCACTAGGTTAATCCCAGAGCTGAAGGGGTTGGATTATGAGGAGAGGTTGAGTAGACTGGGACTGTACTCGTTGGAATTTAGAAGGATGAGGGGGGATCTTATAGAAACATTTAAAATTATGAAGGGAATAGATAGGATAGATGCGGGCAGGTTGTTTCCACTGGCGGGTGACAGCAGAACTAGGGGACATAGCCTCAAAATAAGGGGAAGTAGATTTAGGACTGAGTTTAGGAGGAACTTCTTCACCCAAAGGGTTGTGAATCTATGGAATTCCTTGCCCAGTGAAGCAGTTGAGGCTCCTTCATTACATGTTTTTAAGGTAAAGATAGATAGTTTTTTGAAGAATAAAGGGATTAAGGGTTATGGTGTTCGGGCCGGAAAGTGGAGCCGAGTTCACAAAAGATCAGCCATGATCTAATTGAATGGCGGAGCAGGCTCGAGGGGCCAGATGGCCTACTCCTGCTCCTAGTTCTTATGTTCTTATAAGGAGACACTTCTTCACCCAAAGAGTGGTGAGCCTGTGGAATTCATTACCACAGGAAGTAGTTGATGCTAAAAGTTTGAATATATTCAGAGACGGCTGGAAACAGCACTTGGGGAAAATGGGATCAAAGGCTATAGGGAGAAAGCAGGATTAGGCTACTGAGTTGGATGATCAGCCATCATCGTGATGAATGGTGTAGCAGGCTCGAAGGGCCAAAAGGCCTCCTCCTGCTCCTATCTTCTATGTATCTTCCCTTCGCTTCCTCTGACAGCATTCCACAGAGACCATTCCTTCCGAGATAATTTAGTCCACGCCTCCACCATACCCAGTATCTCTCCCATCACCTACAGCACCTTCCCATGCAATCGCAGAAGGTGTAACACCTGCCCCTTTTTACTTCTTCCATGCTTAACATCCTAGGCCCAAAACACTCATTCCAGGTAAAGCAGCATTTCACTTGCACCTCTTTCAATCCGGTCTATTGCATTCGCTGCTCCCAACGTGGTCTCCTCTATAATCGGAGACACCAAATGCAGACTGGGTGATCGCTTTGCTGAGCACATCTGGCTGTGCGCATTTAGGACCCTTACCTTCCAGTAGCTTGCCATTTTAACAAAAGACCCTGCTCCCATGCCCACATGTCTGTCCGTGGCCTGCTGCAATGTTCCAGTGAAGCTCAATGCAAACTGGAGATGGTCGCGACTAGGTAAAGTGCTTTTCCTTTTCTAATCTAACAAAGTGTCTGCTCGCTCTTCTCCCAAATGCGAAGAAATGTAACATATGTGCTCCACGATTTTCTGTTTTAAGTACAAGGATTCCGGTTTCTCATTATTTCCAGTAACTTAGCAAGTGCGTGTGTTCATTGGCAGGATTGGACTTTGTTCTGCCACTGTGTTTGAACAGCTTGCCAACACTTACTTCAAGGCTCTATGTGAATGCAAGGTTGTTGTTTATCATAACTTCATAATTTTAAATTCCTGTTGTTAAATTTCTCCTTGATCGTTTCTGTCATGAACAGTGTTGTTTTTCCTGTCCTCCTTAAACTATTTACATTTTCAAGCAGGGACGGTTCTTTCATCTCTTGTGCTGCCAACAAAATTTAGCCTGTAAACCAGAAACGTAGGATTTGGCTATCTGGGTGGACAGGGCTTGGATGTGCTTTTACGTTGGGGTGGGATTGGGCGGTGGCAGTATGGTGGGTGGTAATCCATTAGGGAGGACACCCAAAAGGCCACGATCATTTTCTGTCTTCATAGAATGGCTACTTTTCATTCTTCTATTTAAGGTACTCACTAACTTTACTTTCACAAGCATAGTGGATATTCCTTGTTTTAAAAAAAAAAGGATAGGAATGGCCTCTCCCAACCTGCCTGTCATAAGGCTAAGAGGGCATGTGATATCTTTACCGTCTTACCAACTGAGATCAGATCATTTTGCACAGACTGGGATTCTTTTTGAAATGTTGTGAATCTAAGGTGATTTGTTCCAAGCATGCCCTGTTAATATAGCTGTTTGAAGAATTGCCTGGGCACTTCACATTCACACTTCACATTGTCATATTTTCTCCAATTGCTCATGTTGTGGAGTACGCGCAGCGTATTCAATCAACTCCTTCAAGTTTCAGTTGCACAAAAATCAGCATGAGATAAAAAGGGAAAAGGCTTTGAGTACTAGTGAGAAATTCTGATCTGCATTAAATTGGCCACTTTTGTTTACAAATCAAGGTTGAATTTCCAAAGAAATTATCAGGGAACGAAATGAGGTAAATGCAGTGTACATTTTAAAACAATGATTGGCCTCCATTTGGAAATGTGTAATTGAAGTAGAGATTCTTATCCGTCTAAAGCTTTTTAAAAAACTCGATAGCTCCATTGATGTCCCAGCCGATTCACTTTCCAGTAGGAGCCCATCGATAGGCAGTTCAACTCCGTTGAGAGTAATTTCCCTTGACATCATGGCAGCATTTGACCGAATGTGTCATCAAGGAGCCTTTGCAAAGCTGGAGTCAATGGGAATTAGAGGGAAATCTCTTCACCGGTTGGGGTCAAAGCAAAATGGTTTTGACTGTTGGAGGTCAATCATATCAGTCCCAGGACATCACTGTCGAAGTTCCTTAAGATTAAGATGTCCTTGACCCATCCGTCTTCAGCTGCTTCATCAGTGACCTCCTGTTCATCAAGGTCAGCAGTGGGGATCTTTGACGATGATTGCACATTGTTCACCATTTATGACTCCGATGCTAAAGCTGTCTGTGCTCATATGCAGCAAGACCTAGACAACGTTCAGGCTTGGGCTGATAAGTGATAAGTATTGTGCTGTACGAGTGCCAGGCAATGACCCACAAGGGAATCCAGCCATCTCCTCTTTACATTCTATGGCATTACCATCACTGAATCCCTTGCTATCAACATTCTGAGATTACCATGGACCAGAAACTGAGCTGCACCAGCCATGTAAATACTGTGGCTTCAAGAGCAGGTCGGAGGTTGGGAATTCTGTGGAGAGTAACTTATCTACTAACTCCCCAAAGGCTGTCCACATCCAGAAGGCACAAGTCAGGAGTGTGATGGGATACTCTCCACTTGCCTGGATGAGTGCAGCTCCAACAACATGCATGCAAGAAGCTCAAAAGCATACAGGGAAAACCATCCTGTTTGATTGGCATCCCACCCACAAACATTAACTCCCACCATCAGTGACGCAAAGTGGCAGCAGTGTGCATCATCCACAAGATGCACTACACCATGTCACCCAAGGCTCCTTCAACGGCACCTTCCAAACTCATGACCTTTACCACCTAGCAGGACAACGGCAGCAGATGCTGGGATCCACATCACCGGGGGTAGCTGGAAAGGCCACATTTCAGTTACAATCAGATCAGCCATGATCTTATTGAATGGCGGAGCAATCTCAAAAGGATCAAGTGACCTGCACCCGACTCTTATTTTATATGGACTGCTGCAGTTCAAGGTGGCTCACCAACACCGTCTCGAGGCCAATTAGACAGGCAATAGATGCTGACCTAACCAGAAATCCAGGTTTTGACATCTACTTTAAATTCCCTGGGAGGGTGGCAAAGGCTGACGCTCGCCCCTTTCCTGCTGTTCCTCCCAGAGCTCAGGCAGCAAAGATGGGCACTGAATTATTTAGGGGAGTCACCTGGTTTGTATAACATTGTAGGTAAACATCAATCAAAATTGGAAACTGATTTCTCCGTCTCGTTCCCTTTCACGAGTGCTTTTATTCCGTTTATGGGAATAATGATATTGAATTCCTTGATTTTCAGCGATTGAGCCAGTTCGGCCCATTTTATAACGTGAGAGTGAAGGTTTTTGATATTTTAGAGTACTGGATGTTGGATGGATACTGGTTGGCACTGCTCTCTCACAGCGCCGAGGACCTGGATTTGATTCTGACCTTGGGTGACTATGGAGTTTGCATGTTCCTCCCGTGTCTGTGTCCAGGTGCTCTGATTTCTTCCCACAGTCCAAAGATACACAAGTTAGTTGGATAGTGACCAAAGACGTGTGGGTTAGGTCACAGGGCTGTAGGGATGGGGTGGTGGAGTGGGCATAGGTGGAGTGTTCTTTCGGCGGGTCGGCGCAGAATCGATGGACCGAATGGCCTTCTTCTGCACTGTAGGGATTCTATCCCACCTTCCGGTTAAGCACACTATAGCCTTCCGGTCTCAACATTGAATTCAACAACTTCAGATGATTAGCTCCACCCCACCTCGACCCATTTGTTTTCATCACATTTCATTTTAAATGTCTTTTACCAATTATTTATTTTGTTTCTTAATATATATTTAAACCCCCCCCCCCCATCTTATCCACATTTCCTTACCCTTCTCCCCTTAGCTTTCCCCTTCCCCTCCCACCACATCTACATCTGTCACAGTGTATCCTCTGATGTTAGTGTCTCAGCTATTTGGTCTTTCACCTTTTGTTCTCTCTGGGGACTGCCATTAGCATTTTTTCCCCTTGGTTTCTGTGGCCATTAGCACCCGGTTTCCCTGGGTTTTGGTGGCTATGACTCATCTTTCATTCGCACTCCGCAGTATAAATATGTCCCACTTTCTGTCTGTTAGCTTTGACAGAGTCGTTGGACTCGAAACGTTCGCTCTTTTCTCTCCCTACAAATGCTGCTTGACCTGAGATTTTCCAGCATTTTCTCTTTCGTTATATATTATTTTGATTTACGTTTTTGATTCAGTTCTTCTGCAAGTATATTATGATGAATAAATAGCAATAAAAGTTGTATTTTGGATACCTCCAATCAACAGGACTTTTGACTCTTATTGAAGATAGAATAAGAGATGCGATAATTATTAAATTTCCCATTCTCACTCTCTAAAAGGACAAATGCTCACTTTACATTTTTACTTTCCAAATACTGTTTTTATATTTCTTCCCAGATTTCTCGGATACTTATGTATCCCAATATTTTAAAATTATTTTTCATGGTTAATTATATTCTGTCCAATCTTCTGATCTGTCACACACTGCAGAATTATATGCCTTTTCTATCAATTTGATACTATCTTCAACTTCTTGAGATGTCGAGACTTCCCTGGAGTTTCTTCCTCCCTGGAATGTATCTTTTCTGACTGTAACGTCTTCTGAAATGTCCGCCACTGCACCTCTACTGACCGATTCCTGAACTTAATTTCCTAGTTCACTCTAGCTAACTCATGTACTCATAATTGCCCTTATTAGGGGCAGCACGGTGGCGTAGTGGTTAGCATTGCTGCCTCACGGCACCGAGGTCCCAGGTTCGGTCCCGGCTCTAGGTCACTGTGTGTGGAGTGAGCACATTCTCTCCGTGTTTGCGGGGGTTTTGCCCCCACAACCCAAAGATGTGCAGGGTGGGTGGATTGGCCACACTAAATTCGCCCTTAATTGGAAAAATGAATTGGGTACTCTATTTTTTTTTTTTTAATTGCCCTTATTTAAATTTAATATACTCGTCTTTGATCCACTCTTCTCTCCCTTAAACAGAATTTAAATATGATCACCGAAACATAGGAACACTTTCACTAGGAGGTCTTTAATTCATCCTGTCTCATTCAAAGGAAGAGGATTGTGGTGGTTAAAGTCCAATCATCTTAACTCACTGCACGAGTTCCTCAGGGTAGTGTCTGAAGCCCAAACATCTTCAGCTGCTTCATCAATGACCTCCCTTCCATCATAAGGTCAGAAGTGGGGATGTTTGTGGATGACTGCACAATGTTCAGCACCATCCGCGACTCCTCAGAAAATGAAGCAGTCCATGACCAAATGCAGCAAGACCTGACAATATCCAGGCTCGGCTTGATAGGTGCTGTTTTTTGCCACAGGTGCCAGGCAATGACCAACTCCTACAAGAGAGGATCTACCCACCTCCTCTTGACATTCAATGGCATAGCCATCGTTGAATCCCCCCACAATGAACATATTGGGGATTACCATTCATCAGAAAGGGCAGCACGGTGCATAAGTGGATAGCACTGTGGCTTCACAGCGCCAGGGTCCCAGGTTCGATTCCCCGCTGGGTCACTGTGCGTCGTCTGCACGTTCTCCCCCATGTCTGCGTGGGTTTCCTCTGGGTGCTCCGGTTTCCTCCCACTGTCAAAAGACGTGCAGGTTAAGTGGATTGGCCATGATAAATTGCCCTTAGTGACCAAAAAGGTTAGATGGGGTTATTGGGTTACAGGGATAGGGTGGAAGTGAGGGCTTAAGTGGGTCGATGCGGACACGATGGGCCGAATGACCTCCTTGTGCACTATATGTTCTAAGAAACTGAACTGGACTAGCCACATTAATACTGTGGCTACCAGGACAGGTCAAAGGCTAGGAATCCTACAGCGAGTAACTCACCGCCTGACACTCCAGGCCCGACAACCATCCACAGGGCACAAGTCAGAGGTGTGATGGAATACTCCCCACTTGCCTGTATGCGGGCAGCTCCAACAACACTCAAGAAGCTCGATACCATCCAGGACAAAGCAGCGTACACCATTGGTCCCCCTTCCACAAACATGTCATGTGTGCCATCAACAAGGTGCACTGCAATAACTCACCAAGGTTTCTTAGGCAGCACCTCCAAACCCACAATCATAAACTTTACAGCGTAGGAGGCCATTCAGCCCATCGAGGCTGCACCAGCCCTTACAAAGAGCACCCTACTCAAGCCCATGTATCTACCCTATCCCCGTAACCCAGTAACTCCCACTTAACCTTTTTGACACCAAGGGCAATTTAGCCTGGCCAATCCACCTAACCTGCACATCTTTGGACTGTAGGAGGAAACCGAAGCACCCAGAGGAAACCCACGCAAACACGGGGAGAACGTACAGACTCCGCACAGCCAGTGACCCAGCTGCAAATCGAACCTGGGACCCTGGAGCTGTGAAGCAACTGTGCTAGCCACTATGCTACCGTGCTGCCATGGTAGCATCTAAATCACTATCATCGAGAAGGATAAGAGCACCAGATACCTGCGAACACCACCGCCTGGAGATTCCACTCCAAGTCATGTGTGCCATCAACAAGGTGCACTGCAGTAACTCACAAAGGTTCCTTAGGCAGCACCGTCCAAACCCACAATCATAAAATTTACAGCGTAGAAGGAGGCCATTCGGTCCATCGAGGCTGCACCAAGAATGTGGATTACAGGGTCAACGGCAGGATTCTGAGGAATGTGGAGGAACAGAGATATCTTGGGGTTCATGTCCACAGATCTCTGAGCGTTGCCACTCAAGTGGACAGAGCCGTGAAGAAGGCCTATAATGTGTTAGCGTTTATTAACAGGGGGCTTGTGTTTTAAGAGCCATGGGGTTATGATGCAACGTGGGGTTGAGACCACATTTGGAGTATTGTGTGCAGTTCTGGTCACCTCATTATAGGAAGGACGTGGAAGCATTGGAGAGGGTGCAAAGGAGATTTACCAGGATGCTACCTGGTTTGGAGGGTAGGTCCTATGAGGAAAGGTTGAGGGAGCTAGGACTTTTCGCATTGGAGTGAAGGAGGATGAGAGGAGACTTAATAGACGTTTATATGATGATGAGGGGCATAGATAGATTGGACGTTCACAGATTATTTCCTCGGGTGGATGAAGCTGTTACAAGGGGGCATAACTATAAGGTTCGGGGTGGGAGACATAGGAGGGATATCCGAGGTAGGTTCTTTACTCAGAGAGTGGTTAGGGTGTGGAATGGACTGCCTGCTGTGATAGTGGAGTTGGACACTTTAGGAACTTTCAAGCGGTTATTGGATAGGCACATGGAGCACACCAGAATGACAGGGAGTGGGGTAGCTTGATCTTGGTATCGGACAAAGCTCAGCAATGGCCGAAGGGTTTAATTTGTGCTGTACTGTTCTATGTTCTAAGTCACTCACCACCCTGACTTGGAAATATAATCGCCGCTCCTTCACGGTCACTGGGGCAACATCCTGGAACTCCCTCCCCAACAGCACAAAGTGGGTGTATCTACATTCCAAGGACTGCAGTGGTTCAAGTAGGCAATTCACCACTACCTTCTGAAGGGCAACTAGGGATGGGCAATAAATGCTGGCCTAACCAGCATCGGCAACATCCCATAAATGAATACAAAAAGGACTTCCGGTGACGGCGGGCGGGAGGCGACCGCGCAACGGAGGGCTCCCCTTCGGGAATGGCTTTTTCGGGGCTTTAAGCCCGGTCCCAGGGTCCATGGAGGCGTCAAAGGCACGGAGAAGGCACAGAGGAGGCACAGCAGAAGAAGATGTCACGGGTCAGTAAGAAAACGGCCGTTAAAAAAGCAGCCGAGGGCCCGTCGGGGAGTGGAGGGGTCACCACAGGGTCACCAGGGAAAAAGGTGGTTGGAGCTCCAGGGGAGGCCGCATTGCTTAAGGCTGAAGAAATAACCACGGTGATGGCTGCAGAATTCGAAAGGTAGTTTACAAAACACTTGGAGGCGATGAGGAAGGAGGTGAGGGAGGTTTTGAGTGTGCTGGTGGAGGTGGCAATTTCCCCGGTGACGACGGCGGTGGCGAGTGCAGTGGCGGAGGTGCGGGCGCAAGGGGAGGCGTTGACGGTAGTGGAGGAGACGGTGGCACAACACGGTGATCAATTTACCTCGATGGGGAAGGAGAAGCGGAAGGTGATGGAGGTGAACAAGGATCTGCGAGGAAAATTGGAAGACCTGGAAAACAGGTCCAGGCGACAGAATTTGAGGATTGTGGGGCTGCCCGAAGGAGTTGAAGGGCCGAGGCCGACGGAGTATTTTGCCGCTATGCTGGCGAAACTATTGGGGGAGGAGGAGGATCCTTCCCGATATGAACTGGATCGGGCTCATTGGTCGGGGAGGCCTGTACCAAAGGCACGTGAGCTGCCAAGAGTAGTGACTCTGTGCTTTCGTAGATACAGTGTGAAGGAGAAGGTCCTGTGCTGGGCCAAGCAGAAGCGGGTGGTGTAGTGGGCTGGAGCTGGTATACATGTATACCAGGACTTTACGGTGGAGCTGGCGAGGAGGCGGGCTGTTTTCAATCGGGTGAAGAGGGCACTGTACATTAGCAAGGTGCAGTGCGGCATTGTATATCCAGCAAAGCTGAGGGTGACTTATAAGCTCAAGGACTATTATTTTGGAACGGCGGAAGCAGCGGAAGAGTTTTCGAAGGCAGAAAGACTGTGGCAGAACTGAGAAATGGCCATGTGCCGATGTAACGTCAGGACTGTATTTTCTTCTTTTTTGTTTTACTGCGTGCGGGTGTGCGCGCTAAAGGAGCCAATGTTATATATTTTTGGACAAGGGAAGTGATGAGACTTGCACTAAAGTGAGGGCTCTTTGGGGTGTGGGTGGATATGCGGGGTGTGTGTGCTAAAAGGGGATTTCTGGGTTTTCCTAGGGCCGGGCAAGGGGGAAAGGGACCCGGGCGGGGACGTCCGTGCTGGCCGGTTTAAACCGGTCAGTGAATGGGAGTGAGGTGGGGGGAGGGGCTGCGGCCATCGGAGCCTGGCAGAACAGGGTCCGAGTGGTCTAGCCAGGGTGGAAAGTCGGGGGGAAGGAACAGAGGTTGGGGGGAGGAGTTTTACAAGAGGCAGTGGGCAGGTGGAGTGGGGGGAGGGGGGGGGGGGGGGGGGGGGGTGTTTTACAACTCTTGGGTATCACATACGGTACTCTTTCAGAGGTAGGTTGGCATTGAGCACGCGTGTGTGTGTGTGTGTGGGGTTGGTTGGTTGGGGGGGGGGGGGGGGGGGGGGGGGGGGGATGGGCGGGTCCCGGACTCCTTTCTCTTTTTCTCCTTTGTTATTGGTTGCCACCGTGGGTTTGTTTTATTGGATGCATATATTGACAGGTGGACCGTTGTTTGGGGTGGTGGGAGGATGGGATCGTTGTCATTGTTAAGGGGATTGACTTGGTCTTTGTTACCGTTTACTGTTTGTGGGTGCGGCATGAATTTGAGGAAAACGTGAAAATGGAGAATAAACCCATTTTTTTTTTAATGAATACAAAAAGAAAACTTGGGATTCTGTACTTGCTCATCAATCGATCGGTGGAATGGATTTGCTGCAGTGATGCAGATCAATGAGTTTTCCCTGAAGGCCATTGTTCTGTTCAATTTCTTGAACACCATCTCATTTCACAGCGATTGCAGGCTTCCTCACCTCCTGTCAGGTTCAGGATAAAGGTTTAAAGCAGAAGCAAAAATACTTGTTTTATCCCAACTGCATGGGAATGCTAGATCCACAAGAGATTTAGTTATTGAAATAGTTTCAGCCTGTCAACTCCCAAAGTCTCTGAACTGCAGCATCAGAGAATAATGACTTCTGTGGATCTCACTGACACAATAAGTCTCTATTTGAAAAGATAGATAATACCGAGGGTTGCATTATTAGACAGATTACTTGTAACCAGTTAATGACATCTATTACACAACCCCGTCTGGCCAATCAACATCCTGCATCTGGAAGGACAAGGACAAGGAGCGCATGGGAACACCACAACCTCCATTTTCCAAATTAACGTGGGATACAATTGCCATTTCTTTATGGTTGCTGGGTCAAAGTCCTGGAACTCCCTCCTAAACACCACAAAGGGAGCACAGCCACCACGCAGGCTGCAGCCGTTCAAGATGATGGGGTTACCTTAAAACCAGAAACATTATTCTAGCAAATGCTATAGGATGCACCTGTGCTTGCTGGCAAAGAGAAGAAAATATCGATTCAGTGAACCACGGCTACGTCTGCTTCTTCGGATGGACAAACGACCAACTGGTAGAAAGCGGATTCAGGAATCTGTGCCAATATTACTCCCTCGGCCAATGCCATTGATTAATTGGTCTTTCATTTTCCTGCAGACTGTGGGACCTTGCAGTTGTTAAGCGAGTTGCTGTATCTGCCTACACTTCAAACAATTCAATGCAAGTGAAGCGTGAAATGCTGTTAAGGCTCTCAATATTCAGAGTAATATACTGTATAAAATCCTCCAGCTAGTGCCAAGCCATGTATATCCACTGCATATATATCTGGACTAAACAATTTCCACAGGTGAAGAGACACAAATGTGATGCAAAGTTTACAATGTGACAGGTTGGATAACAATAAACAAAATTATACACAAAAATAATTCAGGTGGCCTTCAAAAAGCATAGCCTACAATCATTCTGCCACAACTCTGCGAGCCAGACATCATATGTACCTGCTGTGTTACCAGAGATGCATGTTCCTGCATGGGAACATAGCACTGACTGCTTTCTGAATAAAGCATGCTATGTTTATTTTATAGAATTATCTAAGATTTCGGAGGCAAACAACCATCCTAACAATATACAATCATCGACTTTTTTTATTCATTCATAGGATGTGGGCTGGGCCAGCATTTATTGCCCATCCTAGTTGCCCTTGACCCGAGTGGCAATCAGAGGGCATTTAAGAGTCAGCCACATTGCTGTGGGTCAGACCAAAGATTGGCGGAGTAGTGGATGAGGTGGAGGGCTGTTGTAGGCTGCAAAGAGACATTGATAGGATGCAGAGCTGGGCCGAAAAATGGCAGATGGAGTTTAACCCTGATAAGTGCAAGGTGATTCTTTTTGGTAGGACAAATTTGAATGCGGATTACAGGGTCAACAGCAGGATTCTGAGGAATGTCCAGGAACAGTGCGACCTTGGGGTACATGTCCACAGATCTCTGACGGTTGCCACTCAAGTGGATAGAGCCATGAAGAAGGCCTATAGCGTGTTAGCGTTTATTAACAGGGGGCTTGGGCTTTAATTTAAGAGCCGTGGGGTTATGCTGCAACTGTTCAGGACCCCACCAGTGGGATTATGCTGCAACTGTACAGGACCCTGGTGAGACACATTTGGAGTATTGTGTGCAGTTCTGGTCACCTCGTTATAGGAAGTATGTGAAAGCATTGGAGAGGGTGCAAAGGAGATTTATCAGGATGCTGCCTGGTTTGGAGGATAGGTCTTATGAGGAAAGGTTGAGGGAGCTAGGGCTTTTCACATTGGAGCAAAAGAGGATGAGGGGAGACTTAATAGACGTTTATAAGATGATGAGGGGGATAGATAGATTGGACATTCACAGGCTGTTTCCTCGGGTGGATGTACCTGTTACAAGGGGGCATAACTATAAGGTTCGGGGTGGGAGATATAGGAGGGATGCCCGAGGTAGGTTCTTTACTCAGAGAGTGGTTAGAGTGAGGAATGGGCTGCCTGCTGTGATAGTGGAGTCGGACACTTTACGAACTTTCAAGCGGTTATTGGATCGGCACAAGGAGCACACCAGAATGACAGGGAGTGGGATAGCTTGATCTTGGTTTCAGACAAAGCTCAGCACAACATCGAGGTTCGAAGGGCCTGTTCTGTGCTTTACTGTTCTATGTTCTAATTAAGGGCAGCAAATTTCCTTCCCTAAAAGGATATTAGTGAACCAGATTTTTTTTTTGACAATCAATGGTTTCTTGCATGGCGGTGCAGTGGTTAGCACTGCTGCCTCACAGCGCAGAGGACACGGGTTCAATCCCGGCCCCGGGTCACTGTCCGTGTGGAGTTTGCACATCCTCCCAGTGTCTACCTGGGTATCACCCCCACAACCTAAAGGCGTGCAGGCTAGGTGGACTGGCCACACTAAATTGCCCCTTAATTGGAATAAAGAGTATTGGGCACTTGAATTTTTTACATTTAAAAAAAAAAAAATTGTTTCTCAATTCCAGATTTTTTAAAATCTAATTTCATCATCTGCCATGGTGAGATTCAAACCTGGTTCCCAAGAGTATTACCCTGAGTCTCTGGATTACTAGTTCAATGACAAAGATAGATGATAGATTAGGGAAAGACAGTAGATGTTGTATACTTGGACTTCAGTAAAGCCTTTGACAAATTACCTCATGGTAGACTGGTACAAAAGGCGAAGTCACATGGGATCAGAGGAGAGCTGGCAAGTTGGATACAGAACTGGCTTGGGCATAGTAGACAGAGGGGTAGCAGTAAAGGGATGCTTTTCTGAATGGGAGGCTGTAACTAGTGGCATTCCACAGGTATCAGTTCTGGGACCTTTGTTGTTCGTGGTGTATATAAACAATTGGAAGAAAATGTAGCTGGTCTGATTAGTAAGTTCGCAGACGATACAAAAATTGGTGGAGTTGCGGATAGTGAAGAGGATTGTCAGAGGATACAGCAGGATATAAACCGCTTGGAATCATGGGCGGAGAAATGGCAGATGGAGTTTAATCCGGTCAAGTGTGAGGTAATGTACTTTGGAAGGTCCAATGTATGTAGAAATTACACAATAAATGGTAGAACTTGTGCGTACTGACAGACAGAGATCTGGACTTGCAAGTCCACCAACCACTGAAAGTGGCAACGCACATGGATAAGGGTGTCAAGAAGGCATACGGCATGCTGGCCTTCATCGGTCGTATTGGCAAGTCTGTACAGGAACTTATTTAGGCCTCATTTGGAATAGTGCACACAATTCTGGTCGTCACACTACCAGAAGGAAGCCACCTAATGTTTGTGCCTTCAGTAGAGCAATTCAATTTGTCCACAAACTCTTTTTGCCTCCCAGTGCAGCTGGATTCTTGACTTCCTCACCAACAGACCGCAATCTGTCAGGATCGGCAACAGCACCTCCTCCACAATAGTCCTCAACACCAGGGCCCCGCAAGGATGTGTGCTCAGTCCTCTACTGTACTCCCTATACACACACGACTGTGTGGTAGGATTCAACTGCAATTCAATCTATAAGTTTTAGATGATACGACTGTGGTGGGTTGTAGCTCAAACCACGACAAATCTGACTACAGCAGGGAGATAGTTCACTTGGTTGCATGGTGTACGGAAAACAATCTCTCTCTAAATGTTGGAAAGACCAAGAAACTGCTCATCGACTTCAGGAAGCGTAGTATGACACACACCCCCATCTACATCAATGGCTCCGAAGTGGAGATGGTCGATAGCTTTAAGTTCCTGGGGGTCACCATCAACAACATTCTGTCCTGGTCCACTTATGTTGATGCAACAGTCAAGAAAGCCCAACAACGTCTCTACTTTCTACGGAAGCTAATGAAATTCAGCATGTCTGCATTGACTCTCACAAACTTCTACAGATGTGCGATAGAGAGCATCCTATCTGGCTGCATTACAGTATGGTATGGCAACTGCTCGGTCCAAGATCGCAAGAAACTGCAGAGTGTGGTGAACTCAGCCCAACGAATCACACAAGCTTGCCATCCTCCCATTGATTCTGTCTACACCCCCCGCTGCCTCAGGAAGGCAGGCAGCATTGTCTTGTCAGAGACCCCTCACATCCAGGCTTTGCCCTATTCCAGACCCTTCCAGCAGGCAGAATATACAAAATAGTCTGAAGACCCGCGCATCCAGACACGGGAACAGTTTCTTCCCCACAACTACTGGACTCCTCAACGACTCTCCCTTGGACTGATCTGTTCCCTGTTAGAACACTATTCATGACGCCCTACGTTGCTCTTGTTTGGCCTTGTTTCACACTGTGACCAATCACTATTCGTTGATGTACCATTTGTCAATGTACTCTGTTGATTATTCTTTTGTCTACTATGTACGTACCGTGTACATTCCCTTGGCTGTAGAAAAATACTTTTCACTGTACTTGGTACATGTGACAATAAACAGCAATCAATCAGACATGCTCTTTATTCATAATCCTACAAATGTATTCCCTTTCAAGTATTTCTCCAATTCCATTTAGAAAGTGATTCCCTGAATCTGTCTCCAGCAGGGCATTCCAGATCATAACTCTCTGTAAAAACAATGTTTGCCCATGTCACTTCTCGATCACCTATCACCTTAAATCTCTGCCCATTTTTGGCACTTGGAAACAAGTCCTCCTTTACTTATTCCCAAAACCTCCCAATTTTCAACACCTCTATCAAATCTACCACAGAACCTATGTTGCTCTTGGTTCCTGATATGATCAGGTTTTCCCAGATGGAACTCTGAAAGGTGACAAAAAGTGTTTTTACATTGGTGTTTATTTAGTTAGGAATGGGGGAGGGCAGCAGCTGAACACTGGTCCCCTGGTTCTTCATGGTAGAATTGCGGATGGGACAAAAATGCAGGCCTACAGCTCTTCCAACGCAGTGAGGAAGTTGACATCAGCAAGGTAAACGCAAGAGCCCAAATCTGACCGTCATTCCCCACAACCCGAGCTAAATCATCGACAAGAGGAAATTGAAAACCTCCTGTTGCACAGTTACAGGTCATTTGGTTCAACAGGTCTGTGTCTAAACAACGCAGGAAAGTTCCAACCCTTCTTTATCTCTCTCCAACAGCACACCATTCTATACCTTTCTCCCTCATCTGGTTAACTAGCTTCCCCTTCGATTCATTAATGCCAGCCACCTGAACTACTCAGGCAGCAAATCCTGTAGTAAGTAGGAGATGACACGACTGGATGGAGTGCTTACCTGTTTTTGACGAGTGATCAGGTCCCAATCATCCACGAGCCAGGGTTTCAACTCCTCGGGAATTTTAACCTTTACTTCTACTCTGTTCATAAATGTCTCCTCCTGCAGAAGCCAAGAATTTACCAAGTTAAGGCATCTCCTCAGATGTACAATCCCGCTGAACTTGCTGCACTCTGCCATCTCAAAATACATATTTGCAGTCTCAACATAACCGCAATCTATGCGAAGCATTATGAATTCACAATATTACTACAATTGCAGGACACACAAAAGCAGGCTTCCAACCACCCTCCCTATGGCACCAACCTATCATTCCGGGGGGCAGGCGTTAGCCCACAGTTGGCCTCTATCTGGAGAACCGCATTCAGTTCTGCACATCTCACTTCAAGAGAAAAATATATCAACCTTTGGAGGCAGGGATGTGGTCCACATTGGATGGCACGGTAGCACAGTGGTTATCACTGTTGCTCCACAGCTCCAGGGTCCCGGGTTCAATTCCCGGCTTGGGTCACTGTTCGGAGTCTGCACGTTCTCCCCATATCTGCGTGGGTTTTCTCTGGGTACTGCAGTTTCCTCCCACAAGTCCCGAAAGACATGGTTAGGTGAATTGGACATTCTGAATTCTCCCAAAGTGTACCCGAACAGGCGCCGGATGTGGAGAATAGGGGATTTTCCTTTCAGTGTTAATGTAAGCCTATTTGTGTCAATGAAGATTATTTTTTAAAAAACATTCACCAGAATGACACTTGGGCTAAAAAAGGGTTAAATTATTAGGTTTGGCTACATAGACCAATATAGAAAATTGGACATGAATCAACTAATGTGCTCAATGTGATTAAAAATTTGACAGGATAAAAAGAGAGGAACTATCTCTTCTTATGGAGAAGTCCAGAACATGGAAGTGCAACTTCCTTTGAGCTAGGCCATTGAGGGATGGTGTCAGGACAGACTGGCTTCACACAAAGCATAGTGGAAATCTGGAACTCACTCTCTCTCTAAAAGCTGAAGCCGGTGGTTAACTGTAAATTTGAAATCTGAGAAATATCCATCCAAGCCAATTGGATTTTAACATCTCGTAAACAATATCCCTACAATCCCTGGATGAAACAAAGTTATTTTAACATTTGCTATTTAATATTTAAGATGAAGTCTCGCTAGCACTGGAAACAGTGGGCCTGTACCACAAATCCAGGATATAAGGCACTTACCTTTAATACAGCGTGTACATCAAATTACACATTAAACAAGATACAATGCTTATTTAATGAAGCTGTTTTTTTCTTCACTTGGGACCATTAAGGGTTGAAGCACATGAACATAGCTACTGCAGATCTTTGGTAGAACTGGGTAGTTATATCATGATGAAGTAATGAAAAGTTAAACCAGCAGGTAATCAAAAGCCAATAAAGCAAGCAGCTGTTGCCAGCAGCTGTAGTGAATTAGTCACAGTTCAAGACAATCAGTTGGTATATTAGCTGAAGGGAAAATACACTCGATTGTTCAATAGCATTTTTATTATTCCATCCACGAGGAAATCTCATTTTGTCCCAATGTCTTTTCCCTCCACTCCCTGAAAGTTGTGATTTTTCCTGGGGTGCTGTGCTGTGGATGCCAGCAATCGAGGAGTAATCTGGGACCTGCCAATATCTGATGTCTGAACAAGTGTACTTGCCAGCAGATATCTCCAGTCAGTGATCAGGAGCAGAAACCTGGCCGACCGTATAAATTTAGAACACCCAATTTTTTTTTTCCAATTAAGGAGCAATTTAGCGTGGCCAATCCACCGACCCTGCACACGTTTGGGTTGCGGGGCGAGATCCACGCAGACACGGGGAGAATATGCAAACTTCGCACGGACAGTGACCCGAGGCCAGGATCGAACCCGGGTCCTTGGCACCGTGTGGAAGCAGTGCGAACCACTGCGCCACCATGCTGCCCAACCTTTTAAAAAATAAAATAAAATCTCCCCAACCAAGGGGCTCAGAGGTCAAGTTGTGGCATCGACCCCATCACGTCCAGTGCTCCAATTATTGCTTTGGCCAAGACAAGCTAACTCACAAGAGAGCCGAAACTGAATCAGAAACCTTTTGTTCTTTGTGGGTTAACAGCTCAATTCAAACGTGCCATTGAATACTCAACTGTGGGAGGGAAACTGGACCAATTTCCTCATGGAGTACTCACCATTATAATGAAACACTGAAAGATCGTATGTTACAATCCAGGCATCAAATGCATAGGCTCTTGTATATTATAGCATAGTACAAGCTCTGTTCGCAGAGCCATTACCGAAATACATGAATACATCTGTATAATATCAGGAATTTGAGGCCAATTATCACTTAGGATTTCAGTTTAGGCCAATTTAAATTCTGGATCTCCAACTGGATGTTAAACACACGTTCAGTCACTGTCACATTCTAGCAAACTACATACACTTTCCATTGTGGGGTCCACTCTTGCCCTTTTCTTCCTGGGTGGTTGCGGCGTTTCACTAGTGCTACTTCCATCACCAGCTGTGGGGACTAATAAAAGATCAAACACATTATTCACAGAAGGACAATCCTACAAATACCTAACCATTTGCTGCAGCACTGGTTTTTTAAAAATATTGACTTACACAGGCTACTGGCAATTACTCCAGATTAGTGGTGAGAATTGAAACACACATTAAGGATTTTTCATGCCTTGCTTAATAATGTTTGATATACTGCCACACCAACTCTGCTCGAGTTGCATTCATCAACAAGAGGAGTGATGCCCATTTTTTAAAAAAATCACAAAAGTGCCCGCTGTGATAATCATGATGTTGCTCTTATTATCTCTATAATTGACATGCTGAAAGTCCACCGTACTGCATCCTGTCACGTAGCTCGAAGTGGAGAGAGAGGCAAAATGCAAAGTAAAGGATATTTAATCACACAATAGGATGTTATTCATACTTCATATTTCAATAAACTGCAATCCATTCCTCCTGCCGAGCTACCCTCAACCCAACTGCACCCTGACCCACCAAACCCTCTCCTCCCATGCCCACTCTCAGCCCCCACCACACCCCCTGCCCCAGGACAGCCAGAGAGCAGAAAGGAGAGGGCGGAATTCTGTGATCCAAAACTCAGAATTCCAAACGGCAGAAGTTCCTCACCTCTGAGCATACCTCAAGGGCATGGGATGTGGGCACCACAGGCATGCCCACATTGACTGCCCATTGTCAAATAGCCCTGGAGATTGTCCAAGCAGGCTGACCTCTGAATAATAAGCCCTTCCTGGGGGCTGGCAAGGAACTAAGAAACTGAAGGGGATAAGGACTTCTGCAAGACATTCACGCACACGAGGTTGGGTTTGGGGGGGGGGGGGGAGACACGATGGTTGACTGTTGACTGTGGTCATTCAGTGCAATTAGGGAATGAGCAAGTACTGGTTCGCCTTATCCCATACAAGAATAAAAACATGATAAAGATATAAACAATGACCTTCAATTGAACAAATGAAGCTTTCATTTATTCAATAATAACATTTCAAATCAAAGCCAAGTTTTAAGTGAGCCTACCTTTCTGTTTATTCTTCTTCGTTTTTCTGAAACAAAAGTTGTAAATATGGATACCAATTATATGTGATTTTTTAATCTCATCAGCAAATTGGCAACTTCCAATGATAAAGCTGTGATAGATTTGACTGTACCTACTTCAGAGCAGGCACTGGCTGAACTGGATATGCCCAACATCATATTCAGTGAATATGTACAAGAGAGATCCACAATTGAAGCTTCCACCGCAACAAGATAGTTATGCTGCAAAGATTACTGAACTTTATCTTTATTTTTGGGTACATAAGGGATATAGAAGACTTATTCCATTGTTGCAACAACCAATTCTCCTTCACCACTCAACTCCCACAATACCTCCTTTACACAATTTCACACATCACTGAGCCAAGGTAGACATATTTTAAAACCATGTACCTAAATGCACATATGATATTGGCATAAAGTACCAAAATGTTGAATTGATCTGGGTGTAAATAAAAAATAAGGGAAAAAACTCTTTGGTTGGAGTAATTTTCATATCCCCGAGCAATACTTCCAAAGTGGGGCATACTATAAACCAGGAAATAATGAGGGCTTGTGAGAAGGGCACAATGGTAATCATAGGTTATCAACTGGATTAATCAAATTGGCACAGATTGGGCAGCACAGTGGCAAGCACTGCTGCCTATGGCGCTGAGGACCCGAGTTCGATCCCAGCCTCAGGTCACTGTCCATGTAGATTTTGCACATTCTCCCAGTGTCTGCGTGGGTCTCACCCCTACAACCCAAAAAGATGTGCAGGGTAGGTGAATTGGTCACGCTAAATTGCCCCTTAATTGGAAAAAAAAAATTGGGTACTCTAAATTTGTTTTTTTTTTAAATTGGCACGGGTAGCCTCGAGGGAGATTTCATAGCGTGTACGAGGGATTGTTTTGTAGAGCAATATGCTATGGAGCCGACCCGGGAGCAAGGTATTTTAGATTTAACATTATGTAACAAAGAAGGGTTGATAAATAGTCTTGTCATTAAGGATCCTCTTGGAAGGAGTGATCACAGCATGCTAGAATTTCAAATTCAGATTGAGCAAGAGAAGACAGACAGAGTGCCATACTAGAGTTTTAACGTTGGGCTGAGGTAATTATACAGGCCTGAGGAAAGAGTTGGCCCAAGTTGACTGGGCACAAATAATTGAGGGTAGGACAGTTGAGGAAGAATGGCGGATGTTCAGGGAGATATTAAATACTTATCAATGGAAATTGATAAGAGGAGAGGAAGAGGAATAGTAAAATGGAGAAAAACTTCCGTGGCAAAACAAGGAAGTCAAGGAAGCCAAAGACAAAAACTAGGGCATATCATACTGCAAAAGCTAGAGGTAATCTGGAGGATTGGGAGAACTTTAAAGTTCAGCAAAAAGCTACGAAAAATAAAAGCAAAATAGTCAAGATGAACTATGAAAGGAAACTAGCAGAAAACAAACACTGATACTAAAATGGGCAGCACGGTAGCATAGTGGTTAGCACAAATGCTTCACAGCTCCAGGGTCCCAGATTCGAATCCCAGCTTGGGTCACTGTCTGTATGGAGTCTGCACGTTCTCCCCGTGTCTGCGTGGGTTTCCTCTGGGTGCTCCGGTTTCCTCCCACAGTCCAAAGACGTGCAGGTTAGGTGGACTGGCCATACTAAATTGCCCTTAGGGTCCAAATTGTCCTTAATGTTGGGTGGGGTTACTGGGTTATGGGGATAGGGTGGAGGTATGGGCTTGGGTAGGGTGCTCTTTCCAAGAGCCGGTGCAGACTCGATCGGCTGAATGGCCTCCTTCTGCACTGTAAATTCTATGTAAAAAAAAAAATCTATGTAAATGCTTCTGGAAGTATATAAAGAGAAAGACAATAGCTAAAGTAAATGTTGGCCCTTCAGAGGACGATACTGGTGAGGTATTAATGGGGAATGCAGAGTTGGCAGAGGCACTGAACCAATATTTTGCCTCTATCTTCAGGGAAGAGGATAATAAAAAAATTACAAAAACTATAGTTAATGCAGAGGAACTTGGTACAATAAACATTACTAGGGAGCGTAACAATCATCGGTTCACTCCGGGGAGCCTAGATGGTGGATTTCGGGTATGGCAAAGGGCGGGGATTGAGAAGATGGGGGACCTGTTTCTGTAAGGGAACTTTCCTAAGGGCGCTGGAGGAGAAGTTCGGGCTGATAACAGGGAATGATTTCAGATATCTACAGGTGCGGGACTTTCTGCGCAGGCAGGTACCATCCTTCCCACTCCTGCCACAAAGAGGGATTCATAATAGGGTAGTGTCTAGGGGATAGTTGGGGGAGGGGAGCATCTCGGACATCTACAAGGAATTAATGGGGGCGGAGGAGATGCATACAGAGGAGCTGAAGCCTAAGTGGGAGGAGTAACTGGGGGGGTGAGATGGAGGACGGCCTATGGGCAGAGGCGCTGGGTCAATGCGACCGCTACATGCGCAAGGCTCAGCTTGATCCAGTTTAAGGTGGTGCACCGGGCACACATACAGCGAGCCGGATGAGTAGATTTGTTGGTGTGGAAGACAAGTGTGTCAGATGTGCGGGTGGACCAGCGAACCATGTCCATATGTTCTGGACATGCCCAAAACATAGGGGATATTGGCAGGGGTTCACGGATGTCATGCCCAGGGTATTGAAGACAAGGGTTGAAATGAGTCCAGGGGTAGCGATCTTTGGGGTGTTGGAGGACTCGGGTGTTCAGGAGGAGGAAGAGGCAGATGCTCTGGCCTTCTCCTCCTTGGTAGCCCGGCGACGGATACTACTGGCTGGGAGGGAGTCTAGGTCTCCGAAGTCAGAGGCCTGATTAACCGACATGGCAAGCTTTTTTTTGGCCTGGAAAAGATCAGATTCGCCTTTTTGGGGGGGGGGGGGGGGGGGGGGGGGGGGGGGGGGGGGGAGGAGACGGATGTCGGCAGCTGTTTTTTTGATTACTGTTCTTTGTACTCTTATTTTTTTTTGTACGGTGGTTGTTTATGCCATGCCAAAAATACCTCATTAAAAATTGTTTGGGTAAAAAAAAAATTACAAGGGAGAAGGTATTGAATAAACTAATGGGATTAAAGGCAGATAAGTCTCCGGGACCTGGTGGCCTGCACCCTAGGGTAATAAGGGAGGTGGCAGCAGAAATAGTGGATTCACTGGTTATAATATTCCTTGGATTCCAGAAGAGTTCCAGTGGCATGCTAACATGCTAATGTGACATGCCTAATCAAAAAGGGAGAGAGGCAAAAAAGTAGGAAACTATAGACCGGTTAGCTTGACCTCTGTGCTGGGGAAGTTACTAGACTCAGTCATTAAGGAGGAGATGGCTAGGACGGGCATGCAACGCAACGGTTAGCACTGCGATTGTGCCGCTGAGGACCCGGGTTCGAATCCCGGCCCTGGGTCACTGTCCGTGTGGAGTTTGCACATTCTCCCCATGTCTGCGTGGGTTTCACCCCCACAACCCAAAGATGTGCAGAATGGCCACGCTAAATTGCCCCTTAATTGGAAAAAATGAATTGGGTACTCTAAATTTATAATAAATAAAAGGAGATGACTGAATATTTTGAAAGTCAAAGCTCTATCCACTATTGTCAGCATGGTTTTATGAAGGGCAAGTCAAGGGCAGCACGGTGGCCTAGTGGTTAGCACAGCTGCCTCACGGCGCTGAGGTCCCAGGTTCGATTCCGGCTCTGGGTCACTGTCCGTGTGGAGTTTGCACATCCTCCCCGTGTCTGCGTGGGTTTCACCCCCACAGCCCAAAAATGTGCAGAGTAGGTGGATTGGCCACGCTAAATTGCCCCCTTAATTGGAAAAAATAATTGGATACTCTAAATTTATTTTTAAAAATATGAAGGGCAAGTCACGCTCGACAAACTTGCTTGTGTTCTTGGAGGATGTAACCAGGAAGACGGATAATTTGGAATCTGTGGATGAGGTATATCTAGACTTCCAAAAGGTATTTGACAAGATGCCGTATACATTAATGATCTAGTTAGCATGGCTGCCTCACGGCGTTGAGGTCCCAGGTTCGATCCTGGCTCTGGGTCACCGTCCGTGTGGAGTTTGCACATTCTCCCAGTGTCTGCGTGGGTTTCGCACTCACAACCCAAAAGATATACAGGGTAGGTGGATTGGCCACGCTAAATTGCCCCTTAATTGGAAAAAATGAATTGGGCACTTTAAATTTTTTTTAAAAAATGATCTAGAAGGTGGATTGGGGGTGGAGTACTAGGTTGGCTGACTGATAGAGTGTCAGGATAAATGGGTCCTTCTCTGACTGGAAAACTGTAACCAGTGCGGTGCCGCAGGGGTCAGACCTCAGACCTCAACTGTTTACAATTTATATAAATGATCTGCAAGCAGGGACAGTGTAACAAAGCAAAATTTGATACTAAAAGATGATACTAAATTGGGGGGGGGGGGAAAGCAGACAGTCAAGAGAAGATAACATTTTACAGACAGATATGAATAGGCTAGGAGATAGGGCCAAAAATTTGCAGATGGATTTTAATGTAGACAAGTGTGAGGTTATCTATTTTGGCCGAAAAAATAAAAAGCAAATTATTATCTGAATGCAAAGTAGATTCAAAATGTGTGTGGACAGAGAGATCTGGGTGTCTTCGTTCATGAATTGCAGAATGTCGGAAGCAGGTTCAACGTGTAATTAAAAAGGCAAATTGAGTTAGCATTTATTGCAAAAGTACTGGAGTCTAAAAGTAGAGAAGTATTGTTGCAATTGTATAGGGTGTTGGTGAGACCGCATCTGGAGTATTGTGTCCAGTTTTGGTCTCCGTATTTGAGGAAGGATGTGGTGGCATTGGAGGCAGCTCCAGAGGGGGTTCACCAGATTGATTCCGGGGATGAAAGGTTTGAAATACGAGACACTGAACAGTTTGGGATTATACTCCCTGGGGGTTTAAAAGGATTGGGGGGGGGGGGGGGGGAGGGGGGGTGGATCTGATCGAGGTATATAAAATACTAAAACATAGAACATAGAACAGTACAGCACAGAACAGGCCCTTCGGCCCTCGATGTTGTGCCGAGCAATGATCACCCTACTCAAACCCACGTATCCACCCTATACCCGTAACCCAACCCCCCCCCCCCCCCAACCTTACTTTTAAGGACACTACGGGCAATTTAGCATGGCCAATCCACCTAACCCGCACATCTTTGGACTGTGGGAGGAAACCGGAGGAAACCCACGCACACACGGGGAGGACGTGCAGACTCCGCACAGACAGTGACCCAGCCGGGAATCGAACCTGGGACCCTGGAGCTGTGAAGCATTTATGCTAACCACCATGCTACTGTGCTGCCCCAAAGGGATTGATAAAGTAAAAGTTGACCCCAAATGTTCCCCTGTGTGGGGCAATCTAGAATGAGAGGTCACAGATATAGGTTGAGAGGCTGTAGATTTACAACCGAGATGAGAAGGAACTACTTCTCGCAGAGGCTGGTGAATCTGTGGAACTCACTGCCCCATAATGCAGTTGAATCTGAGTCATTAAATAGTTTCAAGGAGATAAGATACATTTCTGATTTTAAAATACAATACTGATTTTAAAGGGATATGGGGAACAGGGAGGGGGGGTGGATTTGAGACCAGGAAGAGATCAGCCTTGACCTAATTGAATGGTAGAGCAGGCTCAAGGGGCTGAATTGCCGACTTCTGCTCCTAATTCCTAAGGTTTGATCCAGAGAGACATGGTAGCACAGTGGTTCGCACTGTTGCATCACAGCACCAGGGTCCCAGGTTCGATTCTCGGCTTGGGTTACTGTCTGTGCGGAGTCTGCATGTTCTACCTGTGTCTGAGTGGATTTCCTCCGGGTGCTCCGGTTTCCTCCCACAGTCCAAAGATGTGCAGGTTAGGTGGATTGGCCATGCTAAATCGACCTTAGTGTTCAAAAAAAGGTTAGGTGGGGTTAAGGGATAGGGTGGAGGTGTGGGCTTGAGTAGGGTGCTCTTTCCAAGGGCCGGTGCAGTCTCGATGGGCCAAATGGTCTTTCTGCACTATGGTGATGGATGCGCTGGGTGATGAAGTTACAGATTGTGACTGAACACGATTCTGCTGTTGATGTCTGCACTTGTGAACTAGGGTTTGAAAAGTGCAAGAAAGACTCCATCTGATCACGGTTTAGGAAACTGGACAGAAATGGAAACAGCGGTGCTAAAATTGTTTTCAAAATAAGGAACTCACATGGAAAGCTTTCAGAGGAGCTAAACATCCCAAGTTACTTACATTTCAACATTCTTCTGTTGCATGGTGGAAGCCTTCTTGGCTGGTGCAGCGCCTCTCATCTTGCCCTCTGCCCATTGCTCTCTGAATTGCGAATAAAATAAACAGAACACTTTTCAAACAGCAGTATCAACATTTAAAAGGTTCAGAGTGGACTAAAAAAAAAATACAGCCACTTGCCATTCGATTATAAAATCCTGCGTTCACATTTTATTTTTATTTTTTTTTATAAATTTAGATTACCCAATTATTTTTTCCAATTAAGGGGCAATTTAGCATGGCCAATCCACCTACTCTGCACATTTTTGGGTTGTGGGGGCGAAACCCACGCAGACACGGGGAGAATGTGCAAACTCCACACGGACAGTGACCCAGAGCCGGGATCGAACCTGGGACCTCAGCGCCGTGAGGCGGTTATGCTAACCACTAGGCCACCGTGCTGCCCACGTTCACATTTTATAATAGAAACCAGCTTTGTGACCTTCTCGTCGTAATTATATCCCCTCTCTGTCAGAGGTGAGCATCAGCAGGATGTAAAGATCACACATTGTTGTTTAAGAGAGATGGGAAATTCACTTCAGCGTCCCAGTCAATATTTGTCCCTGACTCATCAAATTCTGGTCGTTATTACATTATTGGTGGCTGTGTCAAAACATTACAACAACTGATGGTACTTTATAAAAATATACAACTGGCTGTAAAATGCTGGGACGTCCTGAGGTTGTGGAAGGTGTCAACTACAAGTCTTTCTTTCTCTTTACAGAAATTTATAACACATTTTGGAAAATAAGGGCAGAATAAACTCTACCTGACAACATCATTTGCCCTTCACCCTCCACACGCAATAGCATACAATTTTGACGAGATATATATGTTAAATTTGTCATGTGACAATGGCTTCCTCATCTTCAATTACCAACTCAATGAACGCACAGCTCTGAAACACACATTTCCTGAAAATGTGCTTTTGTTAGCTAGTCAACAATTACACAGCAAATCAGCCATTATTTCTTCTGAGAAGTAAAATTTCACAGCACAAATGTGTAGGTCTCACTGGAACAAAAAAAAAGACTCCAGAGAATTGAAGCACTTGCTGGAGAAGGCGCACATGTGGAATTTTGTAATTGTTCATTTAGAATCCAGTCAGAATGTGAATGCTTAACCAGGCAAATAAAGTATTCAAGACAGATGTCAAATCCAAAGGTTTGGGCATTTCTAAAGGCGGGGAGATAGAAAAACCTATCATTCTCGTGCAAGATTAGAAAGCTAGCCAGAATTGCTGCAGCAGGTTATAGACACAACAGCAGAAATAGATGCAACATGACAAATTGGGCCGCGTGGTAGCACAATGGCTAGCACTGTTGCTTCACAGCGCCAGGGCCACAGTTTAGATTCCCAGCTAAGGTCACTATATGTGCGGAGTCTGCACGTTCTGCCCGTGTCTGCGTGGGTTTCCTCCGGTTGCTCCAGTTTACTCCCACAGTCCAAAGATGTGCAGGTTAGGCGTATTGGCCATAGTAAATTGCCCCTTAGTTTCCAAAAAAGATCAAGTGGGGTTACTGGGTTCCGAGGATAGGGTGGACGTGTGGGGGCTCTTTCCAAGGGCTGGTGCAGTCTCAATGGGCCGAACTGCCTCCTTCTGCACTGTAGATTCTATGGCAACACATCTGAATAGTACCAGCAATGTCCACTTGGAAAAATATATGCATTCCGAGATGAAAACCAATAACTTCAATAAGGAAATAAGGAATTTAATTACTACCTGTGATAATACTCAAGTCAGTCTTGGTTCAGGCACTGCTCCCAGTCAGAGGGTCATGGGCATAGGCCAACACCCCCGGGTGCAATACCGAGGAAGCAGTGCACATTCAAAGGTACTATCTTTTGGGTGAGATATTAAACGGAGGGCTAGAGTGTCCGCTCAGGTGGATGCAAAGAGCCCAGGGTTCCAACATCACCAAAACTGATTATCTAGCAAATTGCTTCTTTGCTATTTGTGCGCTCTTGCTGTGCCCAAACTCTCTTGTCACATTTCCAATAACCAGAACAGCAGTTAAACAGGACTGCAACAGGCTTTGTGAGGGAAAATAATCACCCTGTTCCTTTGTTTCAACCATGGCTAAGCTACAAGGAATAAAAACGGGATTCAGTTAATTGTTCTCAAGGTAGCATCATTACGCCTGGTACATCACCTGGCACAGGAAAGAGGTACGTGTTACCCATCTGCGAGGAACAGCAGCCCAACTCAACAGAAATCCTAATGCAATTTTTTTTTTTTTTTTTTTAACACAATGGTTTTAACATTGTTGGAAATCAGGGCAGCACGGTGGCGCAGTGGTAGCACTGCAGTCTCACGCCGCTGAGGTCCCAGGTTCGATCCCGGCTCTGGGTCACTGTGCATGTGGAGTTTGTACATTCACCCCGTGTTTGCGTGGGTTTCGCCCCCACAACCCAAAAATGTGCAAGGTAAGTGGATCGAACATGCTAAATTGCCCCTTAATTGGAAAAATGAATTGGGTACTCTAAATTTATTTTTAAAAACATGTTTGGAAATCAGGCAGCAGCAGAAGTTAAACTGCATTAAGTGCTTAGTGAGAAACTTGCTGAAGTTGTGCTCATCACAATATATAACACGTCTTTTGAATAACCCTCAGCAACAGTAAAAACAGATTGTAACACCAGGTTTCAGATTCTGCTAAAATGGCAGCAGCGGTGGATTAGTGCGTTGGAGTTCAGCCTCCAAGCCTGTGCGAATCAATCCCACGTAATGCAGCGGGAGTGCAGCACGGAAATGCCTTAGGACGTTTTTCCGACAGTTCCATTTTCTAGCATGCATTTATCATGCTATTTTTGAGATAAGACCACAGGTTACCTTTGCAAATATTCAAGCCAGATGCCAAATCCAAAAGCTCTAGCACATCTAAAGCCATTGCGGGCAAACATTGAGATCTTTCATTGTCATACAAGATTAGAAAGCTAGCTAGAGTGACTGCAGCAGGCGAAAGGCATATTATGCTCAACAGCAGATTACCATTCGAAAACACAGCTTCATAGGATCTGCAATCTTCAGTAAGAATGGAAAAATAATGTGCTCTGTTTCACAGAGACATGGCTCAACCCCGCCTCACCTGTGCCATACAACCTGAAGGCTTCGCAATTCATCGGGCGGACCGCACCACGTCATCAAGCAAAGCAAAGGGTGGAGGGGTTTGCCTCCTCATCAACTCCTCCTGGTGCTTGGATGTGGCAACCCTGACGATCTACTGCTCCCCAGACCTGGAATACCTGACCGTGAAGTGCCGCCCATATTATCTTCCGTGTGAGTTCACTTCAGCCATTATCACAGCAGTCTACATCCCACCCCAGGCAGAAGTGAGGAAGGCTCTGGATGAACTGTACACAGTCATAAACAACTACGAAACAGAACACCTGGAGGCCTTGTTCATTGTGGCCAGAAACTTCATCAAGGCCAACCTCAAGAGTGTACTGCCAAAATTCCAGCAGCACATCCCCTGTCCCACCAGGGGCGACAACACTCTTGACCACTGCTACTCAAAAATCAAGGGCGCCTACCATTCCATCCCCCGACCGCACTTTGGGAAATCAGACCATAAGATGGTGCTCCTTCTCCCGGCATACAAGCAGAAACTCAAGTGGGAGAATCCAGCTAAGAAGGTTGTGCAGTGCTGGTCCGAGGAAACAGAAGAGCTCTTACATGACTGCTTAGAGACAGTGGATTGGCCATATTTAAGAACTCAGCGACCAACTTAAATGAGTATGCCACCACCGTCACAGACTTCATCAGCAAATGTGTAGACGACTGATTTCCAAAGAAAGCAGTACGTACGTTCCTCAACCGGAAACCATGGCGCAATCACGAGATTGACTCCCTACTGAAGGACAGGTCTGAGATGTTCAAGTCAGACAACCCTGACCTATACAAAAAATCCAGGTACAATCTCCACAAAGCCATCCGAGATGCAAAGAGAGAATATCAGACCAAGCTAGAGTCACAGACTCTCAACGGTTGTGGCAAGGACTAAACAACATAATGGGCTATAAAGCAAAGCCAAGCAGCATCTCCAGCAGCAGCGCACCCCTCCTCTCCCTGATGAACTCAATGCATTCTATGCTCGGTTCGAGCGGGTAACCAACAATCCGCTGTAGAGTGCCCCAGCAGCCCATAACTGACCCCTACCCACCATCACAGCTTCTGAAGTCAGATCGGCCCTCCTGAAAGTGAACCCTCGGAAGGCGACAGGCCCAGACAGGATCCCTGGTTGTGCACTCAGAGCCTGTGCGGACCAGTTGGCAGAGGTGTTCGCGGACATCTTTAACCTGTCCCTAATCCATTCCGAAGTCCCCATCTGCAGAACCAGGCAACGTGCCTCAATGACTATCGTCCGGTGGCCCTGACTTCAGTCGTAATGAAGTGCTTCGAGAAGTTGATCATGAAGCGCATCACCTCCATACTCCCAGAACACCTTGATCCACTGAAATTCGCATACTGTCGCAACCGGTCCACAGCAGACGCCATTTCCCTGGCCATACACTCATCCTGAGAGCATCGCAACAACAAGGACTCCTACATCAGACTCCTATTTATTGACTACAGCCCCGCCTTCAACAGCATAATCCCAGCCAAACTCATATCGAAACATAGGACTTGGCGCCCCACTCTGCAATTGGATCCTCGATTTTCTGACCAACAGACCACAATCAGTAAGAATGAACAACACCACCTCCTCCACAACAGTCCTCATTACCTGGGCCCCGCAAGGCTGTGTACTTAGCTCCCTACTCTACTCCCTGTACACACATGACTGCGTGGCAAAATTTGGTTTCATCTCCAAGTTTGCTGACGATACGACCATAGTGGGCCGGATCTCGAATAACGATGAGTCAGAATACAGGAGGGAGATTGATAACCTCGTGGAGTGTTGCAGCGACAACAATCTATCCCTCAATGCCAGCAAAACTAAAGAGCTGGTCACTGACTTCAGGAAGCAAAGTACTGTACACACCCCTGTCAGCATCAACGGGGCCGAGGTGGAGATGGTTAGCAGTTTCAAACTCCTAGGGGTGCACATCTCCAAAAATCTGTCCTGGTCCACCCATGTCAACTCTACCACCAAGAAAACACAACAGCGTCCATACTTCCTCAGGAAAATCGGCATGTCCACATTAACCTTTACCAACTTTTACAGATGCACCATAGAAAGCATCCTATCTGGCTGCATCACAGCCTGGTATGGCAACTGCTCGGCGCAGGACCGCAAGAAACTTCAGAGAGTTGTGAACACCGCCCAGTCCATCACACAAACCCGCCTCCCATCCATTGACTCCATCTACACCTCACGCTGCCTGGGGAAAGCGGGCAGCATAATCAAAGACCCCTCCCACCCGGCTTACTCACTCTTCCAACTTCTTCCATCGGGCAGGAGATACAGAAGTCTGAGAACACGCACGAACAGACTCAAAAAGAGCTTCTTCCCTGCTGTTACCAGACTCCTAAACGATCCTCTTATGGACTGACCACATTAACACTACGCCCTGTATGCTTCACCCGATGCCGATGCTCATGTAGTTACATTGTATACCTTGGGTTGTCCTATTATGTATTTTCTTTTATTCCCTTTTCTTCCCATGTACTTAATGATCTGCTCGCAGAAAAATACTTTTCACTGTACCTCGGTACACGTGACAATAAACAAATCCAATCCAATAATGCTCGCCTTAAATAGTGTGGGCAATACAATTTTTTGTCGCGACATAGGTCTGCACAAGTTCCCTCTCCCTATTGTTCTCCATGCTCCTCCTGAAAGCACCGACTTGTACCCCAGAATCCAGCCTCAAGTCACTTAAACAAGAGTTCCATTTTCCATTCACCAGTCCTGCTCAAATATACTCACTGATTAGCCTTTTGTAGTTCCTTCTGCTTTTGCAGGTTTGTGTCCACATACTTCAGCACGCGGCTCTCCGGAACCCATTCATCCCAACTAAAAACCAAGAGAGAAAGTAATAAGACAAGACGGAATCGCTAATGCACAAGAAGTGTTCACAACTAAAACGGAAATTAAAATTATGCATTCAAAGCTTGGTCTCGTCTTTCGTTTAAAAAAGCAGGGAAGAAATAAAACAGATTCTAACTGAAAAATAACAGTTCAAGCAATTGGGAGCTAGAGAGGTAGAATATACTGACAGTTAACTGGAAACAGAGCGACTTAAAACCAACGATAGGAGAAGTAAAACCTTTTCAGTTACTGTACAGCAGTATAGAGCACTATAGGTTACACTTCATTAAATTAAGCTAGTCTGTCACCTAATTTAGCTGAACAAGTTATAACAATGCACTTCTTGCAGCCTTAAAGGGACCCAGAAAATTCTACACCATGCTACTTCAGGTGAATACACCTGTATTCACTCCATAATTAGCTTGGTACTCAAGCGAGGATACCCTGAGCCACCTTGAGCAGATACGTGACAGACCTTCTGATCGAGAAACTTTCTGAACATAACTCAGTAAGAAGTCTTATAACACCAGGTTAAAGTCCAACAGGTTTGTTTGAAATCATTAGCTTTCAGATCACAGCTCCTTCATCAGGTGATCACACTCACCTGATGAAGGAGCTATGCTCCGAAAGCTAGTGATTCCAAACAAACCTATTGGACTTTAACCTGGTGTTGTAAGACTTTTTACTGTGCCCACCCCAGTCCAACACCGGCGTCGCCACATCATGAAAATAACTTAACAGTTCTCCTATGGTAGAGGCCAGTCAACCACCAAATGAAGGTTAAATCATGCCTAAGCAGCTGGCTATTTGGACACTGGCAGTCGCAATCTCGCCCAACAATAAGCACGAGTAGGATTTTAAGTACAGCTTCACATCATCCTTGCAACTTGTAAAGTGCTATTACACCAATAAAACTAAATAACCAATTTTAGAGAGGTTATCAAACTCAAGATATAATAAAGCACTGACTGATGCTTTGTATTCAACGGTTAGCAAATACTAATTTGCACATGAACCTGTACACTGGATAGATTACACTCAGGCAGCCACTGAGAACATTCCAGTCTGCATGCTGTTTATTGCAGCAGTTTTTGCTCCTCAATGCAGTCAGCAGCCCAGATGTTGCTCAAACACCAAGTCAGTATAGCTCAGAGCCCAAAACCTCCTAACTTTCAAGCTGAAGGGGGCAATCTCCAAGCTCTGATCAGCAATCAGGAATATTAACTTTCCGAGGAGTATTCAGATGGAATCATTACAGTCAATTGTGTACAGTAATTTCTGCTACGTACTATAGAATTCCTCTGCCCCTTTTGACTTCTCCCTGCTCCCTTATCTTCCGTCAAACCCCTAATTTCAAATTCCCCAGCCATTTGCACTATGGACAGGGAATCTTCCATTCCATCTAATGCTATTCACCAGCTCCAACTACTCACTACCATTGGCTCAGGCGCATGCCTAATCACTATATTCACCATCAAGCCTTCTGCAAACCACTAACCGCTCTGCAACCATCCATCGGAGCTACTCAATCCTCTCCAACCAATTTTCATCTCTAATCCCACCCTATCCATTGACCCTCACTTTAATGTAATGTAGTAATTTAGTAAATTAATCAAAGAAAAACTACTGCCACCGAGTGGCTGGAGAGTCTGTGGCTAGAGAGCATATGTTTAAGATAATCTTAAGAACAAAACCAAGTGAATTGGGAGAATCTCCCTCAAGCGGAAAAAGTGAAGTTGTTCAAAGGCATTGCAGATTTTGGAAGAATAAAAAGAGAAATTACTTCCAGGGGCAGACGAGTTGGCAATCAGAGAAAACAGATTTAAGATAACTGGCAGAAAATAAATTGTTGATGTGAAAAAATTCACAGTGCGTTGTTGCACATTGCCTGATAAAGTGGGAGCAGGGGCAGATTCAATAATAACTTTCAAAATAGGAATTGGATAAATACGTAACATAGAACATAGACCAGTACAGCACAGAACAGGCCCTTCGGCCCTCGATGTTGTGCCGAGCAATGATCACCCTATTCAAACCCACGTATCCACCCTATACCCGTAACCCAACAACCCCCCCCTTAACCTTACTTTTTAGGACACTACGGGCAATTTAGCATGGCCAATCCACCTAACCCGCACATCTTTGGACTGTGGGAAGAAACCGGAGCACCCGGAGGAAACCCACGCACACACAGGGAGGACGTGCAGACTCCGCACAGACAGTGACCCAGCCGGGAATCGAACCTGGGACCCTGGAGCGGTGAAGCATTTATGCTAACCACCATGCTGCCTCTTGGTAACGTGGTAAAGTTTGCATGGCTATGGGGAAAAAGTATATGGGGGAGATGACTAATTGGATAGCTGTATCAAACAACTGACACAGGCATGATGGGCCAAACCACTTCCTTCAGTACTTATGCGTCTACACATTTGTATTATTACATAATTGTTCAGACATGGAATATCTACTGGCAATGGATGGAAACAAAAATGTGGACGTTTTTGAAAGGGAAGAGTATAAATATTTGAAGAGAAAAGAGTGCTCGAGGAGAATGGCAGGGAAACGGGGATCAGTGGATAGTTTGAGAAAAGTCAGTCATGCAGGCAGAAGGCCTGCACAGTAAAAGTCCTGCAAGACAATATTTATCTACATAGGCAGCCATCGCATGCATATATCACTTTAAACTCGAGCAGATTTTTCCCATTACTCTATCACACAAGCTGTCAATGCAAGGCTAAAGCTGCACTGAGAGATTACGCAAATGAAAGATGACCCTACAAAATCAGTACAAGCCACCTCAAGTGTTTTGCAGACAAGCCCGGGCAAAACGGTCTACACCTAGCACAACAGATATTACCTAGTATAAAGAATCTGCGTTATCGAGAGACAACTTCACATTCTCATCACTGCATGTTGCTGAAATTGAAAATATATTGGAGTCATAAACAAATTATGTTCTTGGATACAAGGACGGCGCTACAGATTCCAGAATGTGAGGCCACCAGCTGTATGCTGATCTTGTAACTGCAGATTATAATCACAACTGATTAAATTAGTACCTTTATGTTGTTGTAATGTTCTTCCTAAAACCCCTCTGGCCCTGTCAAGCAGCAGCTTCAATCAGATCGTAGTACCCCCATCCAAATCTTGGGGTTCGAGCCCCACCTCAGCACCCGAGTGCATAATCCAGGCCGACACTCTTCAAACACCATCACAAAGAAGAATAACTCTTCAGTTGGCATTTGCTGTTTGTGGGAACTTATGTGCAATGCTTGCTAACAATGCAACTTGACTTCAAGCTAATTTGGGCATTCTGAAGATGCAAAAGGGCCACATAAATTAAATTTTACTTTCCTGCTCCACATCTCTCCCCAAGCTTCCAAACAAAAAAAAAACCCTTCCGAACTCGTCCCTCCAACCGGGCAATGGGTCACACATGTCTCATTTTACAGAAGAATCAGAGGCGACGGCAGGCCATTTTATTTAGTCCTGAGAGATGATACAATCTAGAAACGGATTCAATAATGCCTTTCAAAAAGGGTACTAGATAAACACCGGAAGCAGAAGAATGTGCAGGACTTATGGCGGACAGTGCAGGGGGCAGTGGGGCTAACAGGATAGCTCTTTCAAAGGGTTGGCACAAGCACAATGGATCAAATGGCCTCTTTCTGTACTGCATCATTCTCCATTTACCCCCTATTCATTTTGAGAAATGGTATTCGGCATTTGATATACAAATACAAGTTATTGAAGCGGCAGCACTGATATTAGTCGATTATTAAAACCAGGCTACCTAAAGCAACCTCAGAGCTTTCTGACTTGCAGTAGTGAGTAAAACATTTAAATTTGATGGCAAGATCAGATAACGAACTGTGGTAACGAAAAGAATGACTGGTTGCAACATTTATCAACAGTCGTGGTAATCTGACACTGCATGAGAGGGGGTCAGTCTAACACCATCTTCCCTCCTTAAACACAAAAAACTTTAACTTAAGACATCTCATTAGAAAATGGGTCAAACCAAACAAGATCTGCACCGAGATCAGTAGATTGTGTCATTAACCCAGGGTTTTCCCACAAGGCTCATTTATTGTTAATTTAGCTTCAACAATTAAAAATCTTGTTCCCTCCTCCGCATAGCTGTCAGAACTTAGCACCACAGACCCAGCAACCTCCACATCCAAATGGTCATTCTTCATGTGTGTTGGCAGGCTAGTTGGCCATGAGGCACATCACACTTGACTCAATTTTGATTTCAGCTCATGGCTGCACATGAACACTAGGAGTTAGCAGCTAGGAGTCAGGAACAGAAACCCTGCCTGAATGAATTCAGGAAGAAAACAAACTACTAGTCTTAAATGTATTGGCCCTACAGCCGAGACCACCTAACTTAGCACAGACCTGGTGCTGAAATGGGAACAATTTGTACATTCCTCCCACCTCATATTTGGAAGCAATTTAATAGCTATTGCCAATATTTGTATAAATTTCATGGACTTTGCACCAAGTTGTGTTAATTTTATTGGAAAACAATCTTGTGGGCTTATACAGTTTCAAAAACCAAATAAAAATAAAATAATTCTGTGAACCAGCATGGAAAAACAATGACATTTTATTTTAGACTAAGTAAAATAATTCTAACTAGTCTTTACAATACCTGCAATCTTGAAGATACCACACACCTAAGCTGTTTGAATAGGTGAAACAATAAAGAATTACATATTTAGCATTTTGTCTCATTAACCTAACCTCTAGTTAGATGTAAACAATGCATATCTTCAGGACCCAACTCTATCAAACATAATGGCATTTACGTTTTTTGTTGTTGAAGGAAGCAGTGTTGTGGGCACCGTGACAAGGCATCAATTTTGGGACGATTACTTTGCAATGAGTAAATGCTTTTTTAAAATTTGTCCTTAGGATGAGGGCGTCGCTGGCCAGAATTTGTTTAGACCATGGGGGCAGTTAAGTCAACCACATCGCTATGTGCGTCTTGAGTCACATGTAGGCCAAACCGGGTAAGGAGAGCAGATTTCCTTCCCCAAAATATATAATATAATATCGCTTATTGTCACAAATGGGCTTCAATGAAGTTACTCTGAAAAGCCCCTAGTCGCCACATTCCGGCGCCTGGTCGGGGAGGCCGGCGTGGAAATTGAACCCGCGCTGCTGGTCTTGTTCTGCATTACAAGCCAGCTGTTTAGCCCACTGTGCTAAACCAGCCCCAGTAAAAGGACATTAGTGAGCCAGATGGGTTTTTACGACAATCAGGAATGGTTTCATCATTAGACTTTTAATTCCATATTTACTTTATTGAATTCAAATTTCACCGTCTGCCATGATGAGATTCGAACCCGGGACCCCTTACCCTGAGTCTCTGGATTATTAGTCCAGTGACAATACCACTATGGCACCTCCTTCCCTGTTGTAACAGTAATTATTTGGCAGGTTGCTCACTGGTCTCTTCTAATATAGTTTCAATATTCAGTAAAACATGCTAATTTTAAAAAAAATAATACTCCCAAGAATCAAAAATAAAGTCACGATTTTCAGTAGTCACGATTTTTCTTTTTACAAATTTACATGCTATTACCTTTGCTAATTTAACTGTCAAACCACTTGAATGCGTTGAGCAAACTACAATTATCCATCAAAATATACAGATCTTACAAGCTCAAGTACAAGCAATTTAATCTTTAGTTTCCTTTCTAGAGGTTTCTTTCTCTTCTTCTGCAGGTATAATGTTTTGCAGGAGTGCAGCTCCAGTTAGTTGCACCCCTCAAGTACTTCCATCGCCCAAGGAACCTGAGCCAAGTGCGCACATCAACCGATGCATCAGTGCAGAGAACAAACCCACCCCCAGTCCTAGCGCTCCTCCACAGGTCACCGAATAGTTAACAATGAACAACATTCCCTCAAACATTTTATTTTTGATCTGGACGTATTAATTTTAGTTCGCAGGCATTTCAGACCTTTCACACTTGAATCAAAATGTGCTGACTTGTGTTCAGTCTGCTCAGGAATCTCTGGGTCACTATGCAGCCATACAGCTTGCAGGAAATATTGATACAGAACACTGATCACCCCCGTTTCTCCATGTCCCTACTCCCCATAACCCATCTTGATTTCTCCATAAGCTGCCATCACTCCCAGCATCTTCAAGTCTCTTTGTGCCATTCTTTCATCAAGAAGACAAAAGGTCAAAAAAAGCCCACGTCTCTCACTGGGCGCAAACCAATCACAGTGGCCACAAAAGAGCCGTCAGGGCCCCCTCGCTTCAGTCTCCCTTCTCTTTATGTTTGCGTTTGTGGGCAGCACAGTAGCACAAGTGGCTAGCACTGTGGCTTCACAGCGCCAGGGTCTCAAGTTCGATTCCCCGCTGGGTCACTGTCTGTCCGCACGTTCTCCCCGTGTCTGTGTGGGTTTCCTCCGGGTGCTCCGGTTTCCTCCCACAGTCCAAAGACGTGCAGGTTAGGTAGATTGGCCATGCTAAATTGCCCTTAGTGTCCAAAAAGATTAGGAGGGATTATTGGGTTAGGGGGACAGGCTTGAAGTGAGGTCTTAACTGGTTTGTTGCAGACTCGATGGGCCCAATGGCCTCCTTCTGCACTGTATGTTCTATGCTTATAGAGCAGCACCTGGCCACCAGCCATGGCCAGTCCAGTGGTTTGACCAAGATCACAAACCATACAGTGCATTCGGCCCATCGAATATGCACCGGTCCTTCGAAAGAGCACCCAACTTAAGCCGACAACGCCACTGTCCCCGCAACCCAGTAATCCCATCTAACCTTTTTGGACACCAAGACCAATTTAGCATGGCCTAACCTGCACATCTTTGGACTGTGGGAGGAAACCAGAGTACCCGGAGGAAACCCACCCAGACACAGGATGAACGTGCAGACTCCACACAGACAGTGACCCAAGCCAGGAATCGAACCTGGGACTCTGGTGCTGTGAAGCAACAGTGCTAACCACTGTGTAACCTTGCCACCCCAGATCAAACCTTAGGAATTAGGAGCAGTAGTAGCCAATTCAGCCCCTTGATCCTGCTCCACCATTCAATTAGGTCAAGGCTTATCTCCCTCCCCTATCCCTGTAACCCCACCATGGTGCAATTTAGCATGGCCAATCCACCTAACCTGCACACCTTTGCACTGTGGGAGGAAACCGGAGCACCTGGAAGAAATCCACAGACACGGGAAGAATGTGCAAACGCCATACAGACAGTCCCCAAGGCCTAAATCGAACCCAGGTCTCTGATAGGCTTTTCAACCCTAGAGTATTTTATCTTTCATTTTGCCTGTGGTAATGTTGTAACCTGCTCCATAACAATGGTGCAGTAGAATTAGAATTCTCCAGTGAAATTTTCACTAACATTTACTAAATTATTGATCAGTAGAGATCTATGAAGCCTATAAATTGCCGTTGCACAAAACATTTTGCTGCTGGCCACTGGTATTATTTGAGGGGAACAGCCTTTTAATTTGAACAGTAAGAAGTCTCACAACACCAGGTTAAAGTCCATAAGGTTTATTTGAAATCACAAGCTTTTGGGAACGCTGCACCTTCATCAGGCGAAGGTTAATTTGAAGACAGTTTACTGTATAGAGCAAGATTCGGATTCTTCCATTTTGTGCATTTTTAAAAACTAGGTGCAGACTATTGAGGAAGTGCAGCTATTTCTGCCGGTCTGCCGGACACAAACCGAGCTGGTACACCACCGTGACCTCCAACTTTGAAACTGACAATGTAAAGATTATCTTTTTTGAGCAAGGGCTGCCGGTTTTAAACATGGACATTTCAAGGTGGGGGCTGCAGATAGGACTCCTCACGACAGGTTATGCAATGAGAATCCCCATCATAAATGTGACAGTAAAATGAAGTCATGCCTGCCTATTTGTTTCAGCCTGATTAACAGAGCTCAAGTTTTTTTTTCTTGATTCGTTCATGGGCTTCATTGGCTAGGCCTGCATTTACTGCTCATCACCAGTTGCTCTCGAGAAGGTGGGGATAAGCCGCCTTAGTGAACCGCTGCAGCCCATGTGGTGTAGGTACACCCACTGTGCTGTTAGGGAGGGTTCCCAGATTTTTGACCCAGCGACAGTAAAGGAACAGTGATGTATTTCCAAGTCAGAATGGTGTCTGGCTTGGAGGGGAACCTACAGGTAGTGGTGTTCCCATGTGCCTGTTGATTTTCTAGGTGGCACACACTGCTGCCACTTTGCATAGTAGAGGGAGCAAATGTTTGTGAAGGGGTGCCAATCTAGCGGCCTGCTTTGTCCTAGATAGGATCAAGCTTCTTCGAGTGTTGTTGGAGGTGCACATGTTCAGTAAGTGACGAGTATTCCATCACAACCGTGCCTTGTAGATGGTGGAAAAACTTTGGGGAGTCAGAATTCTCCCCCAGTGGTAAATTCAGAGCAAACCATCCCAACATCAATGTGCCAGAGGGCTGAAAGACCAACATTCACAATGTGGTCAGACTTTTTTTTGTAGAGATCATAGAATTTACATTCGGCCTATCGAGTCTGCACCAACCCTTGGAAAGAGCACCCTACTTAAGCCCATGCCTCCGACGCATCCCTGTAACCCCACCTAACCTTCTGGACCCTAAGGGGCAATTTAGCATGGCCAATCCACCTAATCTGCATATCTTTGGACTGTGGGAGGAAACCAGAGCACCCGGAGAAAACCCACGCAGACACGGGGAGAAAGTGCAAACTCCACAAAGACAGTCATTCAAGGTCAGAATTGAACCAGGGTCCCTGGAGCTGTGAGGGAATAGTGCTAACCATTGTGCTACAAATGATGGCTCGCCTGATGTTTCCCAACACCACTTGTAAACTTTCACAGAATCAGGCGAGTAACTGGTACAGCACCCATCATGCCACCCAATTTTATGCCCCTGCACCCCAGTCGGCTCCCCTCTCCGAGAGGGTGGTGGTTGAGGGGGGGGCACAAAAATCACAACCACATTTATGCAACAATGCTATGAAATAGCACCTAATATCCAAATTCCCAAATCCCCTTCCTCTCCTCAAAGTAGAATTTTCAGCAACCATTTTATGGTTCAGCATCTCCATCCTCCTTCAATTTACAACTTATTTTCAAATGATAAATCTCCCTCTTGTTTCAAGGATAGTTTCAAGTATTGGTACTGTGGCCTTCTTGGTGACGGGTCCACAACATTCAGGCAAAATATCTGCAATATCAACTTTGATGGGCTAGCCACTGTGCCTGGGTGGCCTTTTAGGACTCAAAAGGCCAAGGTCCCGGGCAGGGCAAAGAAAACACGTCAATGACCCGCTGAAGCTTCTTGGAGCACCAGGTCATTGGTCTGACTGGCTGAGAGAAGCTCGCTACCAATCACTCAAAATGGCACTTTGCCCTGAAGCTGCATCATGCCTCGAGCCCCAACGACTTAATGACGGAAGCGGAATAGGAAAGGATGCAAATCCTATAACTCCAGATCCCACCACCTTGTGGAACATCCTGCTCCACGTGACGAAAGGTCTGCAGGTTGACAATTGGCCTATTCAGTCACATGACAACCCTTGGCAGAAATCCATCCTCTTGAGTAGACATCATCCTAAATTCGAGGAACAGCTATGGCTGCAGCATCTATTCTTCACGGTTACAGAGGTCAGTGTTTGCACAATGTAGCATTAACAAGACAAACAAAATTGAATTCCAATTTCTTTTTTAAGTCTGGGAAATCAAATGGCTATTCAAACCATTAAAGTTCCTCTTTCTCATGCAATTTCACCGGGATCAGGTTTTTTTTTTTAAAAAGTATTTTCATTCCAAATTTTGAACTTTTTATATTTTACAATAAACCCCCTAACGCATCAGAACACCCACCCAAACCTCCCCTCCCTCCCTCCCCCCCCCACCCCCAAAACTCCCGGCCCTCCTCCCCCGCCCCCAAAAAACCTCCCCCCCCCTCCCCCCCAAACAGTAACCAACTCTCCAAAATGCAAATGGACCAAACGCAACTCTTGTGGAACACATCACACGCCCCCACCTTAGAGCAAATTTCACCTTCTCCAGTACGGAAGCTAAAGAAATTTGGCATGTCTGCATCGAGACTCACAAACTTCTACAGATGTGCGATAGAGAGCATCCTATCCGGCTGCATCACAGCCTGGTATGGCAACTGCTCAGTCCAAGATCGCAAGAAACTGCAGAGTGTGAACTCAGCCCAATGCACCACACAAACTTGTCACCCTCCCATTGATTCTGTCTACACCTCCCGCTCCCTCAGGGAGGCAGACAGCATTGTCCGAGACCTCTCCCAGGCTTTGCCCTCTTCCAGACCCTTCCATTAGGCAGACGGTACAGAAGTCTAAAGACCTGCACATCTAGACATAGGAACAGCTTCTTCCTATACAAGATTCCTCAATGACTCCCCCTTGGACTGATCTGTTTCCTGTAAGAACACTATTCACGACGCCCTTTGCTGCTCTTGCTCATGTATTTGCTTTGTTTGGCCCTTGTTCTGCACTGTAGCCAATCACTGTTTGTCGATGTACCATTTGTCAATGTTCTCTGTTGATTATTCTTTTTGTTTACCATGTACGTAATGTGTACGTTCCTCGGCCGCAGAAAAATACTTTTCACTGTACTTCGGTACATGTGACAATAAATCAAATCAAACAAATCCAGCAGGTCCTCCCGCCACACAGAGGCACAGGGTGGACAAGCTGACCTCCACCCCAACGATACCCGCCTGCGAGCAATCAGCAAGGCAAAGGCGAAGACATCTACCTCCTCAGCCGTCTGCAGCTCCAGCCGGTCCAACACCCTGAATATGGCTTTAGGGGACCGGGCTCCACGTCTATGTGCGGAACCCCGAAATGGTGCTGAAAACCACCCTCCAAAACCTTCCCAGCTTCGGGCAAGACCAGACATGTGCACATGATTCATAGGGCCCCTCCCACATTGCTCCCAGATATCCTCCACCCCCTCAAACAGCTGGCGCATCCTTGACTTTGTTAGGTGCGCCCTGTACACCACCTTCAGCTGGATAAGCCCCCGCCTCGCACACAAGGTTCGGGCATTCACCCTCCATAGCACCTCACACCACACTCCTCTCTCCTCTCTCTCCCCCCTCACCCACGCTAACCCAAAGGTCTCATTCAGCTCATCCAAGCTACCTGGGTCATGTTTGATAGAATACCTTTGATTTGTATCCAAGGTATACTAATAATTCGACATCAGACAATACCTTTCCCATTCAAGCATATTCACAATCTTGATGGTACCTCTTATCTTCTGTATTTTATACTTACTTTTTATTCCAGCCACTATAATGTATGAAGTACTTCACTTGTTTGTCCTTTATTGCAACCTTTACACACTATAATACAAAAAAAAAGAAAATAAAGTAGATTAAGTTCAGCACTATTTCAAACACAGCTACGTTTGAGGGATCATTAGAAATTGTGCACATAGTACAATACATTTTTGATATACTTAAAATGATGTAGAAGCCAAAGGTATGTTCATCTAACTGCAGCTTAATATTGTGAGACAACTTGCAAAGAATAGCTTGCTTGAGAAAGAAAAAAAATGGTAACCATCCCAAGAGAAAGGGCCAAGTGTGCAGGATTCTATACGGTAACTGTCGTCAATCATATAATCCCTACAGTGCAGTCTACACCGACTCTCTGAAAGAGCACCTTACCTAGGCCCACTCCCCCACCCCATCCCTGTAACTCCATAACCCCATCTTACCTTTGGACACGACGGGCAATTTAGCATGACCAACCCATCTAACCTGTTCATCTTTGGACGATGGGAGGAAACTGGAGAACCCGGAGGAAACCCACGCAGACATGGGGGGACAGTGTAAATTTCACACACACACACACACACAGTCACCCAAGGCCGTAACTGAACCCATGTCCGCGGCGTTGTGAGGCAGCAGTGCTGATCACTTGTGCCACCCTGGGTCCCTGGCGCTGTGATGCAGCAGTGCTAACCACTGTGCCACCCTGTATCAAATGCATTTTGAAAATCCATATACATCAGATCAACAACTTTTTCCTCCTCAAAAAACTCCAGGTAGTTCCTTAAACATGATTTTCCCTTAATGAATCCACTTTGGCTTTCCTTATTTATCTTGTACTTGTCCAAGTGACCTGATTTTGCCCCGAACTATAGTTTCCACTGAAGTCAGGCTGACTGGTCTGTAGTTGCTGGGTTTAACCTCACATTCATTTTTGAACAATGGTGTAGCATTCACAATTCTCCAGTCCTCTCAAACCACCCGTGTCTAAGGAAGACTGGAAGACTATCATCATTACTCTGTAATTTCTACTCATCTCCCTCCGCATCCTTGGATACTTACTTATATACTCACAGAAGACACTGGAATTCCCTTTTATGTCAGCTGCCAGTGTTTTTTCATGCTCCTTCCTTGTTTTTCTAATTAGCCTTTCCACTTCCCCTCTGGTCCTTCTGTATTCAGCCCCAAATTCCCCATTGCATTTTCAACCCAATATCTGTCATAGGGACATTCCTTCCTTTTCATCTTCACCTCTATCTCACTTGTCATGCAAGGTACTCTGGATTTATTATCCCTACCTTTCCCTTTCAAGCAAATATACCATGACATTGCCTGCAATACTTTTTCTTTGAATATGTCCCATTGTTCAGCCACCAATATTTCTGCTAGTAACTGATTCCAACTCATTTGATTCAAATGTATTCTTATCTCATTGAAGTTAACTCAACTCCCCCCAGCCACCCCATCTCCCCCAGACACCCCCGTCGCCCCTATATATATTAGGTCAGCTGTGTTCCAATCTCCGTTCCCATTGTTGTAACAGAACAAGCATTCCTTCACCATAGCCAAGGCACGGTATGCTCTCCATCATCTAGGAATGTCTGAATAACCCCAATGAGATTTAACCTCAATATCTCCTGGCCCAAGGTCTGATATCCCAATATTAGTTACCAAACCTTTCCAATTACATGCCAACTGAGGATAAATAAAACCAAAGTATGGAATGAATTTCTGGGGATAAGCAGTAAACTCCACACACAATACTGTACCCCTAAAACGCAACTCGATATTCATATATTAAACAGAACAGTCAGGTTGTAAACGAATGAATCAAAGCCAGGGCCACTGATTTAGGTTGCATTGAAAAAACAGACTGAATAAAATAGATCGATCCTCAAAACTGTTGGAAAAGATTCCAGAATGCCACTGTATTTGACTGGGCAGTATTAAGAGTTCAGGGCAGCACGGTGGTGCAGTGGTTAGCACTGTTGCCTTATGGCACCAAGGGCCCAGGTTCAATCCCAGCCCAGGGTCACTGTCCGTGTGAGGTTTGCACACTCTCCCAGTATCTGCTTGGGTCTCACCACCACAACCCAAAGATGTGCAGGGTAGATGGATTGGCCACGCTAAATTGCCCCTTTATTGGAAAAGAAAAGGGTACTCTAAAATTAAGAAAAAAACTCAACATTCATAGGATCCCAACAGTGCAGAAGGAGGCCATTCAGCCCATCGAGTCTGCACCGACCCTCCGAAAGAACACTCCACCTATGCCCACTCCACCGCCCCATGACCTAACCCATACATCTTTGGTCACTATCCACCTAACTTGTGTATTTTTGGACTGTGGGAAGAAACCAGAGCACCTGGAGAAAACCCACGCAGACACGGGGAGAACGTGCAAACGCCACAGTCACCCACGGTCAGAATCAAATCCAGGTCCTCGGTGCCGTGAGAGGGCAGTGCCAACCAGTATCCACCCAACATCCAGTACTCTAAAATATCAAAAACCTTCATTCTCACGTTATAAAATGGACTGAACTGGATCAGTCACTGAAAATCAAGGAATTTAATATCATTATTCCCCTAAACAGAACACAAGCACTCATGAAAGGGAACGAGACGGAGAAATCAGTTTCCAATTTTGATTGATGTTTACCTACAATGTTATACAAACCAGGTGACTCCCCAAAATAATTCAGTGCCCGTCTTTGCTGCCTGAGCTCTGGGAGGAACAGCAGGAAAGGGGCGAGCGTCAGCCTTTGCCACCCTCCCAGGGAATTTAAAGTAGATGTCAAAACCTGGATTTCTGGTTAGGTCAGCATCTATTGCCTGTCTAATTGGCCTCGAGACGGTGTTGGTGAGCCACCTTCTTGAACTGCAGCAGTCCAGACAAACTAAGAGTAAGGAGCAGGTGCAGGTCACTTGACCCTTTTGAGATTGCTCCGCCATTCAATAAGATCATGGCTGATCTGATTGTAACTGAAATGTGGCCTTTCCAGCTACCCCCGGTGATGTGGATCCCAGCATCTGCTGCCGTTGTCCTGCTAGGTGGTAACGGTCATGAGTTTGGAAGGTGCTGTTGAAGGAGCCTTGGGTGACATGGTGTAGTGCATCGTGTGGATGGTGCACACTGCTGCCACTTTGCGTCACTGATGGTGGGAGTTAATGTTTGTGGGTGGGATGCCAATCAAACAGCATGCTTTTCCCTGTATGGTTTTGAGCTTCTTGCATGCATGTTGTTGGAGCTGCACTCATCCAGGCAAGTGGAGAGTATCCCATCACACTCCTGACTTGTGCCTTCTGGATGTGGACAGCCTTTGGGGAGTTAGTAGATAAGTTACTCTCCACAGAATTCCCAGCCTCTGACCTGCTCTTGAAGCCACAGTATTTACATGGCTGGTGCAGCTCAGTTTCTGGTCCAAAGTAATCCCAGAATGTTGATAGCAAGGGATTCAGTGATGGTAATGCCATAGAATGTAAAGAGGAGATGGCTGGATTCTCTTGTGGGTCATTGCCTGGCACTTGTACAGCACAATACTTATCACTTATCAGCCCAAGCCTGAATGTTGTCTAGGTCTTGCTGCATATGAGCACAGACAGCTTTAGCATCGGAGTCATAAATGGTGAACAATGTGCAATCATCGTCAAAGATCCCCACTGCTGACCTTGATGAACAGGAGGTCACTGATGAAGCAGCTGAAGACGGATGGGTCAAGGACACAATCTTAAGGAACTTCGACAGTGAAGTCCTGGGACTGATATGATTGACCTCCAACAGTCAAAACCATTTTGCTTTGACCCCAACCGGTGAAGAGATTTCCCTCTAATTCCCATTGACTCCAGCTTTGCAAAGGCTCCTTGATGACACATTCGGTCAAATGCTGCCATGATGTCAAGGGAAATTACTCTCAACGGAGTTGAACTGCCTATCGATGGGCTCCTACTGGAAAGTAAATCGGCTGGGACATCAACGAAGCTATCGAGTTTTTAAAAAGGGAGCTTTAGACGGATAAGAATCCCTACTTCAATTACACATTTCCAAATGGAGGCCAATCATTGTTTTAAAATGTACACTGCATTTACCTCATTTCGTTCCCTGATAATTCCTTTGGAAATTCAACCTTAATTTGTAAACAAAAGTGGCCAATTTAATGCAGATCAGAATTTCTCATTAGTACTCAAAGCCTTTTCCCTTTTTATCTCACGCTGATTTTTTTTGCAACTGAAACTTGAAGGAGTTGATTGAATACACTGCGCCTACTCCACAACATGAGCAATTGGAGAAAATATGGCACTTAACCAAACCCACCAACGTGAAGTGCCCAGGCAATGCTTCAAACAGCTATATTAACAGGGCATGCTTGGAACAAATCACCTTAGATTCACAACATTTCAAAAAGAATCCCAGTCTGTGCAAAATGATCTGATCTCAGTTGGTAAGACGGTAAAGATATCACATGCCCTCTTAGCCTTATGAGAGGCAGGTGGGGAGAGGCCATTCCTATCCTTTTTTTTAAACAAGGAATATCCACTATGCGTCTGAAAGTAAAGTTAGTGAGTACCTTAAATAGAAGAATGAAAAGTAGCCATTCTATGAAGACAGAAAATGATCGTGGCCTTTTGGGTGTCCTCCCAGATGGATTACCACCCACCATACTGCCACCGCCCAATCCCACCCCAACGTAAAAGCACATCCAAGCCCTGTCCACCCAGATAGCCAAATTCTACGTTTCTGGTTTACAGGCTAAATTTTGTTGGCAGCACAAGAGATGAAAGAACCGTCCCTGCTTGAAAATGTAAATAGTTTAAGGAGGACAGGAAAAACAACACGGTTCATGACAGAAACGATCAAGGAGAAATTTAACAACAGGAATTTAAAATTATGAAGTTATGATAAACAACAACCTTGCATTCACATAGAGCCTTGAAGTAAGTGTTGGCAAGCTGTTCAAACACAGTGGCAGAACCAAGTCCAATCCTGCCAATGAACACACGCACTTGCTAATTAGAAGTTACTGGAAATGATGAGAAACAGGAACCCTTGTAATTAAAACAGAAAATAGCGGAGCACATATATTACATTTCTTAGCATTTGGGAGAAGAGCGAGCAGACTCTTTGTTAGATTAGTAAAGGAAAAGCACTTTACCCAGTAGTGACCAACACAAAATGGGGAGAACAATTTCCTGCACTTTCATCATTGCTGAGTGAACATGATCATTCATGCTCTGGGAAGCAGTTGATGCTAGCAAGAATACTTTGATTGCACATCACCAAACAAAATAGATCCTTCAGTGAAGAAAATTTGAGATTTGTCAAGCAAGTGTGTTTAGGACTGTGGAACCAAACCAAATAAATGGAGATACGATACAGACTAGCCAAACAAACACAAGCAGTTGTTCTGATGTTTAAAACTCTATAGTGTGTTGACTGGATTCAGGTGCACACAGGGTAGGAATAACAGGTTCCTTTTGAGAATGGCATTGATGAATCAGTTTCATCGCTATGATAATTTGGCCACAATTTATTGTCATTTTGGGGGTTTTTTCTGCCATTCGGAGGAGTTTTACAGAATGATAAGCTGCAGCATATTCTCCCCATGTCTGCGTGGGTCTCACCCCACAACCCAAAGATGTGCAGGGTAAGTGAATTGACCACATTAAATTACCCCTTAAGTGGGAAAAAAAAGAATTGGGCACCAAATTTATTTTCAATTTTTTTTTTTTAAAGAATGATACGATGCCGAACAAGGCTGTGTCTGCCATGCCAGTCAGCTCTTCGAAACAGCTATCCACTTAATCCCACTCCCCTTCTCTTTATCCATCACCTTGTAATGCATCTTCTTTTTCAAGTATTTATCCAATTCCTCTTTTGAAAGTTACTGTTGAATCTGTTTTCACTGCCCTTTTCAAGCAGGTAATAAAAACCCGATAATTCTTCTCTAGTGATTTTTAAAGCCTATTTCTTTTCAAATGCCAACAAGTCTGCTCTCGATATCAGACGTGCAGCTTATGTTCATAGATACCCGATTTCCTTTCAAATCACCATCTTTGCAGTATCTGATGATTCTCTTATTAAGGTTGGTTCGCCGTCTTAATCTATTCTTTTGTGTCAATTCCGTTCTCAACCGATTGAAAACATGGTTAAGGTCCTGCAATGTGATAATTCCAATGCACATCAATATATTTTGAAGTCCATGACTTCAGCATTCACCCCAAGCCCCCTTCCAGTATAACTGAAGCAAATTATATTCTCCATAACCTTCATTATACACAACTCCCCTCCCCCTCCTCCTCCCCCCCACCTCCTCCCACCCCCCCATCTCCTCCTCCTCCCACCCCCCCACCTCCTCCTCCTCCCACCCCCCCACCTCCTCCTCCTCCCACCCCCCCACCTCCTCCTCCCACCCCCCCCACCTCCTCCTCCTCCCACCCCCCCCACCTCCTCCCACCCCCCCACCTCCTCCTCCTCCCACCCCCCCCACCTCCTCCTCCTCCCCCCCCCCACCTCCCACCCCCCCCCCCCACCCCCCCCCACCTCCCACCCCCCCCCCCCCACCTCCCACCCCCCCCCCCTCCCACCCCCCCCCCCCCCCCACCTCCCACCCCCCCCCCCACCCTCCCACCCCCCCCCCCCCCCCACCCCCCCCCCCCCCCAACCACCACCACCCACCTCCATATTTATGTAGTCTTGTATTGCCTGCAAATCAGTAACTGTCATCTGTATGTTCTATGCATCTCTAACCTTTGGTGAAGGTTTCCTTCACCTACTGTGATTCTTGGCCTCATTATCAGCTCTTACATCAAATGAAACTTCCTTTATAGCCGAAACTGACATCATGGAGCCGAGTTTCCTTTATTATGCCAAATACAAAATTTCTGATTAAATTGTTAACTCTATAAAGGCCAAATCTATCCAACTTACTGCTTCTATATTTGAACAGCCTCTTTTAGCAACTAACAATTCGGCACAGGATACAAGAACAAAACTGGTCTGATCAGCAGTATTCTCCCCTCTCACCACCCCAACAAACGGCAACCGGTCTCACCTTTCTCTCTTTTTATTCGGTTGTAGTTCAGAAGAGTTGTGTGACAATCCTGCCATTCCTCCTAAACTGCAAATACATTGTCCTCCTTACTCATTTGGAAGCAAGACTAGTATGCAGTCTCCAACTCTAACCTACTCTTTTCCAGGATGTGAATATGTGGACTCCTTATGCCCCTCTGCCCTCATGCAACCCAAGCTTCAAATCATGAATTTACCTCTGCCTTCTTTTACTGTTCTTCAATCTTGGGAGTCTTCTCAGTAACTAAGAAACCCTTACTTGGGTATCTCAAGAAAAACAGCTCCTTAGCCAGTACAAAGATAGAAAAAGTTGCATATGCTGCCTTACAAATAAAGCAGAAATGGTCAACAAACCACTTTCAATTCTGATTAATCCATAATTGAAACATCCCACCCCTCGATACAAGCCAATTAATCTGTCATCTATGTCCAACAATTTCCTGTTATCACTTTCTCTCTAAAGACCATATTTAACAGGAGACGGATTTCAGATTGGTTTGCAGAGATATTGCTGCTTTATTGAAAAGAAAGATGATATTTTCCTGATGAACAAACATACCAGCCGTAACTTAGTAATAGAAACCAAATAAAGATGCATTTCGCCAAACAGAAAACCTCTTGAAAGAAGAGTGCTTCTGGAGCACATACCTTTGCCTCATAAAGCAATGGCCCGTGGAAACACAAGACACGTTCACCTGGTAAAAAAAAGGGAACAAAAGTGATTAATTCCATAAAGGTTGACATTTAATCTTTAGTACAATTGCATTGAAATGATCAAAATGACTAACACCGCCATCCACATTTTTCCAGGAAATAACTTTTATATTCCAGTTTATTTAACTCAGAAATTATAACAAGTTGTTTAATTTCAATATATATCAGGCACACAACTTCGCTGGTGTTTTGTTAAGATTGCTGAATTGAAATGACCAGAAGACGCAACTATTTTCCTAGCAAATACAACTTTGAATCAACAGGAATTGAGCATATTTTACTGAAACACTCCACCATCTTGCTTTCTGGAGGTCAGTCACATCATATTCCCACTGCAAGCACTGGCAACAATGGTCTGGAGAGTATCTGCATATTTCAGCAATTCAATGCCTGTCTGTGCTAACTGTGCTGTTCAGCATTTGTATCTGGCCTCACTAATGCTCCACGTCCAGTGGCATGGGTTTGGAAGAGCTGGGAGTGAATCAAACAGCAGAGGGGGTGGCTGGGGTGAATATTCATATCTTATATTATGCTAAGAAACAGTCATTCAGCCCATCGAGCCTGCTCCATCATTCCAAAGATCCTAATCGGACTGTGGCCTTAACTACTCTTTTCTGTCTTCTCCCATAATCCTCAACTCTCATCTCGGTCTTAAATGAGACACCTCATTATTTTGAAACTGTGCCCCCCCCCCCCCCCCCCCCAGTTCCTAGATCCCCTAGAAGAGGAAACATCTTCTCGGCAGCTACCCTGTCCAAGCCCCCTCGGGATCTGTTTCAATAAGATCACCTCTCATTCTTCTAAAATCCAACACGCGCAAGCCAAACCTGCTCAGCCTTTCCTCACAAGACAACCTTTTCATGTAATAAATTCCCTCATTCCAGGAATCAGATTAGGGACCTTCTGTAAATGACTTCCAACGCAAGACCAATACGGCAGCCGTACCAAAGTTAGACTGTGGTGGGGATGAGAGGGCAGCATTACATTACTTAAAATGGCAAACATTAGACCTCGAACCAGCAGAATGTTTGAATCACTTTATAAATTTGAGAAGGGGGTTGAATTGAAAGAAGATAGATTGTATAGCATCTTATACAACCTCAGGACATGTCAAAACGCTCAATAGAAAATACCCAATGCTGTCATAAGTGTAACGTCGGAGACACAGTATCCAATTTGTGTGGATCAAGGGCCCACAAACATCTTCGATAAAGAAATCAGATCTGATTTATTTAAGTGATGTTTGTTCGGCAATAAATATTGACCAGGACTTTATATACTGCATAGCCCAAGTAGCTGCAGTTACATACTGATTCAGAGGTTCGAAATGTCGAACCAGTGGCCACTCCTCATGCAGCTGCCGCTGACATGTCCCTAAATGCAGAAAATGCCTAATGTTAATGAGCCAGTCAGCCAGAAAACACGGCGGGCTGGTGGGGAGGGTGAACCAAAGATGCAGGGGAGGATGTTTTTTTAATTAAAGGGGTCGGGGAGGGTGAGGGGGATTAATTTGATTCAGTGCATCATTAAATGTTTCAGTTCAGAATTAAATCCGAATAAGAATAATTACCTGGCCCTTATTGTTAGAAAAACAAAAGTATTTTTTAAGGGATTTATATTTGTATTGGTAAACATAAGCAAGGCATAGTTTGAAGTGGGTTTAATTTAATGGTTCTGTGGAAAGAAGGGTAAAACCTATAGCTAGATTGATGCTGGACAAAGGGGTGTGTGTGTGTGTGTGTGTTGATTCAGTTACAACTGTTTCTATTGTGCCACGCATGAAGAGCAAATAAACTGGAAGTATGGGGCCGTTGCTTAGCAACTGGGGCCTTGTAAGGTAGAAATGCTTTTAAGTTTTAGCTGGATACATTGCGACTGAAGAAAGACATCTAGGAGTGAGTATCTCTCAATTTTGCAAGACTGAGGCAAGACTACAAAGTGGCAGGCATCGCAAAGAACCAGTAACTGTCCAGACAAGCAAGGAAGTAGGGCAGAACGATCGTCTTAAGACAACTGAAGTTAAGAGAACAGAGGCCAAGATATTGCTCAGAATAATTGAAGGAAGAGTAAACATCTTACTGTGCAGAAATTAGAATCATAGGATGGTTAGAACAAAGGAGGCCAAGCAGCCTGTCAAGTCTGTGCCACCTCTTTGCAAGACAACTCGGCCAGATGCTATAGGAAAGATAAAACAGGAGGTAAGAGAGGAGGGGGAGTTGGGTTTCTGATTAGGGAAGAGTATCACAGCAGTACTGAGAGATGATATATCCGAGGGTTCGCCCACTGAGTCTACATGGTTAGAACTGAAAAATAAGGGAGAGATCACTTTGATAGGATTGTACTATAGGCCTCCAATAGTCAACGGGGAATTGAGGAGCAATTATGCAAGGAGATTACAGATAGCTGCAAGAAAAATAGGATGGTAACAATTGGGGACTTTAACTTTCCCAACATTGACTGGGACATAGAACATAGAACAGTACAGCACAGAACAGGCCCTTCGGCCCTCAATGTTGTGCCGAGCCATGATCACCCCACTCAAACCCACGTTTCCACCCGATACCCGTAACCCAACAACCCCCCTCTTAACCTTACTTTTATTAGGACACTACGGGCAATTTAGCATGGCCAATCCACCTAACCCGCACATCTTTGGACTGTGGGAGGAAACCGGAGCACCCGGAGGAAACCCACGCACACAGGGGGAGGACGTGCAGACTCCACACAGACAGTGACCCAGCCAGGAATCGAACCTGGGACCCTGGAGCTGTGAAGCATTTATGCTAACCACCATGCTACTCTGCCATAGCAGCCATAGCATTAGGGGACTTGGTGGAGAGAAATGTGTTGAGTGCATTCAAGAGGGATTTCTCATTCAGTATGTGGATGGCCCAACTGGAGAGTGGGCAAAACATGACCTCCTCTTGGGAAATAAGGATGGGCAGGTGACAGAAGTGTTAGTGAGGGATCACTTTGGGACCAGTGACCATAATTCCATTAGTTTTAAGATAGCTTTGGAGAATGATAGGTTAGGGTCAGGCCCAAAAGTTAAAATTCGGAATTGGGGCAAAGCCGATTTTGATGGTAATAAACAGAACTTTTAAAAGCTGATGGGGGAGTCTGTTGGCAGGCACAGGGACGGCTGGTAAGTGGGAGGCTTTCAAAAGTGTGTTAACCAGGATTCAGGGTAAGCACATTCCTTTCACAGTGAAGGGCAAGACTGGTAGAAGTAGGAAACCCTGGATGACTCAGGATATTGAGGCCTTGGTCAAAAAGGAGGCATATGACATGCATTGGCAGCTGGGATCAAGTGGATCCCTTGAAGAGGATAGAGGTTGTCAGAGTAGAGTTAAGAGAGAAATCAGGAAGGCAAAAAGGGGACATGAGATTGCTTTGGCAGATACGGCAAAGGAGAATCCAAAGAGCATCTACAAATACATAAAGGGCAAAAAGTAACTAGGGAGGGAGTAGGGCCTCTTAAGGATCTACACGATCATCTATGTGCAGATCCACAAGTTTTGGGTGAGATCCTAAATGAATATTTATCATCGGTATTTACTGTTGAGAAAGGGATGGATGTTAGGGAACTTGGGGAAACAAATAGCGATGTCTTGAGGAGTGTACATATTACAGAGAAGGCTTAAAGCACATCATAGAACAGTACAGCACAGAACAGGCCCTTCGGCCCTCAATGTTGTGCCGAACAATGATCACCCTACTTAAACCCATGTAACCCGTATGCCCATAACCCAACAATGTAGATAAATTCCCATAACCTGATGAAATGCATCCCAGGAAGTTATGGGAGGCTAGGGAGGTAATTGCGGGTCCCCAGACAGAGATATTTGAATCAACAGCCACAGGTGAGGTGTCTGAAGTTTAGAGGTAGAAAATGTTGAGCCTCTGTTTAAGATGGGCAGCAGGGGAAAGCCTGGGAACTACAGACTGGTGAACCTAACATCTGTGGTAGGCAAGTTGTTAGAAGGTATTCTGAGAGACAGGAATATTCTATACAGCTCTGGTCACCCTATTATAGAAAGGTTATGATTGAACTAGAAAGAGTGCAGAAAAGATTTACAAAGATGCTACCGGGACTTGATGGTCTGAGCTATGAGGAGAGGCTAGATAGACTGGGACTTTTTTCCCTGGAGCGTAGGAGGCTTAGGGGTGATCTTATAGAGGTCTATAGAATAATGAGGGGCATAGATAAAGTCAACATCTTTTCCCAAAGATAGAGGAGTCTAAAACTAGAGGGCATAGGCTTAAGGTAAGGGGAGAGAGATACAAAAGGGTCCAGAGGTGTATTTTTTTCACATAGAGGGTGGTGAGTACCTGGAATGAGCTTCCAGAGGCTGTAGTAGAGGCGAGAACAATTTTGGCTTTTGAAAAGCATTTAGACAGTTATATGGTAAGATGGGTACAGATGGATATGGGCCAAATGCAGGCAATTGGGACTAGCTTAATGGATGGCATGGACAAGTTAGGCCAAAGGGCCTGTTTCCATGCTGTACACCTCTATGACTCCATCTATTCTGTCCAGATTCCAAAAATTTGAACACCTCTATGAAATCTCCTCTTCTGCAAGGAGGACACCCCCAGAGTTTCTCCAGTCTATCTGTGAAGCTAAAATCCATCACCCCGAGACCCATTCTCCCAAGTCATTTCTGCAGTCTCTAATGCCTTCACATCCTTCCTAAAGCGTGGTGCCCAGAGCTAGACATACAACAGAAACCATTTTACAAAAGACCCACCATAACATAACCTTGTTTTTGTATTCTACGTCTTTATTCATAAAGCGCAGTAAGCCATGTGCCTTTTTAAACACTTTCTCAACCAGCTCTGTCAATTTCTTTTTTGCAATCGTTTTAACTACCATGTTTCACCAAATAGCTCAACAGTTCCCCTCATTAAAAATTCCTGTGCATGCATTTATAATGGTAACTTCCTATGTAAACTTGTCACACCGCAATTATGCTGTCCTGTCAGCGGTGATATTTCAATACTCCAGTTTACAACTGTCTCATCCGCAATCTGTATTGTACAGAAACTCTCCATGATCCAAAAAGCTGCACATTTAACTATAAAAATATAAAATCAAAGAATTGTCTTTCAGATTTGACAAAAGATCATTGACCTGAAGCATCAACCCTACCTCTCTCCACAGATGCTAAGTGATTCCAGCATATTCTGTTACATTAAAAGACAGCAAGCCCATCAGCACCTGAAAAAAAAGAAAATACAGGCGGTTTCAGATGTAGACTGTTTGTCAGAAGAGTTCTGACAAAGGGTCTACACCTGAAATATTAAGCTATCTTTGCAGCTGCTAATGGACTTGCTGTGTACTTCCAACATTTTATTTATTCCACATTATAGTTAAGTATTTGCCAATGCAGGTACACAGCCAGTATAAAGCAGCAACACAATCCTGACCTAAACATGGCCTGAACATCACCTCCCATTTGGCAATCATGTAACACATCAGAAAAATGTAATTTGAAGTTTCCCTGTGTATGCTCAATTTACTTACACTTTCAGCAAAACTATTATGCGAACTGAGGTAGGGCATTTTCAATAAATACCAACAATCCTAGAATTCCAGCTTTCCCAACCAGCAGGAACCCAGCATTTGAAAAGGTGGAAACATTGCACGGTTTTAGCTAATCAAGCCACATAGCTTAATCGGGCTGATTTATTGTAACCTCATAGAATTTACAGTGCAGGAGGCCATTCGGCCCATCAAGTCTGCACCAGCCCTTGGAACGAACATCCCACACCTCCACCCCATCCCCGCAACCCCACCCAACCCTTTTGGACTCCAAGGGCAATTTATCATGCCCAGTCCGCCTAATGTGCACATCTTTGGACCATGGGAGGAAACCGGAGCACCCAGAGGAAACCCATGCACACACGGGGAGAACGTGCAGACTCCTCACAGACAGTGACCCAAGCCGTGAATCGAACCTGGGACCCTGGAGTTGTGAAGCAACAGCACTAACCACTGTGCTGCCAAGCCACCCAAAACTATAACCTGCTAAATTATACACCTGGGAATGGAGCAGCGCCAACTTTAAGGGTATTTAACAGGCCTGGAAGACGCACTACAATGCTCCATTGCAGGCAGCCAAGCGGAATGCAACGTTTTTGGTCATGGTTGCAAATCAAACCCCAGCCCATCTGCCATCTGTGGGAGAGGGGGGGGGGGGGGGGGGGGGGGATCTCAAACCTGAATTTAAGAGAAAACACAGAGCAGCTTTAACAAGAATCTTCTGTTACATGGTTTTTTAAAAAGCGCACACACAATTGGGCGGGAGTAATATTCTGCATTATTTGTTATGGCAGAATGAGCAGTAGTAAGGAAGGGCTGCAATGTGCTTACATACAAGGAGTCTAGGCAAATGTCCATTCAGGCGCCCCTGCCCTGGCTGCGCATGCGCACTCGGGCGGGCGGCCTGGCCGGGCCGGCGCCATTGTCCCGCTCGTCCGCCGCGCCGCCCCGCGGGCCTCACCTTCCTGAAACTTGGGTCTCGGGTCCGGTTTCGGAGCCATCAAGTCAAACCGTCTCTTCGCGCTAAATCCGATTGCCTGTCCACCGCCTCTCTCTCCGAACCATAATCGCGGCCCGGGTCCGCTGCCGCACCGCCGCCGAGCCGCACGACGACCCCGCCCCCCCGGGTGAAGGCTCCTCGGAGTGACGCGGCACCCAACGGAATGACGTCACGTGGCGCCGTGCATGCGTCCCTTCCGGATGCACGCCGGGAACTGTAGTTCTTCCCCCCCCAGTAGAGTGCTGCCACAACTTCCAATAGAGGCACACCACAACTTATGTTTCTTTTTAATGTATTTTATTACAAGCATGTATCAAAACTGGTTACAACAAATAAACACCCCGGGAAACGTACATACTTCCCAGCAATTAACTATAGAGTCTGTCCAGATATTTTCACCCTTTTTCACACCCCACCCCACTCCCCCGGGACGAACAGTTCCTCAAGCACGGTCACAACCATCCCCCACCTTTCCTCAAACCCCCCTGAAGAGCCCCTTAACTCATACTTTATCTTCTCCAACTGCAGGAAGGTGTATAGGTCACCCAACCAAGCCACTACCCCCAGTGGCGATGTCGACTGTCACTCCAGCAAAATTCGCCGCTGTGCGAATCAGAGAGGCAAAGGCCACAACATCCGCCTTCGTCCTCTCCATGACCTCTGCCTTCTCTGAAACCCCAAATATCGCCACCAAAGGGTCCGTGTCCACTTCCTCCTCCACTATCCTGGCTAACACCGCGAACACTCCACCCAAAATTGTCCCAATTTTTTGCAACCCCAAAACATGCGCGAGTGATTCACTGGCCCTCGCCCATACCTCTCACACTCATCTGCTACCCCCTGAAAAAACGCACTCATTCTCGCCCGAGTCATATGCACCCTGTGCACTACCTTAAACTGTATAAGACTCATCCTTGCACAGGAGGATGTCCCGCTTACTCTACGCAGTGCCTCACTCCATACTCCCCAATTGATGTAACCTCCCAACTCCCCTTCCCATTTCTCCTTGATCTTCACCACTCGCTCGCCTCCCTGCTCCCCCAGTCACTTGTATATATCCCCAATTCTTCCCTCCCCTTCCACATCCGGAAGCAGCAGTTGCTCCAGCAGGGTGTATCCTGGCAACCTAGGGAACACCATCCAGACCTTTCGCGCAAAGTCCCTATCCTGCAGATACCTGAACTCACTCCCCCTCAGCAGCTCCACCCTCTTCCTTAGGTCCTCCAGACGAGCAAACCCTTCCTCCAAATACAGATCCCTTACGTTGGCCAGCCCCACTTCACTCCACCTCCTGTATATCCACCTCCCAGGCTCAAACCCATGATTCTCACACAGCGGCATTAACACCGACATCCCTTCCACCCTAAAATACCCCCTCAACTGATTCCATATCTTCACCGTGCATTGCCCACCGGGCTCCCTGAATACCTACTCGGAGCAATTGGCAATGCTGCCGTCACCATAGCCCTCACACTGGACCCCTTACAAGATTCCTCCTCCATCCTAACCCACTCTACCCCTTATTCCCATCATCGCTGTAACAACTTATGTTTCTGGAGAGAGTGGGTCTCACCCCCACAAGCCAAAGATGAGCAGGGTAGGTGGATTGGCCACACTAAATTGCCCCTTAATTGGGAAAAAAAAATGAAATGGGTACTCTGATTTTTTTTTTAAATTTCTGCAGAGAGTCTGTGTGACCCTTCAGAGCTGAAGAGCCAATGACATGTGTTGCATTTTGTACTGTTTAAGAGGGGATGGAGCAAAACAGAAGGTCAGGTTAGATGGGAGCTGGGAGAGATTTGAGAAATCTGGAGGCCATTCAGCACATTGTGTGCATACTAGCTCCTTGGTAGAAGTATCCAATTAAACCCATTCTGTTCCTCTTCCCCATAGTTCTACTATTTATCTATTTATCCCATTTTCTTTTAAATCTGCTTCCATATCTTTTCATTTAATTGCATTCAAAATTACTGCAACTGTGTTGCCTACTGTTGCCACTGATTCTTTTGCCAATCACCTTAAATTTGAATCTTCCGGTTACCAACCTTTCTGTCACTGGAAACAGATTTCTGTATTTTCTCTATCAAAATCGTCAAGATTTTGAACTTCTCTATGAAATGTTCCCTTACTCTTCTCTGCTCGGAGGAGCTTTTCCATTAAGAGAATTTCTGGGATAGGTCATGAGTGAAAGGATTTATGTTTCCCTTCTGCTGAGATAGTGTAGATATGGGCACACCTGGTGACGAGAGCATCAGAGCTGGCTCCAGTGCCTTACATAGGGAAATAATGTGCAAACTGTCAGACCTCAGCCATGAAGAATGGTTGTTTACATATGAATACTTGAAAAAGGCAAACAGGAAAAATGCATCTAGCCTATGATCCCATTCAAATTGTGCTATGGGAGATGTTACATCCACTTGAACGATCCCTGGTTAATCTCTTAAATGAAAAACAGTACCTGTGAAAATACAGCACGTTTCAAGTTTGTAACGAAGTGCCAAAGACTAGATTCACAAGCTGCCGATCCTGGGTACAGCACGAGTTCACAGTTTTCTAACTTTGAGGTGAGAATGAAATTCAGCCATAGCTGCCAACCAGAACTATTTCAGTTGTATTATAGTGTTTACATTGCATTAAATGGTATCAGTAGTTATGTTGACTGCCGGCACCATTCATTCATAATATCAACCATTTATGCTGCATTTAATCAACTTTATCTTAATCTAAGATAATGCTTAATGTTGACATTGATAGAGAAAACAATCCATTTCTCAGAGAAAGCATTTCTCATCTTGCTCAGATCACAGATCACAAGATAATTGATGCCCGTTGCCTGAGAGAATGGTCAAAGCAGATTTAGCAGCTATTTTAAGAAAGGAATTGGATAAATACTAAGGGTAAAAGACTGGAGTCTCTGGGAAAGAATAAGGAAGTAGGGCTAATTGGATCGATCTTTCAACAAGGCAGGACAGGCAGATTAGGCCAGATGGCCTCCTGTGTTGTGTGAATCTATGATAGTTATGATAGTTAAGGATAAGGTCAGCTCATGTTACTCTATCCATCCACCCAGAAAGTCCTAAAGTTCTCTCATGATTTTCTCTTTAAGGATTCCAGGGTTATCGCTATCATCGCCAGGGGCTGGTTTTGCACAATGGGCTAAACAGCTGGCTTGTAATGTGGAATAATGCCAGCAGCGCGGGTTCAATTCCCGTACCGGCCTCCCCGAACAGGCGCCGGAATGTGGCGACGAGGGGCTTTTCACAGTAACTTTATTGAAGCCTACTTGTGACAATAAGCAATTATTATTATTACCGTATCTATTCCATATGTTGGGAACATGGGAATAGGCCATTCAGCCTCTCGAGCCTGTTCTGCCATATGTTCCTGCCAGAGAGCATAGTTTAATATTGGTACTATCGGTTGCTGCTACAATCTCAGATTGTGAAAACATGCCTCTTCATTTCCCAGGGAAAACCCAGCAGTTTTAAACTCACCCTCCATCCCACCCCATCCCCCCTACATTAACCCACAAAACCTCTCTATGACGTAGTGCCATTACTCTGCCTTTACCCTGTACCCCTGCACTTTGTTTCCATTTAAGTAATCATCTAATGTCCTCTTGAATGCCTCAGTTGAACCTGCCTCCACCACACTTCCAGGCAGCGCATTCCGGACCCCAACCACTCAAAGTGGGAAAAAGGTTATTTGCTTCTTTTGTAAATCATTTTTGATCTATGCCCCTCTATCCTCAATCATTTTACAAGTGTGACCAGTTTGTCCCTATCTACTCTGTCCAGCCCCCTCATGATTTTAACATCTCTATCACATCTCCTTCGTATCTCCAGGAGATACGTTTCAACCTCTCCAATCTATCCTTCCTATCTGAAATTTCTCATCCCTGGAATCAATTTTGTAAACGTCTTCCGCAGTCTCTTCAAAGTGTTACATCCTTCCTACAGTGTGGGGGCCAGTACTCCAACTGAGGTCTAATTAGTGTCCTGTACAATTTCAGATTAACATATAAACATAGAAAATAGGAGCAAGAGGAGGCCATTCAGCCCTTCGAGGCTGCTGCACCATTCGTTATGATCATAGCTGATCATCTAACTCAATAGATTAACCCTGCTATCCACCCCCCCCCCATATCTTTTGATCCCCTTTGCCCCAAGTGTTATATCTAACTGCTTTTTGAAAACATACAATGTATTGGCCTCAACTACTTCCTGTAATAACGAATTACACAGGCAGAAATTTCTCCTCATCTCTGTCCTAAATGGTCTATCCCGTATCCTCAGACTGTGACCCCTGGTTCTGGACACATCCACCATCGGGAACATCCTTCCTGTATCAACCCTGTCTAGTCCTGTTAGAATGTTATAGGTGTCTAAGAGATTCCCCCCTCATTCTTCTGAACTCCAGCAAATACAATCCTAACCGATTTAATCTCTCCTCGTACGTCAATCCCATGATCCCAGGAACCTTCGCTGCTCTCCCTCGAAAGCAAGGAGACCAAAACTGCACACAATATTCCAAATATGGCCTCACCATGGACCTGTATAATTGCAGCAAGACATCCCTGTACCTGTACTTGAATCCTCTCGCTATGAAGGCCGACATTCCATTTGCCTTCTTTACCGCCTGCTGCACCCGCATTCTTACCTTTAGTGACTGGTGTACGAAGACACCCAGGTCTCATTGCACAATCCCCTCTCCTAACTTACATTCATTCAGATAATAGGCTGCCTTCTCATTTTTGCTACCAAAGTGAATAACCTCATATTTCTCAAAGTTATAATGCTTCGGCCATTCATATGCCCACTCACTCAACTTGTCCAAACACACTGAAAGATCCCTGCATCCTCCTCACAACTCATCCTCCCACCCAACTTGGTGTCATCTGCAAATTTAGAGATATTACATTTTGTTCTTTCATCTAAAACATTTATATATATATATATATAATATAATATATATATAATATATATATCGTGCCCTAGCACGATCCCTGCGGTACCCCACTAGTCACTGCCTTCCAATTTGAAAAAGACCTATTAATTCCTACTCTTTGTTTCTTGCTTTATAAATTTAGAGTAGCCAATTTTTTTTTTGCCAATTAAGGGGCAATTTCACGTGGCCAATCCACCTGACCTGCACATCTTTGGGTTGTGGGGGTTAAACCGATGCAGACACGGGGAGAATGTGCAAACTCCACACGGAGTGTGACCAGGATCGTACCTGGGTCCTCAGAGCCGGAGGCAGCAGTGCTAACCACTGTGCCGCCGTGCCGCCCTACTCTTTGTTTCCTGTCTGTCAACCGGTCTTCTATCCATCTCAATAAACTAACCCTGATCCCATGCGCTTTACTTTTACACACTAATCTCTTTTGCGGGACTTTGTCAAAAGCCTTCTGAGAAGTCCAAATATACCACATCCACTGGTTCCCCCCTGCTAACTCTACTAGTTATTTGAGGGAAAACGGTGGCGCAATGGTTAGCACTGCTGTCTCACAGCGCCGAGGTTCGATCCCGGCTCTGGATCACTGTCTGTGTGGAGTTTGCACTTTCTCGTCGTGCTTGCGTGGGTTTCACCCCCACAAACCAAAGATGCGCCGGTAGGTGGATTGGCCACGTTAAATTGCTCCTCAATTGGAAAAATTAACTGAGTACTCTAAATTTATTTTGAAAAACTCTACTAGTTACACCCTCGAAGATTTGTCAAGCATGATTTCCCCTTCATAAATCTATGCTGACTCTATCTGATCCTGCACCTATTTTCTAAGAAATCTATCAAATCTTTTCATAAAATCTTTGACAATGGATTCAAGAATTTTTCCCAATACCAACGTCAGGCTTACTGGTCTATATTTCCCTATTTTCTCTCCTTGCTCTTGTACTCCATGCCCCTATTAATAAAGTCCAGAATACTGTATGATTTATTAACTGCTCTTTCCACATGTCACCATCAATGATCTATACACAAATACACCCAAGTCCTTCTGCTTCAGCGCCCCATTTAATATTTTACTATTTATTTTATAGTATCCCTCCATGTCTTCCTGTACGGCAGCATGGTAGCACAGTGGTTAGCACAGTTGCTTCACAGCTCCAGGGTCCCAGGTTTGATTCCCGGCTTGGGTCACCGTCTGTGCAGAGTCTGCATGTTTCCCCCGGGTGCTCCGGTTTCCTCCCACAGTCCAAAGATGTGCAGGTTGGGTGGATTGACCATGATAAATTGCCCTTAGAGTCCAGAAACGTTAGGTGGGGTAACTGTGTTACGGGAATAGGATGGCGGCGTGGGCTTAAATGGGGTGCTCTTTCCTAGGGCCGGTGCAGACTCGATGGGCTGAATGGCCTACTTCTGCACTGTTAATTCTATGATTCTATGATACCAAAATGAATCACCTCACACTTCTCTGCATTGAATTTCATCTGCTGCCCACTCCACCAACTCGTCTATGTCCTTTTGAAGTTCTGCACTGTCCTCTTCACAGTTTACAATACCTCAAAGTTTTGAAACATCTGCAACATTTGAAATTGCCCCCTGCACAGCAAGATCTAGATCATTAATATATATCAGGGAAAGCAAGGGTCCCAATAATGACCCAGGTGAACACCACTGCAAACCTTCCCTCAGCCTGAAAAAAATCCATTAAATCAAATAAACGGTACTTTTGTAAAGCAAATATGTTTTCTTGGCTAAGGTTTTTCCAGTATTATCTGTTCTTGTTCCATTAAATCAAATCACTCTTTATATAGAATCATGGCATGGTTTGTCGGAAGAATTGCGTGAAGAAATAATTCCCGACACTAGAAATGACCTTTTACTGATTAAACCTGTGCTCCACTTGTTCTGTTCTCACGGTTTTAATACAATAATATCTTTAATATAAGATAATATTCTGCTTAACAAAAGATTATTCGCAGATAATCGTGAAAAAACAACAGACAGCACGTTAAATTTACTTTTTATTTTTAAATTGTAAATGCTGGAATTGCAACAACAGAAAATGTCAAAAGTGCAAGGCACCTGGGAAAAGACAGGTTAACATTTTGGATGTTAACGGTCCAAATTCTCAGTATGAGATTTGGCAGAAGTTTTTTAAAAAGGCAGGTCAGTGTGGTGTTTGCACATTCTCCCCATGTCTGCGTGGGTCTCGCCCCCACAACCCAAAGGTGTGCAGGGTGGGTGGATTGGCCACAATAAATTACCCCTTAAGTGGGAAAAAAAGAATTGGGCACTTTTAAATTTATTTCTAAAAAGGGTAGTAACTGTTCAATGCAGTATAAAAGTGGAATTAAAGGCTATGCAAGTTAAGAAACTATTGTGGCAGCATTTATATAATAGTAAGCATAGAACAAATTTTAAAAAGTAAGCGCCCAACGTGGGGCTCGAACCCACGACCCTGGGATTAAGAGTCCCATGCTCTACCGACTGAGCTAGTCGGGCTGATGACAAATTAGGGCCCCCTTCATTCATCCCGAGTATGGGGCTGGTCGACACTTGCTTTCTGGGTGGTGTTTTTTTAATTAGTTTATTTGATTGAGTTGCTTTGAGGGATGGAACAGACAGAGATCACCCCATTCCTGGTAATTTCACTTTAGGGGGAGAAGCTGAGGCGGGTTTCCCGCGCTCCCACTTCCGCCTGGCGGCTCACGTGACCTAAAATGTAACAATGCGTGTAACAATCGCGGAGAGGTTGGTGCGCAGCCGGTGGGATCACTGCCTTTCTCAATGGGCGAGTGACGTTCCGGAGGCGAGCAGGTCTCAGCTGTTATCCGATAAAGGGAAAGGCATTTCACTGCCCAAGGGGTCAGAAAACAGATAGCGTTCTAACTTCTGGCTACCACCCGCCCCCCCACCTTTGGTAAATTGCTGGAATTAGCTGAAAGCATTCGGGAGGGGGAGGTAGAATCAATATTTATTTGTTTAAATTGAATCAAGTCCAGTTTCTATTCCGCGCACGGTGCAGCAGCAAGGGAGAAAGGCTTAGCATTTACTTACAGGGCATCTCAATACCCTCCCATTGCCGTGGATATTGATTGTTGCCATGGACCATTTGCAGCACAACATGTAATTTATCGTTTCTTTCCACAATTGACTAGTACACATAGCCCATAGCTCTGTGAACATTTATCATTTCAAATTGATGGGGCGGAGAGTTAAACTTTATTTAATTAAAATGCTTCAGAAACATTTTGGGAAAGGTGAGCATCAGCTTTCCCCTCCAGAAGGTGGATTGGAGATGCCAACATGGAGAAGATTGCTTAGGATTACATTTATTTCTTTACTTGTCCCTTTAGCATCCTTTTGTTTCCCCAAGCACCGTCATTACTTTTGTTGCTTAACCTGTGCTGCTTTTCTCAGACCTTGGCCTTTGTCCTTTCCTCCCCTCCTCTGTTCCATCAACATACAAGGGCAGGTGTTGGCACAGTGTGGTCATCCAAGGTGTTTACTTCTGGGGAGTAGGGTTTGAATCCCACGGACGGTGGTAATTGAATCCAATAAATATCTACAATAAAAAGTTTAAAGATGATCTTGTCAATTGTTGTAAAAGCCCATCTGGTTCATTTGTACCCTTTAGGGAACAAAATCAGCCGCCGTCACCCCCATGTGACCCCAGATCCACTCAGTTGTATTTTTTAAAACTCATTTCCAGGATGTGTGTGTTGCTGGTTAGGACAGCATTTATTGCCCATCCCTTCAGAAGGTGGTGGTGAGTTGCCTTCTTGAACTGCGATAGTCCTTGAGGTGTAGGTACACCACTGTGCTGCTAGGGAGGGAGTTCCAGGATTTTCCCCCACCGACAGTGAAGGAACGGACGATATATTTCCGAGACAGGATGGTGAGTGACTTGGAGGGGAACCTCCAGGTGGTGGGGTTCCCAGGTATCTGCTGCTCTTGTCCTTCTAGATCAGGCTTTTTCAAAGTGGGGGTCGTGACACGAGGGTGGGTCACGGCAGATGTAAAAAGGATCGTGGCACACCCTGAAATTAACATAGGTATCCCATCTGTTGGGTAAGATCAGGATGAGGAGAGATACAAGAGAATGCATAGCCCAGGAGTGAGCAGTAGAGTGGGCTGGCCGGCTAACAGACATCCCAACAGCCAGCCAGACGGTTAGCTGTAATTTGGAACCATCACACACGGACAAGACTGAAGCCGAGTAACAGCCATTGATCGCCACCAATCAATCTAACTCTTCAGTGAACTGAAATCTTTCAAGCAACTAAACTGAGTTAATTGAACTCAGTTCAATGACTTTTCAGGTTCACCCATCAAGAGACTCAGTTCCCATCTCTGTAGAGAAGCTCGCACAGACCCCACCCTGCAAGCCCTCCTCTTACACACACTCTCTCTCTCTCTCTCTCTCTCTCTCTCTCGGTCCTCTCATTGCAAGGAGCTTTTGGGAAGCCAAACATCAGGTTGGAGATTTTACACATCCATTCAAAATCTGTGAGGGACAAGTGTCTGGAGAAAACTGTCTTCTTTCTTTCTGGGTTTGGGTATTGATCCTCAACCCGAGGAAAACTCACTGAAATTTGAATTATGTATTGAAAGATTTAAACTGTATAATAGGGACCAGATTAACCTGGCACGGAACAATCACACTCTGACAGTTCCACAACAGCTACAAAGGAAAATCCTCAGAATTTTATGGACAATCGCTGTCTATGTCTGCACCCAACACCCCCCCCCCCAAAAAAAAATCATCATGTATCATAAATGAAAGAAATATTGATATCAATCCCAAAAGCAACTTTTCCGAGTTTAAACATGTATGCCTTTGTCTTACTCTCACAGTTTAATTTACAGTAATGTTCTGGATTAATCTTTCCCAACCATCTATTAGCATTTTGCATCTTCTCCTGCAAGTTTACCTTTAAGATTAAGGGCTATTAACCCTAAATTTCTGCAGTCTTTGCTCTGTGTTTGTTGTGGCTCAGTGGGTAACACTCTTGTCTCTACATCAGATGGGTGTGGGTTCACCTCCACATCTAGGCTCAGTGAGTACTGCAGGGATTCTGCCCTGCTAGAAATGCCATTTTCCCGTTACCATACTTCAAGGAGGCTCTGCCTCTCATGCGGATGTAAAGTATTCCATGGGACTACACTGAATAAGAGCAAGGAATTATCCCTGATGGCCTCATTAACATTTATCCCTCAATCAACATCACAAAAACAGATTATCTGGTCTTTTTCATATTGCTGCTTGAGGGGTCTTGCTGTCCATAAATTGGCATCACAGCAGTGACTGCACTTTATTGGTTGCAAACTACTTTGTACTCATGTGGTTGTGAAGATGCTTGAAAAATGTAAATCTTTTTTTCTTCGTAATTCAAATATTGACATCAATCTCTTGGCTCTCCTCTGCACTTTGAATGTATCTCTACTTTCACAGAGTCACATAGTTTTGCAACACAGAAAGAGACCCTTCGGCCCATCAGATCTGTGCCGGCCATCAAGTGGGTCCTGAAGATCAGCCAGTTGGCAAAAGTGGGACACGGGAAAAAGAGTTTGAAAAACACTGTTCTGGATGGTAGTGGTCGTGGGTTTGGAAGGTACTACCAGAGGAGGCTTGGTGAGTTCCGGAGTGCATCTTGAAGGTGGTACACACGGCTGACACTGTTCATCACTGGTGGAGGGTTTGAATGTTTCTGGAAGGAGGAGCAATCAAGCGGGCTGCTTTGTCCTGGATGGTGTTGCTCTTCTTGAGTGTTGTTGGAGCTGCACTCATCCTGACTTGTGCCTTGTAGAAGGTGGACAGGCTTTGGAGGTCAGGAGGTGAGTTACTCTCCGCAGGATTCCCAGCCTTTGACCTGCCCTGGTAGCCATAGTATTAACGTGGCTAGTCCAATTCAGTTTCTGATCAATGGTCACCTCCAGGATGTTGATAGTGGGGGATTCAGTGATGGTAATGCCACTGAATGCCATGGGGTGATGGTTGCTTCATCTCTTGTAGGAGATGGTAATTGTCTGGCACTTGTGTGGCACAAATGTAACTTGCCCTTGTCAGCCCAAGCCTGGATATTGTCCAGGTCTTGCTGCATTTGGACATGGACTGCTTCATTATCTGAGGACTTGTGAATGGTGCTGAGCATTGTGCAGTCATCCCCAAACATTCCCACACCTGTCCTTATGATGGAAGGGAGGTCATTAGTGACACAGCTAAAGATGGTTGGGCCTAGGACACTATCCTGAGGAACTCCTGCAGTGATGTCCTGGAGCTGAGTTGATTGACCTCCACCCACCACAACTATCTTCCTTTGTGCCGGGTATGACTCCAACCAGTGGAGAGTTTTCCACCTGATTCCTATTGACCCCAATTAGCTAGGGCTCCTTGATGCCATACTCGGTCAAATGCTGCCTTGATGCCAAGGGCAGTCACTCTCATCTCACCTCTGGCATTCAGCTCTTTTGTCCACATTTGAACCAAGGCTGTAATGAGGTCAGGAGCTAAGTGATTCTGGCGGAATCCAAATTGAGCAGGTTATTGAGCACTGTTGATGACTTCTTCCATCACTTTGCTGATGATGGAGAGTAGACTGATAGGGCAGTAATTGACAGGGTTGGATTTGTCTTGTTTCTTGTGTACAGGACACATGGGACAATTTTCCACATTGCCGGGTAGATGCCAGTGTTGTAGCTGTACTGGAACAGCTTGGCTAAGGGTGCGGCAAGTTTTGGAGGACAAGTCTTCAGCACTATTGCCAGAATATTGTCAGGGCTCCATAGCCTTTGCAGTATCCAGTGTCCTCAGCCGTTTTTGATATCATGTGGAGTGAATCGTATTGGCTGAAGACTGACATCTGTGATGCTGGGGACCTCCAGAGGAGACCAAAATGGATCATCCACTCAGTACTTCTGGCTGAAGATTGTTGCGAATGCCTCAGCCTTGTCTTTTGCTGGGCTCTTTCATCGTTGAGGATGGGGATATTTGTGGAGCCTCCTCCTCCAGTGAGTCGTTTTTTAAAAAATAATTTTTATTCAAAATTTTTCACATATTTTTAACAACAAACAAACCCCCCTTACAAAAATAAGAGAAACAACAAAAAACGCATAAATAAACAGATTATAGCTATATCACACATTCCCCCAGACTACATGACCCCCATTAAACGATAAGCAATAATAAATACAATAGTAAACACAAAGTACCCCCCCCCCCCTGGGTTGCTGCTGACCATCTCCTAACGCTCCGCTAGAAAGTCTAGGAACGGTTGCCTCCGCCTGAAGAACCCTTGCACGGATCCTCTTAAGGCAAATTTGACCCTCTCTAATTTAATAAACCCCGCCATGTCGCTGATCCAGGCTTCCACACTTGGGGGCCTCGCATCCTTCCACTGCAACAGAATCCTCCGCCGGGCTACCAGGGATGCAAAGGCCAGAATACCGGCCTCTTTCGCCTCCTGCACTCCCGGCTCGTCCGATACCCCAAATATTGCGAGCCCCCAGCTCGGCTTAACCCTGGTGTTCACCACCTTCGACACCATCCTCGCAACGCCCCTCCAGAACTCATCCAGCGCTGGGCATGCCCAGAACATGTGGGCGTGGTTTGCCTGGCTCCCCGAACACCTCACGCACTTGTCCTCTAACCCAAAAAACCGACTCAGCCTTGCCCCAGTCATGTGCGCCCTGTGCAGAACCTTAAATTGTATCAGGCTAAGCCTGGCACAAGAGGAGGAAGAATTTACCCTACCCAGGGCGTCCGCCCATGAACCCTCATCTATCTCCTCCCCAAGCTCCTCCTCCCACTTACTTTTTAGCTCCTCCACCGAGGCCTCCTCCTCCTCCTGCATCTCCTGGTAGATCTCCGAGACCTTGCCCTCTCCAACCTACGCCCCCGAGAGCACCCTATCCTGCGTTCTGGCAACAGCGGGAATGCCCACACCTGCCGTCTTACGAATGCCCTTACCTGCATGGTACCTGAAGGCATTTCCAGGGGGGAGCCCGAATTTTTCCTCCAACGCTCCAAGGCTCGCAAACGTCCCGTTTATAAACAGGTCCCCCATCCTTCTAATACCTGCCCTGTGCCAGCTCAGGAACCCCCCATCCATTTTCCCCAGGACAAACCGATGGTTCTATCGGATTGGGGACCACACCGAAGCCTCTACCTCCCCCCTGTGGCGTCTCCATTGCCCCCAAATTTTGAGGGACGCCGCCACCACTGGACTCGTGGTGTACCTTGTTGGCGGGAGCGGCAGCGGTGCCATCACCAGCGCTCTCAGGCCCGTACCCACACAGGACTACGAGTCTGTTATGGGGGTTTGTTTATTACTTTTTCTTGTCGTTAATTTATTGCTTTGTATTGGGGGGGGGGAGGGGTTTTTGTTTTTCTCTTTTCATTGTTGGGATAAAATTTGTTGTTGGAAAATTTGAATTAAAATTATGTTTTTAAAAAGGCCTTAGGGATCAGGATGGGGAGGCACTGGAATATAAAAAGGAACCTCGGGAGCACCGTCATCTTCACCGACTGCACCCTACCCACCAGGGAGAGCGGCAGCATATCCCACCGTTTAAACTCCTCCTCCATTTGCTCCACCAGGCTCGTCAGGTTGAGCTTGTGTGGGGCCCCCCAGCTCCTGGCCACCTGGATCCCCAGGCACCTAAAACTCCTTTCCGCCCGTTTCAGTGGAAGCTCATCTATCCCCCTTCCCTGGCCCCCTGGGTGTACCACGGACAGCTCGCTCTTCCCCATGTTGAGCTTATACCCGGAGAAGTCCCCAAACTCCCTGAGGATCCGCATCACCTCCGGCATCCCCCCCACCCGGTCCGCCACATACAATAACAGATCATCGGCATACAGCGATACCCGGTGTTCCTCCCCCCCCCCCCCCCCCCCCCTCCCCCGCATCAACCCCCTCCAGTACCTGGACTCCCTCAAAACCAACGCCAAAGGATCAATTGCCAACGCAAATAGCAGGGGGAATAAGGGGCACCCCTGCCTCGTCCCCCGGTGCAGCCAAAAGTATTCTGACCTCCTCCGATTCGTGGCCACACTTGCCACCGGGCTTCGTATAGTAACCTAACCCAACTGACGAACCCCTTCCCGAATCTCCTCAATACCTCCCAGAGGAGGACAGCACGGTGGCCTAGTGGTTAGCACAACCACCTCACGGCGCTGAGGTCCCAGGTTCGATCCCGGCTCTGGGTCACTGTCCGTGTGGGGTTTGCTCATTCTCCCCGTGTCTGCGTGGGTTTCGCCCCCACAACCCAAAAATGTGCAGAGTAGGTGGATTGGCCACGCTAAATTGCCCCTTAATTGGAAAAAAATAATTGGGTAATCTAAATTTATAAAAAAAAAGAAAGAAAAAAAATACCTCCCAGAGGTACCCCCACTCCACCCTATCAAAGGCCTTCTCCGCATCCATAGCTGCCACTATCCCTGCCTCCCCCTCCACTGCCGGCACCATAATTACATTTAGGAGCCTCCGCACGTTGGTGTTTAGCTGCCTTCCTTTCACAAAACCCGTCTGGTCCTCGTGGATGACCCCGGGACACAGTCCCCAATTCTAGTAGCCAACACCTTCGCTAACAGTTTCGCATCCACATTGAGGAGCGAGATTGGCATATACGACACACACTGTAAGGGGTCCTTGTCCCACTTCAAGATCAGCGAGATCAGCGCCCTAGACATCGTCGGGGGTAGGAGCCCCCCTCCCTCGCCTCATTGAAAGTCCTCACTAGAAAAGGGCCCAGCAGGTCCATATACTTTCTGTAAAATTCCACTGGGAACCCATCTGGCCCCGGTGCCTTCCCCGCCTGCATACTCCCCAGCCCCTTAGCCAGTTCCTCCAGCCTTACCGGTGCCCCAAGCCCCGCCACCTGCCCCTCCTCTACCTTCGGGAACTTCGGCTAGTCCAGAAACCGGCGTAACCCCCCCTCCTCCGTCGGGGGCTCCGACCTATACAGCCCCTCATAAAAGTCTCTAAATACCCCGTTTATTCTCGCCGCACTCCACCCCCTTTATCTCTAACTCCCCTGATCTCCCTCGCTGCCTCCCGCTTCCGAAGCTGGTGTGCCAGCATCCGACTAGCCTTCTCCCCGTATTCATACACCGCCCCTTGCGCCTTCCTCCACTGTACCTCCGCCTTCTTGGTAGTCAACAGGTCGAACTTGGCCTGGAGGCTTCGTCGCTCCCTGAGTAGTCCCTCCTCGGGGACCACTGCATACCTCCTATCTACTCTTACCATCTCCCCCACCAGCCTCTCCCTCTCTCTGCTCCCCTTCCCCTCCTTGTGGGCCCTAATGGAGATTAGCTCTTCCCTGATCACCGCCTTCAGCGCCTCCCAGACCACCCCTACCGGCACCTCCCCATTATCGTTGACCTCTCGGTATCTTTCTATATGCCCCCGGATCCGCCCACTCGCCTCTTCATCTGCCAACAACCCTACCTCCAGGTGCCACAGCGGGCACTGGTCCCTCTCCTCCCCAAGCTTGAGGTCCACCCAGTGCGGGGCATGGTCAGAGATGGCTATGGCCGAATACTCCGTGTCCTCCACCCTCGGAATCAGCGCCCTGCTCATCACGAAAAAGTCAATCAGGGAGTAGGCTCTATGGACGTGAGAAAAGAATGAGAATTCCCTGGCCCCCGGCCTAACAAACCTTCATGGGTCCACTCCTGCCATCTGGTCCATAAACCCTCCCCCCCCCCAGCACCTTGGCCGCTGCCGGCCTCCTACCCGTTCTGGACCTAGAGCGGTCCAATGCTGGATCCAATACTGTATTGAAGTCGTCCCCCCATTATCAAGCTCCCTGCCTCCAGGTCCGGGATCCGGCCCAACATGCGCCGCATAAATCCGGCATCGTCCCAGTTCGGGGCATACACATTCACCAAGACCACCCGCACCCCCTGCAGCTTACCACTCACCATCACGTACCTACTTCCATTGTCTGCCACAATGCTCAGCGCCTCAAACGACACCCGCTTCCCCACCAAAATCGCCACCCCTCGATTCTTTGCGTCCAACCCCGAATGGAAGACCTGCCCTACCCACCCCTTTCTCAGCCTAACCTGGTCTGCCACCCTCAGGTGCGTCTCCTGGAGCATGACCACATCTGCCTTCAGTCCCTTCAGGTGCGCGGACACACGGGCCCTCTTGACCGGCCCATTCAGGCCTCTCACATTCCAAGTGATCAGCCAGATCAGGGGGCTACACGCCCCCCCCCCCCCCCCCACCAATTAGCCATCACCCTTTCTAGGCCAGCCACGTGCCCGCGCCTCCCCAACTCTCCGTTACCCCCAGCGGCAGCCCCCCGCCCCGACTCTCTCTACAGACTCCAGCTCCCTCTTGGCCATTGCAGCTGCAACCCATTTCCCCCCCCCCCCCCCCCCCCGCCCCCAGCTAGGTCCCCCCCTTAGCTGCGTTGCTCCCCCCATAGCACTCCCGTAAGTCAGCTGACCCCGGCCGCTCCCGCCACTCCATCGACCCCCCAGTGTGAGAATCTCCCCTCCCCCCTCCTGTCCATCAGCGGGCGCTCCTCTCCGGCACCACTGCCCCCCCCCCCCCCACCCCCAACCCCGCCCCCTTCCTCCCCTAGCGCGGGAAAAAGCCCGCACTTTCCACCAAGCTGGCCCCGCCCCTCTGGCGCAGCTCCCTTTCACGGCCTAATCCCAGCTCCCCCACCTGGGGCCTACCCTCTCCCTCCCCCCCCCCCCCCCCCCCCCAACGGGGCCCCCTCTTCCAACCACCGACACCCACACTCTCACCAAACCCCCACTACAAACCCAAAAAAGAAGAGAAAAAGCAGTACCAAACAGAGCAGAACATCCCCCAAAACACAACAATCACATCAATCCCCTCTCGACATCCCCTCACCACCGACCCTCAATCCGAGTCCAACTTTTCGGACTGGATAAAGGTCCACGCCTCCTCCGGCGTCTCGAAGTAGTGGTGGCGGTCCTTGAAGGTGACCCACAGTCGCGCCGGCTGCACCATTCCAAATTTCACCCCCTTCCGCCTTAGCCCGATTGTACCTGGCATTCTTCTTGGCCACCTCCGCACTCCAGTCCTGGTATATCTGGGCCTCTGCATTTTCCCACCTGCTGCTCCCTCTTTCTTTGCCCACCTTCGGACACACTCCCTGTCCACGAAGCGGTGGAACCGCACCAGCACCACCCGCGGTGGCTCGTTGGGCTTGGGCCTCCTCGCTAGGACTCGATGGGCCCCCTCCAGCTCCAGGGGCCCCGGGAAGATCCCCGCACCCATCAGCGTGTTCAGCATCATGACCACGTAAGCTCCAACATCCGAACCCTCCACCCCCTCCGGGAGACCCACGATCCGCAAGTTCTTCCTCCTCGACCGGTTCTCCATGTCCTCGAACTTCGCCTTCCATTTCTTATGCAGTGCCTCATGCGCCTCTACCTTCACCGCCAGGCCCAAGATCTCGTCCTCGTTCTCCGAGGCCTTTTGCCGCACCTCCCGGATCGCCGCCCCTTGGGCCTTCTGGGTCTCGAGCAGCTTGTCAATCGAAGCCTTCATCGGCTCCAACAGCTCTGCCTTCAGCTCCGTGAAGCAGCGCTGGAGAAAGTCCTGCTGCTCCTGTGACCACTGCGCCCACGCTGCCTGGTCTCCACCCGCTGCCATCTTGGTTTTCCTCCCTCGCACTTTTCGCCGCACCAAATCTACTTTCTTCACCGCTCCACTCCTGGTCCAATCCATACAGTGCCGGGGAAATATTGCTGTCACCTTCCCACACTGGGAATCGTCGAACAAATGCCGTTGGGGGCCCTAAAAAGAGCCCAAAAGTCCGTTTCTGGCGGGAGCTGCCGAACGTGCGACTTAGCTCCGCATAGCCGCAATCGGAAGTGAGTGAGTCATTTTAATTGTCCACCACAATTCACGGCTGGATGTGGCAGGACTGCAGAGCATAGATCTGATACGTTAATTGTGGAATCGTTTAGCTCTGTTTATTACTTCCTGCTTATGCTGTTTGGCACACAAGTAGTCCTGTCGATTGTAGCTTCACCAGGTCGACACCTCATCTTTAAGTATGCCCGATGTTTCTCCTGGCATGTTCCCTTGCACTCTTCTTTCATAACATAAGAACATAAGAACTAGGAGCAGGAGTAGGCCATCTGGCCCCTCGAGCCTGCTCCGCCATTCAATTAGATCATGGCTGATCTTTTGTGGACTCAGCTCCACTTTCCGGCCCGAACACCATAACCCTTAATCCCTTTATTCTTCAAAAAACTATCTATCTTTACCTTAAAAACATGTAATGAAGGAGCCTCAACTGCTTCACTGGGCAAGGAATTCCATAGATTCACAACCCTTTGGGTGAAGAAAACCAGGGTTGATCCCCTGGCTTGGTGATAATGGTCGAGTGGGGGATTTGCCGGGTCATGAGGTTGCAGATTGTGGTTGAATACAATTCTGTCATTGCTGATGACCCACAGCGCCTCATGGATGCCCAGTCTGGAGTTGCTAGATCAAGCACCAAACTGGGCACTGGAAACTCACTGCTAATCCCATAAATCCTGCAAAATACTTCTCACTAGCATCTGGGGGCTTGTGCCAAAATTAGTCTCACAGACTAGTCAAGCCTGACATCGTCATACTCATGGAATCATACCTTACATATACTACTATCACCATCCCTGGGTATGTCCTGTCCCACCACAGGACAGACAGACCCAGCAGGTGACAGCACAGTGGTATACAGTCAGGAGGGCATTGCTCTGGGAGTCCTAAACATCAACTCTGGACCCCATGAAGTCTCAGGTCAAACATGGACAAGGCACCTCCTGCTGGAGGAAACACTAAGGATGGAAAGGGCACAGAAAGTACTCTGGTCGGACGGCATCAATGTCCATCATCAACAGTGACTTGGTAGCACCACTACTGACTGAGCTGGTCAGGTCCTAAAACGCATAACTGATAGACTGGATCTGGGACAGATGGTGAGGGAACCAACAAGAGGGAAAAATGAACTAGACCTCATCAGTATCGGTAAGAGTGAGCACCACACAGTCCTTGGGGAGAGGAAGTCTCCTCTTCACATTGTGTTGTGCAGCACTACCTGTGCTAAATGGGATGTGAACCATCAGAAGCAGCAGAATTTCAGTCAACCACAATCTGTAACCTCATGGCCCGGCATATCCCCCACTCTACCATTACCAACAAGCCAGAGGTACAATCCTGGATCAATGAAGAGTGCAGGACAGAATGCCAGGAGCAAGATCAGGCATACCGGAAATTGGATTGGATTGGATTTTGTTTATTGTCACGTGTACCGAGGTACAGTAAAAAGTATTTTTCTGTGAGCAGCTCAACAGATCATTAAGTATGTGAAAAGAAAAGGAAATAAAAGAAAATACGTAATAGGGCAACACAAGGTATACAATGTAACTACATAAGCACCGATATCGGGTGAAGCATACAGGGGGTAGTGATGATGAGGTCAGTCCATAACAGGGTCGTTTAGGAGTCTGGTGACAGCGGGGATGAAACTGTTTTAGAGTCTGTTCATTCGGGTTCTTAGACTTTTGTATCTCCTGCCCGATGGAAGTTGGAAGAGTGAGTAAGCCGGGTGGGAGGGGTCTTCGATTCTGCTGCCCGTTTTCCCCAGGCAGCGGGAGGTGTAGATAGAGTCAATGGATGGGAGGCAGGTTCGTGTGATGGACTGGGCGGTGTTCACGACTCTCTGAAGTTTCTTGCAGGCTTAGGCCGAGCAGTTGCCATACCAGGCTGTGATGCAGCCAGATGGGATGCTTGCTATGGTGCACCTGTAAAAGTTGGTAAGAGTTAATGTGGACATGCTGAATTTCCTTAGTTTCCTGAGGAAGTATAGATGCTGTTGTGCTTTCTTGGTGATAGCGTCGACGTGGGTGGACCAGGACAGATTTTTGATGATGTGCACCCCTAAGAATTTGAAACTGCTAACCATCTCCACCTCGGCCCCGTTGATGCTGACAGGGGTGTGTACAGTACTTTGCTTCCTGAAGTCAATGATCACTCTTCAGTTTTGCTGGCATTGAGGGAGAGATTGTTGTCGTTACACCACTCCACTAGGTTCTCTATCTCCCTCCGGTATTCTGACTCGTTGTTATTCGAGATCCGGCCCACTATGGTCGTATCATCAGCAAACTTGTAGATGGAGTTGGAGCCAACTGAGGTGTCAACCTGGTGAAGCTACAACACAGGACTACTTGCATGCAAAATAACAACAGCAGCAAGTGAAAGACAAAGACTTGCGATGCCACAACCAACGAATTATATTTGCAGTCCTTTTTTTTAAAAAAAAATTTTTATTAAGATTTTTACAAAATATAAACATCACAACAATATTAACAGAACAACTGTTAATATTGTTAACAGTTAACAATATTAACTGTTAATATTGTTAATATTAACAATTTTAATATTGTTAAAATTATTAACAATAATAATATTGTTATTATTAACAATAACAGTGAGGGGGTTATAGAGGCCAGCAATAGTCCCTGGAGAGCTCAGGCGGTGGTCGTTAAGACCGGGGAAAAATTCCGTATGGTGGTCGACTACAGCCAGACCATAAATAGATTTACACTCCTCGACGCGTATCCCCTCCCCAGGATTGCAGACATGGTAAACCAGATCACCCAGTATCGGCTCTTTTCCACGGTGGATCTGAAGTCTGCATACCACCAGCTCCCAATCCGCCCGGAGGACCGCCACTACACGGCATTCGAGGCCGATGGCCGCCTCTTCCATTTCCTCCGGGTCCCTTTCGGCGTCACTAATGGGGTCTCAGTGTTCCAACGAGCAATGGACCGAATGGTGGACCAGTACGGGCTGCGGGCCACGTTTCCGTACTTGGACAATGTCACCATCTGCGGCTATGGCCAGCAGAACCACGACGCAAATGTCCACCGTTTTCTCCAGACGGCACAGAAACTGAATCTCACGTACAACAAGGAGAAATGCATTTTCCGCACAACCAGACTAGCCATCCTCGGCTATGTCATGGAAAACGGAGTCCTGGGCCCCGACCCGGACCGTATGCGCCCCGCCCCCTCTTAGAACTCCCTCCCCCTCATTGTCCCAAGGCCCTCAAACGGTGCTTGGGATTTTTTTCCTACTACGCCCAGTGGGTCCCTCAATATGCGGACAAAGCCCGCCCACTCTTTAGGGCCACACGATTTCCTCTGTCAGCCGCGGCACGCCAGGCCTTCGACGGCATCAAGGAGGACATCGCCAAAGCGGCCATGCGGGCGGTGAATGAATCCACCCCATTTCAGGTAGAGAGCAACGCCTCAGAAGTAGCTCTTGCAGCCACGTTAAATCAGGCAGGTACCCTCTCCGCTTCAGAACTCCGACACTCTTCAGTCGAGAAAGAAGCACAAGCCATTGTGGAGGCTATCTGTCACTGGAGGCACTACCTCGCAGGTAGGAGGTTCACCCTCATCACCGACCAAAGATCGGTTGCCTTCATGTTCGACAAGTCGCAAAGGGGCAAAATTAAAAACGACAAAATTCTGAGGTGGAGGATCGAACTCTCCACCTACAATTATGATATCAAATATCGACCCGGGAAGCTCAACGAGCCTCCGGATGCCCTATCCCGCGGGACTTGCGTCAGCGTGCAGATCGACCGATTAAAAGTCATCCACAATGACCTCTGCCACCCGGGGATCACCCGGCTCGCCCACTACATCAGGGCCCAAAACCTGCCTTTCTCCAACGAGGAGGTAAAAGCGGTCACCAGGGACTGCCCGATCTGTGCGGAGTGCAAACCGCACTTCTATAGACCAGACAGGGCCCACCTGGTCAAGACTTCTAGGCCCTTTGAACGCCTCGCGATTGATTTCAAAGGGCCACTCCCCTCCACTAACAAGAATGTTTACTTTTTAAACGTCGTAGACGAGTTCTCCCGTTTCCCATTCGCTATCCCGTGCCCCGACATGACCTCCCACACAGTCATTAGGGCCCTGCATAGCATCTTCACCCTGTTTGGTTTCCCCAGCTACGTACTCCCAGGCGCGCTCCACGCTATTAGGTCCTTTTTGTGCACAGCGACCAACCAGACCCCACACGAGAGGCTCTTCATTTTTTCCAGGGGCACTACCACGGGGGTCTCACTTCCAGCATGGCTGAGGACGCCGGGCCCCGTACTTCTGAGGAAACACATCAGGGTGCACAAAACCGACCCCCTTGTTGAGAAGGTGCGCCTGCTCCACTCCAACCCCCAGTACGCATTCGCCGAGTTCCCTGACGGCCGTCAGGATACGGTTTCCCTCCGGGATCTGGCACCTGCCGGATCCAGCGCCCCCTCTACCCCCACAGAAGGACCTCTCACCCTACACCCCATGCTGCCGCCCCCTCGCGCTCCACGAGCCAACGAGCTCACTCCACCAGTTCTGCGCACCCGCGCCGGCCAGCCCCCAGTGTCCGCAGTCCCCGGTCGAACCAGGAGAGTATGAAGCTCGGATACAACCCTCCCTGGAGTCCGCCATCGTATCCCAGCACACAACACCCATCCAGCCACCACAAGAGGCTGCAACCCTGGTGCTCCGCAGGTCACAGAGGACAATTCGACCACTGGACAGACTGACGTTGTAGGCCACCACACCCGCCGGACTTCATTTTTTTGCAGGGGGTGAATGTGGTGAATGTAATATATGTGTACATATGATAATTCACAGTGTCTTTGTAAAGCGCTGTGGCGCTATCCTACCACTAGGGGGAGTAGCTCTGGGAGTACTCAGGAACTTGTACTGGGCTCCACCCTTGGCTCCGCCCACGACTCCTCCCCCTAGTGCCGCTGTATAAATACCCTTGTCCAGAGTCAGCCTGAGTTCACTACGAGTTCATCAACAGGTAACAGGCTGGCTCTGAAGTAAGTCGATTAAAGCCTAGATTCATATCGGAAACACGTGTCTGGTGAATTGATGGTTCCATCACCCCATATCGGGGCCTCCATCGAGCCCCCCACTTCTCCCCTATGCCATCTCCATTGCCCACAATTTTGAGGGTAGCCGCCACCACCGGGCTCGTGGTATACCTCATTGGAGGGAGCGGCAACGGCGCCGTTACCAGTGCCTCCAGGCTCGTGCCCACACAGGACGCCATCTCCATCCTCTTCCATGCTGCCCCTTCCCAGTCCATTACCCACTTACGCACCATCACTGCGTTGGCAGCCCAATAGTACCCACAGAGGTTGGGCAACGCCAGCCCCCCCCCTATCCCTGCCCCGTTCCAGGAACACTCTTCTCACCCTCGGAGTCCCATGCGCCCACACAAATCCTGTAATGCTCCTGTTGACCCTCCTAAAAAAGGCCTTCGGGATAAGGATGGGGAGGCACTGGAACAGGAACAAAAACCTCGGGAGCACCATCATCTTAACGGACTGCACCCTCCCCGCCAGGGACAGCGGTAACATATCCCACCTTTTGAACTCCTCCTCCATCTGCTCCACCAACCTTGTAAGGTTGAGCTTGTGCAGGGCCCCCCAGCTCCCAGCCACCTGGACTCCTAGGTACCTGAAGCTCATCCCTGCCTGCTTCAGTGGGAGCCTACCAATACCCTCCTCCTGATCCCCCGGGTGCACCACGAACAACTCGCTCTTACCCAGGTTGAGCTTATACCCAGAAAAGCCCCCAAATTCGCTGAGAATCCTCATCACCTCTGGCATTCCCCCCACCAAGTCCGCCACATACAGCAACAGGTCGTCCGCATAAAGCGACACTCGATGCTCCTCCCCACCCCGCACCAGGCCCCTCCAGTTCCCTGACTCCCTCAACGCCATGGCCAGGAGCTCAATTGCCAACGCAAAGAACAAGGGGGACAGGGGACACCCCTGTCTCGTCCCCCGGTACAGCCGAAAGTACTCCGACCTCCTCCTATTCGTGGCTACACTCGCCATCGGGGCCTCATAGAGCAGCCTCACCCAATGGACAAACCCCTCCCCAAACGCAAACCTCTCCAACACCTCCCACAGACACTCCCACTCAACCCTATCAAAGGCCTTCTCCGCATCTAAGGCCACCACTATCTCCGCCTCCCCTTCCACAGCCGGCATCATAATAACGTTGAGGAGCCTTGTATATATTTGCAGTCCTGACACATCCAGTGGTGAATGGTGGTGAACAATTATGAACTCACTTGAGGAGGATGCTCCACGAATATCCCCAGCACATCAGTGCAAAAGACAAGGCAGAAGCAAACGTTTACCAGACTGATTCCTGGGATGGCGGGAATGATGTATGAGGAGAGATTGAATTGGTTAGGATTATATTCAGTGGAGTTTAGACGAATGTGGGGAGGGGGGGGGGGGGGGGGAGATCTTGTGGAAACGTATAAAATTGTAACAGGACTGGACAGGGTAGATGCAGGAAGGATGTTCCCGATGATGGGGGAGTCCAGATCAAGGGGTCATAGCGAAGGGTAGGACTGAGATTAGGAGAAATTTCTTCACCCAGAGAGTAGTGAATCTGTGCAATTCTCTACCATAGAAAGCAGTTGAGGTAAAACATTGTGGGCGCGATTCAGCGGACACAAGCCTACAGGGATGTAGTGTTAATGAGGTCAGTCCATAAAATGGTCGTTTAGGAGTCTGGTAACAGTGGCAAAGAAGCTCTTTTTGAGTCTGTTCATGCGTGTTCTCAGACTTTTGTATCTCCTGCCCGATGTAAGACGTTGGAAGAGTGAGTAAGCCGGGTGGGAGGGGTCTTTATTAGTGGGGTGTTCCTCGGCAGCTACAGAGAAACACCTTGCTATCCAATAGCCTCTGCCAGTACCTTTGGCCCAGAGAGTTTCACCCCATCAAGGCCGGACTTAGAGCAGGAAAAGCAGAAAAGACTCCTCGCAGATCGGGCACCATTTTTTCTGGCAGCTCTGATCTCCCCCACCCCCTTTCTGTTCCCTCACACTCCTTTGACACCTCTCACCCTCCCCAACCTAGGAGCGGTGCCCAGGAACCCCACCGTATCCCCCCCCCCCCCTCTATCTGGCAAGGGCCCTACCCCAGCCTGACCTCTGGCAGTGCCAACCTGGCACCTGGGCACCATGGCACTGTCAGGCTGGCACCCCGGCAATGCTCCAGGCACCCTGGCAGTACCACACGGGAACCCTGGAAGTGCCAGAATGGCGCTGCCAGGGTGCCAGGAAAGCAGTACCAAGCTTCCTATGTGTTAGGGGGAATGCCAGGGTGCCACCCTGGCCTAAAGCTCCACCCGGAGTCTCCAATGGCCTGGGGGACTCTCCTAGGAGACCTCACAACTGGGTCGTGTTTGGGTGGACCACTACTAAATGGCGCCCTGGTGAGGTCTCCGGGCATTTCATATTGCGCCGGGCAGAACAGGTTGGGTGACTCGTGTGGGGTTTCCCGCCCAGTGCGGAGCCCAATTTGGGGCTTGTACACAATTCACCCATCGTACTGGGATCCGTGCTGGGTGCAACAGGGTCGCGGGATCGCACCCTATATGTTTCCAAGGTGGAATTACATATCACTCTTGGGGCTAAAGGTATGAAAGGATATCGGGGGGAAATTGGAACAGGTTACTGAGTTGGATGATCAGCCGTGATCATAATGAATGGTGGAGCAAGCTCGAAGGGCTTCTGGCTCCTAGTTTCTATATTTCTATGTTAAATGGTGCTTTGTTGGCTGTCAAGGTCTTTGCGACATCTAGTGGTTGCAAAGGGCACTGCATAGATGCTGGTCTTGCTTTCTTTACTGGCTTTCAACCTGTTACATCTCTTTTTTCTAATTCTGGTGAAAGAGCATCGACCTGAAACATCCATTTTGCTTCTCCCTCCAGCAATGCTGAGCATTTCCAGCATTTTCTGAACTTCTAACAGAAACAGGCCATTTGGCTGAAGCGCTCAATGGTGTCCACAGACCCTCTTCCCCTCCCACTCCACCCAAACCTATCAGCAAATCCTTCAGTTCATCCCTCTCTCGTGCTTATCCCCCTCGGTACAATACCGATGCTTTCATCTCAACCTCTCCTCGGGGTAACCCATTCCACATTGTAAATGCTCTCTGGGTAAATGCCTTCTTTCTGAATTCCCTATGAGACTGATCAGTGACTATTTTAGATTCAATGGTATCCAATTCTGCCCCCAAAGTAGAAATACTTCTGGCTTTCTCTGGAAATCCCTCCCTATCAACCTTCTTCGAGTTATTAAACACATCCAACAGATTATCCAGCACTACACATTCTAACTGCAAGATGAAAGTGTCCCAATGTCATGTGAGAGTACCTTTAAGAAATGAGTGTTTATAAATAGGTGTATCTGTAGTGAGAGCACCTTTAAGAAATGGGTGTTTATTGCTGCAATGGTGTCAGAGAGTGGGTGGAGCGGGACTGTCTGTCAGCTTTTTACTTTTGTTTTAGGCTGTTTGCTGCAGGGTGTGTTTTAATTTCGTTTTCAGAGCTGGGTAGCTGCAGTCACAGCCAGAAGGTGTATGAATCTCTCTCTGTAATCTAAAGACTGTAAATCGATCCTGGTGATTTAAAACTAATAACAGTAGTGACTTTAACCTGATGTGCTTCTGGTAAAACGTGTATGTGTGTTTGTGTAGGGTGATCATTGCTCGGCACAACATCGAGGGCCGAAGGGCCTGTTCTGTGCTGTACTGTTTTATGTTCTATGTGTTTTAAGTCGTATGGATGTTAAAAAGAAAGCTTAAATGATTACATAGTGTTGTATTCTTTGGGGGTTGTATTTGAATTAATGGTTGCTAAGATGTTCACTATATGTTTTAAAAAAGGTTAACTTGAGTTCATAGAATAAACATTGTTTTGCTTTTAAAAAAATACTTTTCCATTTCTGCTGTACCACACCTGTAGAGTGGGCCATGTGCTCCCCAGACCACAATCTATTAAACGTTGTGGTCAGGTGAACTCCATGATACACTTTGTGGTTCTCTAAACCCTGGCCCATAACACCAGTCAGTTCAGCCTTCCCCAGTGGGGTAGAAGCGCTCAGTTCTGTAATCAGCTTTGTAAATCATTCCGTTTTACACAACCTCCGCCTGTTCCTGAACCTTTATTTTAAGTAACACCCAGGCCAGAGCTGTGCACAGTCCTCCAGGCGGAGTCAGACCGATGCTCCTTGTCAATAGGAAAGAGGAGAATCCTTTCGAACTCGTTTCGAGAGCGGCGCTGTTTCATTCTTTACTTTTTGGAGAGAAATAAGTGAGATCCTGCTGTGTGTGTATGCATGTGTGTGTATATGTGTGTGTGTGTCTGTGTATGTATGTGGGCGTGTGTGTATGTGTGTGTGTGTGGGGGGGGGGGGGGGGGGGGTCCCACCTCAGTCCCACATCAGGATTGTCGCTTTCGCCCATAAATTGCTCTGGATGCAGAGAATGGGGGAAAATAATACATTTCCCTGCAATTCATGAACAAAGCCTTCTCGAGGTTTGATGACTCTCATGGAAATCTTGGCCCCAAAATGTAGCCCAACACCTTGGGGGTTTGCCAATCCCCATCCCCTTGAACAGGGGGAAAACGCCCAGGGTGGGGGGGGGGGTTGTTCCTGGGATGGATTCCCGTCACCCCCAGGAATTTCAATTCGTGCAATGACAGAAACGCTCAGGACATTTTATTTCATTTTATTATCTCACCGAATATTAAAAGTGAGTTGTCACAAATTCTCGACGGTAGGGCAGTCACTAATTTACACGATCAACTTTCCGAATAACGCACGGATTAAACACAGACACACACACAGAGAATACAAATTCACTCAAAGGTAAGAGGCAGCGCCACGCCGAGAATTCCTTCAATATTCCGCAATTATTCCGTGAGACTAGACATTCCTTTCCATTGGGAATCGTTCCGCCCCCCCCCCCCCCCCCCATTGCTTCCCCTGCTGTTTGCACCGGGGTTTCTGAACCGGTTGTTTGAAGGCGGAGATGCTACAAGCTGCGGAATGAATGGGGACAATTCATTGACTTTCACCCCCAGCCTTCCTGCCGCCAGCTCCCGGTGACCAGAGGGACATTCCCAAAGCTGGCGAGAGTTTCCCCACACGTTTACCGCCACATAGTTCACCTTCCCCCCCCCCCCCCCCCCCCCCCCCCCCCCTCCAAGGAATCCTCACCCCCATCCCCAAATCCGGGAATAAATCCCGTGCACTTAAATCCAGGAATGAAGGATATTGTCATTCACTTGTCCTGGGCTTGGATGAATTCCATCATCACGGATCTGACTTAAAAACACATTTAAAAAAAAACAAATTCAATCTAAATGTACCAGAGAAACAGAAAAAGGAACGATGTCCAATTATGGGATGGCGAATGATCCGTGCCTGGGAGAGAACTCCGCAGCTGCCTCCCTTGTATGGTCTGTGGGAGCCTCTCAGATATGGTAGCGTTTGGGCTTGTCCGGGGCACTGCTTTCGGGCAGGAGTTTATTCCAATAACTCGCCCCGCCGCCCCTCAGGATGCTAGGACACAGGGCACAACAGTTTCATTGGGGTCTCCCAGTTGTTGTTGTTGGGGTTCAAACAGAAGTTGCGTTACAGTGCTCGCTCACAATAATATTCAGAGGGATGGCCACCCGTTCACCCAGTTCCTGTTTTAAGGTGCCTGAAAAAGGTCGAATGGCACACGGGTGGGTCACCCCGGGCGAGGACATCTTCCAGAAGGCTTCCTTCATTGATTTTCTAAAATCTCTCCTCAACAGGCAGTATAGCACCGGATTCAGGCAGCTGTTGGTATGTGCCAAGCAGATAGTGACTGGGAACACATAGGCGTGCAAGATGTAGTATGTTTTGTCCCAGGGCACCGCGTTAAGCTTAACTAAAACCCCCCAGAGGGTGATAACGTGATTGGGGAACCAGCAGAGAAAGAAGGAGAGCATGACGATGGTGATTGACCTGGTCACTCGCGATTTTCTCTTGGGGTTGTTGGTAGCGATGTGCTGTTGTCCAAGGAACCTGACCAGGAGTAAGTAGCAGATTGAAAGGATGATGGTGGGCAGGACAAAGGCCAGCGTGATCTTCTGGATGTGGTAAAGGGCGAGCCAATACTGCCCATCGTCCGGGAAATTCAGCAAGCAGAGTTTCTCGCCTGCAAACGTGCTGGCGGTGGAGAAGAGCGCGGTGGGCAGGGTGGCGAGGCTGGCAGCGACCCAGAGGACAAAACTGACCCACTTCACCGAGCAGCAGACCCGGCTCCTCCTGCTCTTCAGCACCGAAGCCACCGACCAGTACCGCACGGTGCCCATAGCCGTGAGGAAGAAGACACTGGCGTACATGTTCATCACGGTGACCGACAGGATGATCTTGCACATGGCGTCCCCGAAGGGCCAGCTGAAATCCAGGGCAGTGTCCACTGCCCAGAAGGGCAAGGTTAGCACGAACTGGAAGTCAGTCACTGCCAGGTTGAGGATGAAGAAGTTGATGGTGGATTTCTTGCGCCCTTGTTTCATCTTCATCAGGAAGAAGACCAGCAAATTGCCCACCAGCCCAATGGCACAGACGATGGAATAGGCGATGGAGATGCTGATTCTCAGAGCTGGGGACCCGTCCCCGGGGATGTCAATGTCATACAGGTTGGAGCTCTGTGGCCCCACGGTTGAATTGTAAGTCCTTGCAGTAGTATTCAACATGAGGTCATCCATCCTCTGCGTTAACCAGCTGCTCTCAATCGCATCCACTGACTCCAGGCTTGCTGCTGAGATCATACCATCCGCTAGTAAACTTCACCAACTTAACCCATTCACCCCACCCAGAGGGAATCTGTTTGCCATAAAGTTAACTCTTGTTAATGATTGAAGGTGTACAGCCACCCCCCCCCACTCCCTCCCCTCACTCTCTGCACTCAGCACCCCACCCTCCCCTCACTCTCTGCACTCAATGGGGCACAAATCCATCTTCACGCTGCCTCCTTGTTGTGTGCTGCCTTTAAAGACAACTCGGATCATCCGTTTGAATCAACCAACCCTGGAGGCCCGCCCCTCCCAGCCTCCCATTGGCCTTTCCTCGGTTGCTTCTCCTTTTTAACTGGCTATTGAATGTGTCAATCAAAAGGCTTTGCCGTGGGGGAGGGAAGAGGGGCCACTTGGCTCTGGCACGCCTGCGCACAGCCGCTCTCCATGGTGCTGAAACAGAAAGTGTCTTTGGTCAGGAGAACTGGAAAAGGCACAAAACCGGCAAATACAATCAGCCATCGTGCATTCAATGCATTTATTCTCGTGTGGAATGTTACAACATTTTGGCTTGCGATAGCAGTCTTTATTTATATGAGACAATCAATAAATGTGTTGAGTTATATCACAACTCGTGTCTCATAATGAACGCGTAAAACAGCCTGAGCCCTTGACTATCCCCGATTTCCATTATAACATAAAGGCAAATTACTGCGGATGCTGGAAGCTGAAACGAAATTGCCCAGAAAATGCTGGACACTCTCAGCAGGTCTGGCAGCATCTATGCAGAGAGAAGGGTGCTCACGTTTCCAGTCTGGATGGCAGCTTTCATAAAGAATCACCCAAACTCCAAACGTTAGCCCCCTTCTCTGTCCTCAGATGCTGTCAGGCCTGCTGAGATTGTCCCATATTCCCGATTTTCCTCACTTCACCACTGGTAACTGAACTTTCAGGTGCCTCAGCCTCCTCCCAGCACTCTGTCCCACTTTCCCCCTTTAAAGACACTCCTTAAAGCCTGACCAAACTTTTGTTCTTTTTTAAAATTCATGTATGGGATGTGGGCATCGCTGGCATTTATTACCCATCACTATCTGCCCTACATTTCAGAGGGCATTTGAAAGGCCACAACATTGCCATGGATCTGGAGTAACAGGTAGGCCAGACCGGGTAAGGACAGCAGATTTCTTTCACTAAAAGATCGTTAGTGAACCAGACGGGTTTTTATGACAATCAGCAATAACTTCAGAATCACCATTAGACTTTTAATTTCTGATTTTTAAATTCAAATTGCACCATCTTCCCATGGTGAGATTTGAACCCAGGTCCCCAGATCTTGCCTTGATTCTCTGGATTGTTAGTCCAGCGACAATACCACTACACCACTGCCTCTTCAACCAGCCTACTGTCTGTATTTAGTTCAGCACTTTATTCTGTTTTATAATATTGCTGCAAAGCACCTTGTGATGTTTTATTATGTTAAAATTGCTCTATGAATACAAGTTCATGTTGAAACGGGATTCTCATGTTTAAGGATGGAGCCACTAAATCTAAAGTCTAATAGGGTTGCAGTGCATGTGTGCGAATGCATGGCATGTGGTAAATCAGTTTGGTAAATTTCAGATGCAGATATCCGTGTGGAAATATGATATTGTGGCGATAACAGAAACCTGGTTCAAAGAAAGCCAGGAATGGCTATTAAATATCCCTGTATGTAAGGAAAGGAAGAAAAAGGGAAGGTGTGGTGGCATTGATTAAGGAGAGCATTGCAGAAGAGAGCTGCAGAAAGAGAATGTTCCAGAGGGGTTAATTTGGCTATTTGGCTAGAGTTGAGGAACAAATAATGTGGATTCCATTACTCAGTGTAGTCTATAGACCACCAATTAGTGGGGCTGGTTTATTTTCAAATGAAGTTTCAAGGGAATTACAGGGAGGTGCAGGAGTAGTTATAATAGTGGACATTTATTATCTGAATATATTATGGAATATTCATAGTGCAAAGGGCACAGAAGGCTAGCGTTCCTATTGTGTGTCCAGGAGACTTTTCCACAGTAGTATGTTTCTTGTACAATAAGAAAGGAGGCACTGCTGGACCTCATTCTTGGGAATGAGCTGAACTAAGTGGATTAACTTTCAGCCAGCAAAAATTTAGGGGATAGTGGTTATTGCATCATAAAGGTAAGGTTAGCAATGGAAAAAGACAAGGAGCAAGTCAGAGTAAGAATAATTAACTTTTAGGAAGGCGAGGGGAGTGGTGTACGAGCATGGGGAAAAGGCTAGCAGACTGTTAGCGCAGCAACTCAGCAGGAGGGAGGCGGCCAGGGAAATAAGTAGAATGATGGATGGGGAGGGGCGCAAAGTGGAGGACCCGGCAGGATTGAATAAGGTATTCCGGGACTTCTATCGCAAGCTGTATACTTCGGAGCTGCCGGAAAAACCGGAAGAGATGAAAAGGTTTCTGGACGGGTTAACATTCCCAACAGTAGGTGGGGGGCGAGTGGATGAGCTGGGGGCCCATATTAGAGTGGAGGAGGTATTGGGGGCCTAAAGGCCATGCAGTCGGGGAAAGCCCCGGGGCCGGATGGATACCCAGTAGAGTTCTATAGGAAGTTTTCTGAGCTGGTGGGCCCTGTCTTGGCGAGGGTTTTCAATGAGGCAAGGGACAGAGGGACCCTACCGCCGACAATGTCGCAAGCCACTATATCACTGATATTGAAGCGGGGTAAAGACCCAGAGGCGTGCGGGTCCTACAGGCCAATCACCCTGATTAATGTTGACGCCAAGCTCCTGGCAAAGGTACTGGCTGTTAGAATGGAGGACTGCGTACTGGAGGTGATTGGGGAGGACCAAACTGGGTTCGTGAAAGGTAGGCAGCTGGCGGCCAACCTGAGAAGATTACTTAATGTGATAATGCTGCCCCCGGCGGGCAGGGAGGTGGAAGTAGTGGTGGCGATGGACGCCGAGAAGGCCTTTGACCGGGTGGAGTGGGACTATCTATGGGAGGTGCTCGGACGGTTTGGGTTCGGGGAGGGACTGGTGGATTGGATCAAATTATTATATCAGGCCCCGAAGGCCAGCGTCAGGACTAACAGAGAAGTGTCGGAGTACTTTAGGCTGTACCGAGGGACCAGACAGGGCTGCCCGCTCTCCCCGCTGCTGTTTGCGCTGGCCATAGAGCCGCTGGCGATTGCGCTGAGAGCCGCAGAGGGATGGAAGGGGATGGTGAGGGGCGGGGTAGAACATAGGGTCTCTCTTTACGCAGACGACCTGCTCCTGTACGTGTCGGACCCAGTGGCCGGGATGGGAAGTATACTAGGAATGTTGAGGAAGTTCAGCCAGTTTTCAGGATACAAATTAAATACGGCCAAGAGTGAAATGTTTGTGGTACAGGCAAGGGGCCAGGAGAACAGATTGAGAGGGCTACCGTTTAGGCTGGTTGAGGAAAATTTCCGGTATTTGGGAATCCAGGTGGCACGAGACTGGGGCAGGCTGCACAAGTTAAATTTGGCCAGGGTAGTGGAGCAAATGAAGGGAGGGTGCAGACTGTAAAGATGACAATCCTCCCTAGATTTCTGTTTGTTTTTCAGTGCCTCCCGATATTTGTCCCACAGTCCTTCTTCAAAAGAGTTGACAGGATGATCATGAGATTTGTCTGGGTGGGAAAATCCCCGCGGGTGATGAAGGCGATGTTGGAGAGGAACCGCAGCGAGGGAGGGCTGGCTTTGCCGAGTCTGGTCAATTATTACTGGGCGGCCAACATTGCTATGAAAAGGAAGTGGATGGTGGGTACGGGGTCTATCTGGGAGTGGGTGGAGGCGGCTTCATATAGGGGCTCCAGCCTGGCAGCCCTGGTCACAGCTCCTCTACTGCTGCCGCCGGCCAGGTACTCCACCAGCCTGGTAGTGGTGGCGACCCTGCGGATATGGGGCCAGTGGAGGAGGCATGTAGGGGAGACGGGGGCGTCAGTTTGGGCGCCAATCTGTGACAACAATCGGTTTGCCCCCAGGAGTATGGATGGGGGTTTCGAGCATGGCGGCGGGCGGGGGTGGGAAGGGTGGGCGATATGTTCCTGGAAGGGACTTTGCGAGTTTGAGGAGCTTGGAGGAGAAATTTGGGCTGGTAAGGGGAAATTATTTTAGGTACCTACAGTTGCGGGACTTTGTTCATAGACAGGTCCCATCTTTCCCACGCCTCCCGCCAATGGGGATCCAAGACAGAATAGTCTCTAGGGGGGAAGAAGGGGAGGGTAGATTCTCTAATATTTATAAGGTGCTCATGAGGGAGGAAGGGTCCCAGACGGAGGAACTGAAACTTAAATGGGAGGAGGAGCTAGGCGGGGAAATGGAGGACGGGTGTGGGCAGAGGCCTTGAGTAGGGTAAATTCGACCGTGACATGTGCCAGGCTCGGGCTGATTCAATTTAAGGTCGTTCACTGGGCCCACATGACGGTGGCTCGGATGAGCAAATTCTTTGGAATAGAGCTCACTTCTGGTTTTAGTTTCAGTTTTGAGGAAAAGAGCTTGGGTGTGTCTGTGTTTGCAGTGAGCTGGATCTGCTGTGATCTCTGCCAGGAAAGACTATCTCTGAATAATTTGGGTGATTTAAACTCATAATAGTAATGTCTTTAACCTGATGTGTTTCTGTTTAAAGGTGTTAAGTCTTTTGGAGGTTTGAAGGAACATCTTGAGGGATTATTTAGTGTTGTATTATTTTCGGGGTTATCTTTGAAGTGAGGGATGGTAAATGATCCAATGTTTATTTAAAAAGGTTAAGTTGTATTCATGGAATAAACATTGTTTTGTGTTTAAAAACCCACTTGTCCATAATTGTAATACCACACCTGGAGACCAAGCCGTGTGCTTCAAAAGCAACAGTACATTAAGGGGAGAGGCTAGTTGAACTCCATGATACATTTTGGAGTTCTGAAAATGCTGCTCCCAAAACAGTAAGAATCATATGTCTGAAAGTCAAAAGTTAAGAGTCTTTGCTTCCAATGGTGGTTCTTTTAGTGCACTTTCTTCACAGCGATCTTGCAGACTAGAGTCTTTAGTTTTCAGCTGGTAATGAACTTCTTCGTAGAATCATTAATTCACGGCCCCTGTAGTTCCGAAAATGCAGAAAATGCAGCAGTCACAGGCAGCAGGCTTTCTGGAGAGAAACCTTATTTCTCATCAGACTGTTCATTTGCTTTCAGGCCTCTCTCTTTCTGGAGAGACACTTTATTTCAAATCTAACTTTTCTTTCAGCTCGTGGTTTGATTTCAGGTCTCTGCAGTCTCAAGCGACCTACACCCAGAGGCTGCCTGGAGACAGAGTCACCACTCACAGTGGCCTTCTGCAGAGAGGTAGCTGGATCTTCTTGGAGGGACTGAGTTGGATCTCTTCACTGGGCTGCCCAAATCAAAACTGAAACCAAATTCAAGCCTTGGGACTCTGAAAAACATATCAGTGGGATCAGATCCAATCGCCCCCTGTTACCGGGCAGAGGACAACCTTTTGGGCCAATTCATTGGTCATCAGCCAATCAATAAAACTGAGTTCTCACTGATGCTGACCAGTCTGCAGTCATCAGTTTAACCCAGCTCAGCCTTGAGATTCTTCTGTTTAAAAGGTACCTTTAAAGGTACAGGCATCTTATGGGCTGCTTGCCTTAGAGTGAGATGTCCATCAATCATTCATAGATCAAAAGTGCAACAGCAAAATAAATGAAAGGAGAAATAATGAAATAAACAGGGAATAAACAGGAAGGACCCTTACAGGCACCAGAACTCGATGAGATGTGTCCAAGTATACTGAAGGAAGTGATAGTGGAAATAGTGGAGGCACGGGCCATAATTTCCCAATCTTCCTAAGACCCGGGACTGGTGTCAGACTTCTGGCGGATTGTAAATACTTCACCCTTGTTCAAAAAGGGGTGTAAAGATAAGCCCAGTAACTACAAGCCAGTCAGTTTTATGTCAGCGGTGGGGAAGAAATAGAATTGATAATTCAGTACGAAATTAAGAGTCACTTGGACAAATGCAGGACAATTAAGGTGGAGGCCAAGTCATTGAGTGTCTTTAAGACAGAGATAGATAGATTCCTTATTAATAAAGGGATCAGGGGTTATGGGGAGAAGGCAGGAGAATGGGGATGAGAAACATATCAGCCATGATTGGATGGCAGAGCAGATTCAATGGGCCGAATGGCCTAATTCTGCTCCTATGTTGAATGGTTACGGGTAAGTCATGTTTAAATAAGCTGCTTGAGTATTTTGGTGAGGAAACAGAGAGGGTTGATGTACCTGGATTTCAAAAAGGCAATTGATAAAAATTGACGTGATATAGATTTCTGAGCAAAGCTGTAGCTCATGGACTGAAAGGAAAAATAGCAACATGGGAAATTGAGTGAGTGACAGGAAACAAAGAGTACTGGGGAATGATTGTTTTTCAGACTGGAGGAAGATTAATGCGGAGTTTCTAGCGACCAGTGTTATGTTCCCTGTTCTTCCTAATGACCTAGACCTTGAGGCACAGGGAACAATTTCAAAATTTGTAAATTATTCCAAATGTTTAAGTATTGGAGGATAACGTAGAATTTCAAAATAACTAGAGTTTGTAGAATGGGAAGATAAACAGCACGTGGGCGGCACGGTAGCACAGTGGTTAGCTCCAGGGTCCCAGGTTTGATTCCCGGCTTGGGTCAATGTCTGTGCGGAGTCTGCACATTCTCCCCATGTCTGCGTGGGTTTTCTCCGGAGGATGCTCCGGTTTCCTCCGACAGTCCAAAGATGTGAAGGTTAGGTGGATTGGCCACGCTACATTGCCCTCAGTGTCCAAAAAGTTTAGGAGGGATTACTGGGTTACAGGATAGGGTGGAATGTGGGCTTGGGTAGGGTGCTCTTTCCAATGCAGACTCGATGGACCGAATAGCCTCCTTCTGCATTGTAAATTCTATGAGTGAAATTTAATGCAAAGTGTGAGGTGATTAAGTTTGGTTGGAGAAGGCAGAGAGACAACATAAAATAAAGGGTACAATTCGATAGGTGGTGGAGGAGCAGCAGGACCTGTGTGTATATCTGCATGAATCGTTGAAGGTGTCAGGACAGGTTGCGAGAATTTTGAGCTTAAGTAGCTGACGATCAGCTTGTATTGGGCGTTTCATTAAGATTAAAGGAAAACTGTCGTGCAAGTGATAGGAGGTCTGTCACTGTGAACAAAATATATAAACATCATAGAATTCAGGGATGCAACAAGATAGAATGTTATTAGGGTAATAAAAGTGAACATTATAACTTTTTACCGTAGGTTGCAATTGTATCGATCTTAACTCTACAGTCAACATCATGGAGATATGCACACACCATACAACATTTCCTTTCTGGGCCTGGGGTTTAAAGATGAACATTTCCCTTGTGGAAGAGTATTCCATCAACAATCTTATTGTTCTTGATAATAAGTTGCATTGCAAATGTCAGCCTCCAGCCCCAGCGAGAGAGGAAACAGCAAAGAATAGTCAGTGCATCAAGAGCCAGGTCATGAACAAAGAGTTAGAAACCTGTTTGTCTGAACTGCCTCCAGGAACAAAGGAGGACTGTAATGTCAGCATGTGCTGCATTGTTCATGTGCTTCGACCCACGGAAATCATTTTCAGTTGAATCATAATCCAGATTTCGACTTTCCAGTGATTGCTGTGGGTTGATGAATGGTTTGGAGAAAGGTTGAAATGTTCACTGTATGAGTTTAAAAGGTTTCCATTTATTTTTGTAAAAAAAAAAGGTCAGCTCCAAAACGTTGAAAATATTGGAATATCAAAGATAACTGACATGCCTTAAGCTCTGTGCGTAGGTAGATTCATTATATGAGAAAATTGAGACAAGACATGTAGCAAGTATGGCATAATGAAAACAGAATGGGCTGCAAATACTCAGCAGGTCTGGCAGCACCTGTGAAGAGAAAACATCACTGAATATTTCAGGTCGATAACCTTTCATCCTGTCCATGTCATCTCCTCCAGTCTTACGTAATTTGAGATTTCTGTACTCTTCAAATCCCGATCTAATATGCAATTTCCTTCGCCCCACCATTGGAGGCCATGACTTCAAATCTCGAGGCCATAAAACCTAGAATTCCCTCCCTAAACCTCTCCACCTCTCTACATTTCCTGACTCCTTTAATTCATTCCTTAAAAGTTACCTTTTTGACCACGTTTTCACTGACCTGTCCTAAAAAAGTGCACATCTATCTGCTAACTTGTCTGTGAAGCACCTTGGGATATGTTATTTTTAATTTTAGAAAGGGCATAATGTTTAAACAGCAGAATATTGTTACTTGTGACTTCCTACTGTTACTTTTGGAGTTTTCATTATTTTAACATATTTTTACTGATTTTCTTCCTGCATATGTTAATATAAATTAACTGAGAGCTTCAAATGGTATATAAATAGAGTAATAGATATGTATTGTTAACAGCTTAAGAATCCTGAATGAAGATGACATTCCTGTTATTTAATAAGTGTATTTAAATAATTATGGGTTTCTGTCAGTATAAGAACATAAGAACATAAAAACTAGGAGCAGGAGTAGGCCATCTGGCCCCTCGAGCCTGCTCCGCCATTCAATGAGATCATGGCTGATCTTTTGTGGACTCAGCTCCACTTTCTGGCCCGAACACCATAACTCTTAATCCCTTTATTCTTCAAAAAACAATCTATCTTTATCTTAAAAACATGTAATGAAGGAGCTTCAACTGCTTCACTCGGCAAGGAATTCCATAGATTCACAACTCTTTGGGTGAAGAAGTTCCTCCTAAACTCAGTCCTAAATCTACTTCCCCTTATTTTGAGACTATGTCCTCTAGTTCTACTTTCACCCACCAGTGGAAACAACCTGCCCGCATCTATCCTATCTATTCCCTTCATAATTTTATATGTTTCTATAATATCCCCCCTCATCCTGCTAAATTCCAACGAGTACAGTCCCAGTCTACTCAACCTCTCCTCGTAATCCAACCCCTTCAGCTCTGGGATTAACCTAGTGAATCTCCTCTGCACACCCTCCAGCGCCAGTACGTCCTTTCTCAGGTAAGGAGGCCAAAACTGAACACAATACTCCAGGTGTGGCCTCGCTAACACCTTATACATTTGCAGCATAACCTCCCTAGTCTTAAACTCCATCCCTCTAACAATGAAGGACAAAATTCCATTTGCTTTCTTAATCACCTGTTGCAGCTGTAAACCAACTTTTTGCAAGTCATGCACGAGCATACCCAGGTCTCTCTGCACAGCAGCATGTTTTAATATTTTATCATTTAAATAATAATCCCGTTTGCTGTTATTCCTACCAAAATGGATAACCTCACATTTGTCAACATTGTATTCCATCTGCCAGACCCTAGGCCATTCACTTAACCTATCCAAATCCCTCTGCTGACGTCCGGTATCCTCTGCACTTTTTGCTTTACCACTCATCTTAGTGTCGTCTGCAATTTTGGACACATTGCACTTGGCCCCCAACTCCAAATCATCTATGTAGATTGTGAACAATTGTGGGCCCAACACGGATCCCTGAGGGACACCACTAGCTACTGATTGCCAACCAGAGAAACACCCATTTATCCCAACTCTTTGCTTTCTATTAATTAACCAATCCTCTATCCATGCTACTACTTTACCCTTAATGCCATGCATCTTTATCTTATGCAGCAACCTTTTGTGTGGCACCTTGTCAAAGGCTTTCTGGAAATCCAGATATACCACATCCATCGGCTCCCCGTTATCTACTGCACTGGTAATGTCCTCAAAAAATTCCACTAAATTAGTTAGGCATGACCTGCCCTTTACGAACCCATGCTGCGTCTGCCCAATGGGACAATTTCTATCCAGATGCCTCGCAATTTCTTCCTTGATGATAGATTCCAGCATCTTCCCTACTACCAAAGTTAAGCTCACTGGCCTATAATTTCCTGCTTTCTGCCTACCTCCTTTTTTAAACAGTGGCGTCACGTTTGCTAATTTCCAATCCACCGGGACCACCCCAGAGTTTAGTGAATTTCGGTAAATTATCACTAGTGCATCTGCAATTTCCCTAGCCATCTCTTTTAGCACTCTGGGATGCATTCCATCAGGGCCAGGAGACTTGTCTACCTTTAGCCCCATTAGCTTGCCCATCACTCCCTCCTTAGTGATAACAATCCTCTCAAGGTCCTCACCTGTCATAGCCTAATTTCTATCAGTCGCTGGCATGTTATTTGTGTCTTCCACTGTGAAGACCGACCCAAAAAACCTGTTCAGTTCCTCAGCCATTTCCTCATCTCCCATTATTAAATCTCCCTTCTCATCCTCTAAAGGACCAATATTTACCTTAGCCACTCGTTTTTTGTTTTATATATTTGTAGAAACTTTTACTGTCTGTTTTTATAATCTGAGCAAGTTTACTCTCATAATCTGTAAATTTCTTATTGTCACAAGTAGGATTCAAATGAAGTTACTGTGAAAAGCCTCTAGTCACCGCATTCCAGCGCCTGTTTGGGGAGGCTGGTACGGGAATTGAACCGTGCTGCTAGCCTGCCTTGGTCTGCTTTCAAAGCCAGTGATTTAGCCCTGTGCTAAACCAGCCCCTATTTTACTCTTACTCTATTTTACTCTTCTTTATAGCTTTTTTAGTAGCTTTCTGTTGCCCCCTAAAGATTTCCCAGTCCTCTAGTCTCCCACTAATCTTTGCCACTTTGTATGCTTTTTCCTTCAATTTGATAGTCTCCCTTATTTTCTTAGATATCCACAGTTGATTTTCCCTCTTTCTACTGTCCTTCATTTTTGTTGGTATATACCTTTGCTGAGAACTGTGAAAAATCGCTTGGAAGGTTCTCCACTGTTCCTCAACTTTTTCACCATAAAGTCTTTGCTCCCAGTCTACCTTAGCTATCTCTTCTCTCATCCCTTTGTAATCTCCTTTGTTTAAGCACAAAACACTAGCATTTGATTTTACCTTCTCACCCTCCATCTGTATTTTAAATTCAACCATATTGTGATCGCTCCTTCCGAGAGGATCCCTAACTATGAAATCATTGCTCAATCCTGTCTTATTACACAGGACCAGATCTAGGACCGCTTGTTCTCTCATAGGTTCCATTACATACTGTTCTAGGAAACTATCGCGGATACATTCTGTAAACTCCTCCTCAAGGCTGCCTTGACCGACCTGGTTAAACCAATTGACATGTAGATTAAAATCCCCCATGATAACTGCTGTACCATTTCTACATGCATCAGTTATTTCTTTGTTTATTGCCTGCCCCACCATAATGTTACTATTTGGTGGCCTATAGACTATTCTTGTCAGTGATGTTTTCGCCTTACTATTCCTGATTTCCACCCAAATGGATTCAACCTTATCCTCCATAGCACCAATGTCATCCCTTACTATTGCCTGGATTTCATCCTTAAATAACAGAGCTACACCACCTCCCTTACCATCCACTCTGTCCTTCCGTATAGTTGGATATTTAACTCCCAGTCGTGACCATCCTTTATTGTGATGAATGTGAGTGAATGTGCTCAGTCATGACAGGAAACTCTCAGGAGGACAATAAAACTGCTTTGGGATAAATAGGATTATCCCTCAATTCCTCATCATAAGGAATGTGAGATCCCATTAAAAACCTCCTACAATACAGATCTAATCCCCACTAGTAACTGATATAGAGGCAATTTTGGTTGTGTGTTGAGCATCCATTAAAAAAAAATTTAGAATGCCCAATTATTTTGTTTTTCCAATTAAGGGGCAATTAAGCGTGGCCAATCCACTACCCTGCACATATTTGGGTTGTGGGGGTGAAACCCATGCAGACATGGGGAGAAATTGCAAACCGCACACAGACAGTGAACCTGGGTCCTCAGCGCTATGAGGCAGGAGTGCTAACCACTGTGCCACTGTGCCATCCAGTGTGTTGAGCATTCATGTCACTAGTTGTCGAGCTGTTAATCAGGCTGCAAATCCCTCCACTCATTCACAATTTCCTCCAGGTGAAGATACAAAAACAATATGAAATATGGCAATCATTTGGGTTGATTATAAACTGTAAAGAATTGTCTCTGCAACGTTGTTCCAAAGTCTTTGATCGGCTTTAAGTGCAACTTCCTCACTGAGATTGCAGGATTGGAAAAGTTATCCCAGTGAATAAGGGGTATGTACAAATAGTCACTAGTTTCAAGTTGGACCGGCTGTAGCACAGAGCAAACAAATCACAAGCACCTTTCCCCTTAAAGGAGGCACTAACCCGTTTTATCCTAAATGTGAGGGAATGCCCCTTCATGTGCGTTCTACGGGAATGTCACCTTCCATTAAACCCCAGAGGTCTGTGAAGTAAAATGCTGTTGGCTCAGATCCTATTCCCACCTTGCCAGCTGATTGGTATAAAGCATAATGTTCTGTCTGATACAAAACACATGCAGAGATGCATATTCGCCAACAGAGGCTTATGATATTCTAAGTACACACACAAGATTTGGACTGAAAATCTGGGAGTGATTACACACCGTAATTTAATCAAAGGATGGTTTGTTTTAATCATGGTGTTATTATCCCAGTTGATGGTATAACAGGACTGGAAGATCCCAGATTGGAACCCTGGCTCAAAAGACCATAACATTTTAAAAAAATTAAACGTGGCGGAGCTGAGACACAGGGTCGCTAATTAGTTTTAACAAGAAAAAGAACATTTATTAAACATGAATAAATTTGATTATAATACAATACTCCTTCATCCCCCCTTTAGCTTAACAATTGAACTCAGGTTTTAGGATTGACATGGGTTACAAAGTACATTTTAAGCTACAATGGTCTCATTAACACACAAAGTCATTTTTAAGCACAGAGGATGACCATGGTCAAATACACAAACTCCGCTCTGAACCCAAGTTAGTGTCATTGGATTTCTCCTCAGAATTACCCCACATAATTGTAACATGAGAGTTTCCCAACTGCACTCCCGGAACTTTAAACCCTTCTCACAAAAAGTATGCTTTCGATTCTGAATTCATTCAAAAAGTATGGAGTTTGCATTCTGAAATCCAGACCAGGTTTTGCAAACGACACTTTTAAACAAATTCTCCATTACACTTTTAACAGCGAATCCAGTCCATGAGTTTACACTAATCCCTTCTTTGTCTTGGCCGCTTTTACAGAAATTCTGAGATCCAGCCAGCAATTTCTATAGTTACTTCAACTCACGTTCCACAGGCTGTAGTAAAATCTTACAAACCTGCAAATCACTTCAGAAATCTTTCTGGCGTCTCAGCCTTTTTCTCAGCTCTGTCTGTCTTTACTGAACAGTACTCTGTTCCAGTACCTTTAACCTCAGCCTCTTTCTAGCCTGCTAAACCAACTGTTTCTGGCAGAGATGTGAAAGCTGCCTTCTCCCTCACTGCCTATCTTCAACTGCCATCCAATTGACTAAACTAAAACTTTAAAAAAACATTTTTTTTTATTAATAATTTTTATTGAGAAATTTTGATTTTATACAACATTGACGCACCTTAGTAAAATACCGAAAATAACAATAATATTAACAATCATACATTCGCCCCATCCCCATGAGCAACCCAGCATTTTAACAACAACGCAAATTAACACACTATATAAAGTTACAGAATAAACACTACAATAATGCACCCCCCCCCCCCCCCCCCCCGGGTAGCTGCTGCTGTTGACCCAGTTACCTATCTCTGAGCCAGGAAGTCCAGAAAAGGCTGCCATCGTTTATAGAACCCTTGTATTGATCCTCTCAGGGCAAATTTGACCTTTTCCAATTTTATAAATCCCGCCATGTCACTGATCCAGGTCTCCACGCTTGGGGGCCTTGCATCCTTCCATTGTAACAGAATCCTTCGACTAAACTAAAACTTAAAAGCTTCTCTACCTTACAAGGCCCCAGTTGCTAAGCAACCGCTGCCAGTTTATTTATTCTTCATGCTGTAGCATCCTCTAATCACAGTAGAAACACAGTTGGATCTTAACAACCCCTTCCCACATGTACAAACAACTTGGTCAGCAAGAATCTAACTATGGGTTTCCCCCTTCTGGGCACAGAAATATTCTGCGGGATTCTCCGTCAGCGGGATCCTCGACTTCACCAGCAGCGTGCCACACCTGTGGGTTTCCCGATGGCATGGTGTGGCCACAATAGGAAACCCCATTGGCCGGCAGCAGGAATGGGGAATCCCACTGCCGGCAAGGGGGCACCGTGCCGGAAAACGAGGCTGGCGGGACGAGGATCCTGCACATTAAATTACACCCACTTAAAACTATACCTTATTTCTAATGTTTACCAATACAAATATAAATCCCTTAAAACTACCTTTGTTTTCCTAACAATGGATATCGGGCAGAAGTTGCAAGGTAGCAATCGGGTCACATTTAACGCCACACCAATTCCAGGGATTTTCACAGTAACTTCATTGCGGTATTAATGTAAGCCTACTTGTGACACTAATAAGGATTATTATAGATTATTATTATTAAATACCTCACCAATCGCATTTAATACAACAGCAACTCTAATTCCAACCAGATATTTATCCATAATTCTTAAGGAATTAAGCAGCAATCTTAGCTGCTTCTGATGCTGGTTTGTTCCACATATCCACTTTCTGTGGAAAAATATTTCTTCTCAGCTACAGTTCCATCTGCAGTCTGCTAGTTCTGTGCCCAGGTATGAAGCTAAGAAACATGAAGGATTGTACATTCTCCCCGTGTTTGCATGGCTTTTGCCCCCACAATCCAAAGATGTGCTGGGTAGGTGGATTGGCCATGTTAAATTGCCCCTTAATTGGAAAAATAATAAGTTGGGTACTCTAAATTTATTTTAAAAAGAGAAACATGAAGGAAGGTTAGGTTTAGTAGCCACAGGTGTCGGTTGTGTGAACTGAGAAATCAGTTCAATGATTGTGAATCTGTTGGTTACTATATACATAGGAGAATGGGAGGAGTCTGTGCTCTGAAAGCTAGTGATTCGAAACAAACCTCATGGACTTGAACCTGGTGCTGTAAGACTTCTTACTGTGCCCACCCCAGTCCAATGCCAGCATCTCCACATCATCACAATCTATAGCAGTAGTTCTGTTGTTAACAAAACATATTAGAGTCCTGAGGTCCAATGATTGCGTGTTGGACATCATCGTGTAATATTCACTTTTTCAAAATTTCCCATTCCTAAGGATGTTGGCATCATGTTGGGCTGTGATTTGAAATGTGCCTTCTGTTACCCCAATCTAAGCTTACCACTTCATGGGAAGCACTAGTTGAACGGCGAGAGGCGAGGGAAAGATTGAAAGAAAAGAAAATGTAAATTTCAAACCCGCCAAAATAAGAAAGGCTGACATCTGGCAAAATAGAGGATTTTGGTTTCTTCTGAGTAAATCTCACTCTGTCAAGCCCTTTGATATTGGGCGGCACGGTAACACAGTGGTTAGCACTGTTGCTTCACAGCGCCAGGGTCCCAGATTCAATTCCGGCTTGGGTCACTGTCTGTGCAGTGTCTGCACGTCCTCCCCGTGTGTGCGTGGGTTCCCTCCGGGTGCTCCGGTTTCCTCCCACAGTCCAAAGATGTGCAGGTTAGGTGGATTGGCCATGATAAATTGCCCTTAGTGTCCAAAATTGCCCTTAGTGTTGGGTGGAGGTACTGGGTTATGGGGATAGGGTGGAGGTGTGGACCTTGGGTAGGGTGCTCTTTCCAAGAGCCGGTGCAGACTCGATGGGCCGAATGGCCTCCTTCTGCACTGTAAATTCTATGATAACTATGATACAGTATCTCACGTGCTAAATATTCAATTGAAATCCATGTATGCAAGTTTGCAAACATTTCAATTTCTGACAGCAAAGCACCCTATCCTGTTCCTCTCTGGTGAGGTAGAGATCGCTCTCCCCCAAACATTGTCATGATTCTTTCCTTTCTCTAAAACATCCCTCCTGACATAGACCATATCATTCCTCCTCTAGTTCAACACGCTCTCTCCAACTATAGTGAATCATAAAACAGCACAACACAGAAGCAAACCACTTAGATTATCAAGTCTGTACCAGCTCTTTCAAGCAGCAATCCATTCATTTCCACACCCCCTTCCACTTACCCATATCCCTTCAATATGTTTTCGCCTTCGAGCATTATCCAATATTCTTTTGAAGACTACCATTAGCTCTGTGTTCCGCACCCTATGGGGTAGAGCGTTCCCAGTTTTAACCAGTCATTGTTACCAGTCATTGTGATTCCCGGCTGGATCACTGTCTGTGCGGAGTCTGCACGTCCTCCCCGTGTGTGCGTGGGTTTCCTCCGGGTGCTCCGGTTTCCTCCCACAGTCCAAAGATGTGCGGGTTAGGTGGATTGGCCATGCTAAATTGCCCGTAGTGTCCTACAAAGTAAGGTTAAGGGGGGGCGGGGTTGTTGGGTTACGGGTATAGGGTGGATACGTGGGTTTGAGTAGGGTGATCATGGCTCGGCACAACATCGAGGGCCGAAGGGCCTGTTCTGTGCTGTACTGTTCTATGTTCTATGTTGTATGAGAACGCTTTTTCACGTCGTGTTTGGCTCTTGGACCCATCACTTGAAATCTGTGCCCTCTGTTGATTACCTCTTCCAGTCACTGGAAATATTTTTTTAAATATCAAAATCAAATGCGACAATCTCTTTGAGTTCCCAGACTCTGGTGTACTCTGTAAATTGATCCTGAGATTTGCATTTTGCTGTCTCAGCTTTATCAGTCAGTAGCTCTCACTCTTGACTAAGAAGGTTGTGGACTAGGTGGCACAGTGGATAGCACTGCTGCCTCACAGCTCCAGGGACCCAGGTTCAATTCCGGCCTCGGGCGACTGTCTGTGTAGAGTTTGCACTTTCTCCCTGCATCTGCGTGCGTTTCCTCCAGGTGCTCCAGTTTCCTCCCACAGTCCAAAGATGTGCAGGTTTGGTGGATTGGCCACGCTAAATTTCCCCTTCGTGTCCAAAAAGGTTAGGTGGAATTACTGGGTTACGGGAATAGGGCGGAGGCGTGGGTTTGCGTAAGTGCTCTTTCCAAGGGCTGGTGTGGACTCGATGGGCCGAATGGCCAGCTTCTCCACTGTAGGGATTCTAAGATTCTATGAACTCCCATATTTCCATAAACCTCCCCATCTCTACCTCACTCTTCTGCTTCAAGATATTCTTCAAAGCCTACCTCTTTGACCAAGCTTTTAGTCACCGATATTAAAATCTTTTTCTGTGGCTCAGTATGACGTTGTGCCTGATTATGCTCATGTGAAATGTTTTGGAATGTTTTACTGTGCTGTTGCTCTCCGATGAGCTATCTGTGATAGAGAAAGATGACAATGAAGCAAAGTTCCTACTCCTGACCATTCCCTTTCTGAAGGAAGGTGTTCGGCGTGGACTCTAGGTATGAATAAGATTGTACTTAATCAGATGCCATTTCAACACACTGTCGATGTTTACATCTAAGTAAAGTGAGGGATAGAAAGGCCCCTAACACTTTTGCGTTTTACGCACTGAATCATCGTTCAGTTTGTGTGGCACTAGGTTCAGAGAGAGGAGACATGCACATAATAAAATATTTTTAAAAGTTAGCACAGCACCAATGTGATGCATAAAGCGACAGCTGGGCTGGAAAGTTACAAGTTTCTAACATAATCAGGAGGCTTCAAATTACCTCATAAAGCTGTACCAGCAAAGTGCAAGTCCTTTACAAACCCAGTCTGAACTCTTTGACTTTGTTGCAACATAATTCCCTTCATAGACTTTTTAATAGAGTATGGATCATTTTTATATCGGTGTATTTTAATGATCATGAAAGCTGGATATGTTAGCAGGGGGCAAAGAGAAGGCAGATTTCAAATATTTTAGCATACTTTGAATCAGTAGAGCGCAAGTCACATCCAGAACTTTGAAACTTTTATTCCTGAGATGTTTTCATTGCTGGCAAGGCCGACATTTATTGCCATCCCCCAGTTACAAACATATGAACATATGAAACAGGAGCAGAAGTAGGCCATTCGGCCCCTCGAGCCTGCCCCACCATTTCTACAAGATCATGGCTGACGTGTTTCAGTTATCGGTTCCACATTCCAATTTACCCCAGCTAGCGTTTGATTCCCTGGCCTAATAAGAATCTAACTACCACCCCCTGAAAAATCTTCAATGATCCCACCTCCACTGGCTTCTGAGGCAGAGAGTTCCAAAGTTGCACAGCCTTCAGAGAAATTAGATTCTCCTTGTTTCTGTCCAAGGGCGACCCCGAATTTTAAAACAGTGGCCCCTAGTTCTGGTCCCATCCACAAGAGGAAACATCCTTTCTACGTCCATCTTGTCAAGACCATTTAGGATCATATATACTTCAATCAAGTCACACCTTACTCTTTTAAACTCCAATTTTCTTAAGCAGGTGGTTTAATAAAACTGAGTGGCTTGCAATGTCACTTTGGAAGGAAGTTGAAAGTCAAGCATGATGGTGCCAGACTGCAATTACAGAAAGGCCCAGGCAGGGGAAGGGCAACACATTTCCTTCCTGAAAGGACAATTGGATGGATGTGGATTGGATTTGGATTTTGTTTATTGTCACGTGTACCGATCGACAGTGATAAGTATTTTTCTGCATACAGGGGTGTAGTGATAATGAGGTCAGTCCATAAGAGGGTCATTTAGGAGTCTGGAAACAGCGGGGATGAAGCTGTTTTTGAGTCTGTTTGTATGTGGTCTCAGACTTTTGTATCTCCTGCCCGATGGAAGAAGTTGGAAGAGTGAGTAAGCCGGGTGGGAGGGGTCTTTGATTATGCTGCCCGCTTTCCCCAGGCAGCGGGAGGTGTAGATGGAGTCAATGGATGGGAGGCAGGTTCGTGTGATGGACTGGGCTATGTTCACAACTCTTTGCGGTTTCTTGCGGTCTTGGGCTGAGCAGTTGCCATACCAGGCTGTGATGCAGCCAGATAGGATGCTTTCTATGGTGCATCTGTAAAAGTTGGTAAGAGTTAGAACATAGAAAAATACAGCACAGAACAGGCCCTTCGGCCCACGATGTTGTGCCGAACCTTTGTCCTAGATTAATCATAGATTATCATAGAATTTACAGTGTAGAAGGAGGCCATTCGGCCCATCGAGTCTGCACCGGCTCTTGGAAAGAGCACCCTACCCAAGGTCAACACCTCCACCCTATCCCCATAACCCAGTAACCCCACCCAACACTAAGGGCAATTTTGGACACTAAGGGCAATTTATCTTGGCCAATCCACCTAACCTGCACATCTTTGGACTGTGGGAGGAATCCGGAGCACCCGGAGGAAACCCATGCACACATGGGGAGGATGTGCAGACTCTGCACAGACAGTGACCCAAGCCGGAATCGAACCTGGGACCCTGGAGTTGTGAAGCAATTGTGCTATCCACAATGCTACCATGCTGCCCTTAAGAACAAATTAATCTACATTCCATTATTCTACCGTAATCCATGTACCTATCCAATAGCCGCTTGAAGGTCCCTAATGTTTCCAACTCAACTACTTCCACAGGCAGTGCATTCCATGCCCCCACTACTCTCTGGATAAAGAATCTACCTCTGACATCCCCCCTATATCTTCCACCATTCACCTTAAATTGATGTCCCCTTGTAATGGTTTGTTCCACCCGGGGAAAAAGTCTCTGGCTGTCTACTCTATCTATTCCCCTGATCATCTTATAAACCTCTATCAAGTCGCCCCTCATCCTTCTCCGTTCTAATGAGAAAAGGCCTAGCACCCTCAACCTTTCCTCGTAAGACCTACTCTCCATTCCAGGCAACATCCAGGTAAATCTCCTTTGCACCTTTTCCAAAGCTTCACATCCTTCCTAAAATGAGGCGACCAGAACTGCACACAGGACTTCCGGTTGCGGCTATGACCAGCTAAGTCGCACGTTTGGCTGCTCCTGCGAGGAAGGTGTTTTCGGGCCGATTGGAGGGCCCCTAACGGCGCTGGAACGGCGATTCCCGGTGGGGGAAGGTTCCCAGAGGAGAACCCTGAAAAATTTATGGTCGTTACCCGAAATGGGGCAGGAAAAAAAGCGGCAGCAGCTCCCCGAAAAAAGCGGGGGAAGAAATCCAAAATGGCGGCCGGCGGCGCACCCGAGGACTGGAGGAAATGGGCGGAGGAGCAGCAGGCCGTTCTCCTGCGCTTCTTCACGGAGCTGAAAGTGGAGCTGCTGGAGTCGATGAACGCGACGACCACAAGGCTGATGGGGGCACAGGCGACCCAAGAGGCGTCAATTCGGGAGCTGCAGCAGGAGATGGCTGTGAGGGAGGAGGAGGCCACGGTCCTCGTGGGAAAGGTGGAGGTGCACGAGGCACTCCACCTGAGATGGCAAAACCGACTGGAGGAGATGGATACCCGCATGAGGCGGAAAAACCTGAGGATCCTGGGCCTGGCAGAAGGGCTGGAGGGGTCGGACCTCCCGAGGTATGTGGCAGAAATGCTGGGCTCACTGATGGGGGCAGGGGCCGTCCCTTCGCCCCTGGAACTGGAGGAGGCCTACAGAGTAATGGCCAGGAAGCCAAGAGCAAACGAACCCCCGAGGGCGGTGCTGGTTCGGTTCCAGCGATTCAGTGACCGGGAGAGGGTGCTGAGGTGGGCCAAGAGAGAGAGGAGCAGCAAATGGGAGAACTCGACGGTGAGGATCTATCAGGACTGGAGTGCGGAGGTGGCAAAGCGGCGGGCCCGGTTCAACCGGACGAAGGCGGTGCTGCATGCCAAGAGAATCAGATTCGGGATGCTGCAGCCAGCGCGCTTGTGGGTGACCTATAAGGACCAGCACCACTATTTCGAGTCCCCGGAGGAGGCGTGGGCCTTTGTCCAGGAAGAAAAGCTGGACTCGAACTAGAACCAGGGGATACTTGGCGGTCGTTGCCGCTCTGGTACTTTAAGCTGGACACGTGGCTTTCTTTCGGTTGGATTTTCACTTGGCCGTATTTTTGGACCCTTTTTTTTCTCTCTACCAGTTTTTTCTTTTCTTTTTTCTGTTATTTATAAAGTTATGTTGGGGGGGCGGGGTGGGGGGGGAGTGCCGAGGGTATGTGTTTCTTGTGGGGTTTCTGGTTGTTTTGTATTTATCGGTGTGAGATCGGGGACGGGGGTGGAACTGAAGATGGAGGGGCGGGGAGGGGCAGGGCGAAAGCGCGGGCTTTCCTCTGGTTTCCCGCGCAAGGGGCAGAGGAGGGAGGAGGGTGGGAGTAAGGGGCGTGGTCAGCAATGGCTCCCTTTCCCGCGCTGGAGCGGGGTCAAGGAGGGGTGGTAAGGGGGGGATGTCCCCCATGCCGGGAGGAGTCGGAGTGTGGCAGAGGCAGCCGGGTCAGCGTAAACCAGCTGACTTACGGAAGTACTATGGAGGGTGCATCGCGGCTAGGAAGGGTCCTAGCCTGGGGGGGGAGGGGGGTGGGGGGGGGGGGGGGGGGGGGGGGAGGGGGAGGGGGGGGGGGGGGGCTACCGGGTTGCTGCTGAAAAGGCCAGGGAGGAGAAGTTGAGGACCGGAGGGGTGGGGGGGGGGGGGGGGGTGTGTCATCGCCATGGGGAGCGGGTCAGAAAGGGAGGGCTGACTCGGGGCGAGCAGGTGACAGGATATGGCTAGTCGGCAGGGGAAAGGGGCGGGCTGCCCTTCGACCCGGCTGATCACTTGGAATGTGAGGGGGCTGAATGGGCCGGTCAAGAGAACGAGAGTAATCTCGCATTTGAAGGGACTGAAGGCGGATGTAGCAATGTTACAAGAGACCCATTTGAAGGTGGCGGACCAGGTCCGCCTGAGAAGGGGGTGGGTGGGACAGGTGTTCCACTCAGGACTGGACGCAAAGAACCGGGGGGTGGCGATCCTGGTAGGGAAGAGGGTGTCGTTCGTGGCGGCGGAGGTGGTGGCGGATAAAGAGGGTAGATATGTCATGGTGAAGGGTAGGCTACAGGGGGAGAAAGTGGTGATGGTTAATGTGTATGCCCCGAACTGGCACGACGCTGGCTTCATGAGACGCCTACTGGGCCTCATTCCGGACCTGGAGGCAGGGGGCCTGATCATGGGGGGGGACTTCAACACAGTGCTGGACCCCGTGCTGGACAGATCGAGTTCAAGGACGAGTAGGAGGCCGGCAGCGGCAGAAGTGTTAAAGGGGTTTATGGAGCAGATGGGAGGGGTGGATCCCTGGAGGTTTGGGAGGCCGAGGGCGAGGGAGTATTCCTTTTTCTCCCATGTCCACAGAGTCTATTCTAGAATTGACTTTTTTGTATTGAGCAGGGGACTGATCCCGAAAGTACGGGAAGTGGAGTACTCGGCCATAGCGGTCTCAGACCACGCGCCGCACTGGGTAGATTTGGAAATGGGGAAGGCGCGAGACCAGCGTCCGCTGTGGCGCCTGGATGTGGGGTTGCTGGCGGATGAGGAGGTGTGTAAGAGGGTCCGGAAGAGCATTGAAAGATATCTGGACATTAATGACACGGGGGAGGTGCAGGTGGGGATGGTATGGGAGGCCCTGAAGGCGGTGATCCGGGGGGAGCTGATCTCCATACGGGCACATAGGGAAAGGAGGGAGAGACAGGAGAGGGAGAGGCTGGTGGGGGAGCTTTTGGACGTGGATAGGAGATATGCGGAGGCACCAGAGGAGGGGCTGTTGGGGGAACGGCGCAGTTTGCAGGCTAAGTTCGACCTGTTGACCACCAGAAAGGCAGAGACACAGTGGAGAAGGGCGCAGGGCGCGATTTATGAATATGGGGAGAAGGCGAGTAGGATGTTGGCGCATCAGCTCCGCAAGCGGGATGCGGCTAGAGAAATTGGGGGAGTGAGGGAGAGGGGTGGGAACGTAGTGCAGAAGGGGCCAGAAGTAAATGGGGTTTTCAGAGACTTCTATAAGGAGCTGTATCGGTCAGAGCCGCCGACGAGGGCTTCTTGAACAAATTGAGGTTCCCCAAGGTCCAAGAGGAGCTGGTAGAGGGGCTGGGGGCGCCGATAGGGTTAGAGGAGCTAGTCAAGGGGATTGGGCATATGCAGTCGGGGAAGGCGCCGGGGCCAGACGGGTTCCCGGTGGAATTTTACAAAAAATATGCGGATTTGGTGGGCCCTGTGCTGGTACGAGCCTTCAACGAGGCATGGGAGGGGGGGGCTCTGCCCCCGACAATGTCGCAGGCACTGATCTCTCTGATCTTGAAGCGGGACAAGGACCCCGTGCAGTGTGGGTCATATAGGCCTATCTCGCTCCTGAATGTGGACGCCAAGCTGCTGGCAAAGATCCTGGCTACCAGGATAGAGGATTGTGTGCCAGGGGTGATACACGAGGACCAGACGGGTTTTGTGAAAGGGCGGCAGCTTAATACGAACGTGCGGAGACTGCTAAACGTCATCATGATGCCGGCAGTGGAGGGTGAGGCGGAGATAGTGGTGGCATTGGACGCGGAGAAAGCATTTGATAGGGTGGAGTGGAAGTACCTGTGGGAGACGCTGGAACGGTTTGGATTTGGGGAGGGATTTATTAAATTGGTGAAGCTGCTCTATTCGGCCCCGACGGCAAGTGTAGTGACGAATGGTAGGAGATCGGAGTATTTTGGGCTCCACCGGGGGACCAGACAGGGGTGCCCCTTGTCCCCCCTGCTCTTCGCACTGGCAATTGAACCGTTGGCGATGGCACTGAGGGGCTCAGGGGGGTGGAGAGGGCTGACAAGGGGCGGGGAGGAGCACCGGGTATCGCTATACGCGGACGACCTGCTGCTATACGTGGCAGACCCAGAAGGGGGAATGCCGGAGGTGATGGAACTGCTAGCAGAATTCGGGGACTTTTCGGGGTACAAGCTAAACTTGGGCAAGAGTGAGGTATTTGTGATACACCCAGGGGACCAGGAAGAGGGAATCGGGAGACTCCCGTTGAAGAGAGCAGGAAAGAGTTTTAGATATTTAGGGGTGCAGGTGGCAAGGAACTGGGGGACTCTCCACAAGTTGAACTTCTCCAGGCTGGTGGAACAGATGGAGGAGGAATTTAAAAGGTGGGACATGGTGCCGCTGTCGCTGGCGGGCAGAGTGCAGTCCGTTAAAATGACGGTCCTCCCGAGGTTTTTGTTTTTATTTCAGTGCTTGCCCATCTTCCTCCCTAGGGCCTTCTTCAAAAAGGTGACGAGCAGCATCATGAGCTACGTGTGGGCGCACGGCACCCCAAGGGTGAGGAGGGTCTTCTTGGAGCGGAGTAGGGATAGTGGAGGGCTGGCATTACCCAATCTTTCGGGGTATTACTGGGCGGCCAATGTATCGATGGTGCGCAAGTGGATGATGGAAGGGGAGGGGGCAGCTTGGAAACGAATGGAGAGGGCGTCCTGTGGCAACATAAGCCTGGGGGCCCTAGTAACGGCGCCATGGCCGCTCCCTCCCACGAGGTACACCACGAGCCCGGTGGTGGCGGCCACCCTCAAGATCTGGGGGCAGTGGAGGCGACACAGGGGGGAAGTGGGAGGTCTGATGGAGGCACCGTTAAGAGGGAACCATAGATTCATCCCGGGGAACATGGACGGGGGATTCCAGAGCTGGCACAGGGTGGGCATCAGGCAGCTGAAGGATCTGTTTGTAGATGGGAGGTTTGCGAGCCTGAGAGAGCTGGAGGAGAAATTCGGGCTCCCCCCGGGAAACATGTTTAGACATTTGCAGGTGAAGGCATTTGCTAGACGCCAGGTGGAAGGGTTTCCCTTGCTCCCCAGTAGGGGGGCGAGCGATAGGGTGCTCTTGGGGGTCTGGGTCGGAGGGGGGAGGATATCGGACATATACAAAGTAATGCAGGAGGCGGAGGAGGCATCAGTAGAGGAGCTGAAAGCCAAGTGGGAGGGGGAGCTGGGAGAGCAGATAGAGGATGGGACATGGGCTGATGCCCTGGAGAGGGTTAATTCTTCCTCCTCGTGTGCGAGGCTTAGCCTCATTCAATTTAAGGTGCTACATAGAGCCCATATGACGGGGACAAGGGTGAGTCGGTTCTTTGGGGGTGAGGACAGATGTGTCAGGTGTTCGGGAAGTCCAGCGAACCATGTCCATATGTTTTGGGCATGTCCGGCACTGGAGGAGTTCTGGAAGGGGGTGGCAAGGGCGGTGTCGAGGGTGGTGGGATCCAGGGTCAAACCAGGATGGGGACTAGCGATCTTTGGGGTTGGGGTGGAGCCGGGGGTACAGGAGGCGAGAGAGGCCGGAGTACTGGCCTTTGCGTCCCTAGTTGCGCGAAGAAGGATACTAATACAGTGGAAGGACGCGAGGCCTCCAAGCGTGGAAACTTGGATTAATGACATGGCAAGCTTTATTCAGTTGGAAAGGGTCAAATTCGCCCTGAGAGGGTCGGTACAAGGGTTCTTCAGGCGGTGGCAGCCTTTCCTCGACTTTTTGGCTCAGAGATAGGGTACAGAGGTCGCAGCAGCAGCAACCCGGGGGGGGGGGGGGGGGGGGGGGGGGGGTGGCAACAACGGGTATGGTGGGTTATTTACGGTTGAAATGCGGGCAAATTTGTTCGCAGTTCATGTTTGATGTTGATTGTTGCTTTGTTTGTTTTTGGGGAGGGGAGGGGGGAGGGACAACGCGCGCGCGAGTTCGGGCGGGGGGGGATATTTGGTAAGAGGGAATATTTTGTAATATTCTATAGTTAGTTGGGGTAAATATTTTCATGTCAAACATTTTTTCAATAAAAATTATTTAAAAAAAAAAGAACTGCACACAGTACTCCAAATGTGGCCTGACCAAGGTTTTGTACAGATGCATCATCACCTCACGGCTCTTAACTTCAATCCCTCTGCTAATGAACGCTAGCACACCATAGGCCTTCTTCACAGCTCTATCCACTTGAGTGGCAACTTTCAAAGATCTATGAACATTGACCCCAAGATCTCTCTGCTCCTCCACATTGCCAAGAACCCTACCGTTAACCCTGTATTCCACATTTCATTATGTGAAGGGCTCTGAGCTGAGCTCTGTGCCTAGTATCTCTTGTGCAGTCTGAGCTTCCTGACACAGTCTATTGATGCTTCTTCTGCTGCAGGCATGGATATTAGACTGATCCCCAATGGGAAACCCATTAGCACAGTGGTGCTAATGCAGAATAAGGTCATTAAGCGGCACGGTAGCACAGTGGCTAGCACTGTTGCTTCACAGCTCCAGGGTCCCAGGTTCGATTCCCGGCTTGGGTCACTGTCTGTGCGGAGTCTGCACGTTCTCCCTGTGTCTGCGTGGGTTTCCTCCGGGTGCTCCGGTTTCCTCCCATAGTGCAAAGATTGGCAGGTTAGGTGGATTGGCCATGATAAATTGCCCTTAGTGTCCAAAAAGGTTAAGTGGGGTTGCGGGGATAGGGTGGAGGTGTGGGCTTGGGTGGGGTGCTCTTTCCAAGGGCCGGTGCAGACTCGATGGGCCGAATGGCCTCTTCCTGCACTGTAAATTCTATGAAATGGAAGGCAGCTCACCATTACCTGCTCAAGGGCAGTTAAGATTGGGCAATAAATGCTGGCCTAGCCAGGGTTAGCCTCATTCCATGAATTGATAAAATGAAACCATGCCTCCTCCAACCTCTTTGTGTGCGTGTGCAAGTGTACAGCAACAGCAGTGAATTCCCAATTAATACTTATCACCTGAAGGCAATTAACACTCAATTGTTATACAATTGATATTTAGTGCTAAATTTTATTCAATTGAACAGGACCCTGTCCCAGAATGTGCCTCCCCAAGCAGTCACAGTGATACTGTAGGGAGTGTTATATTACTTGGAGTAATATAATTTGTTACTCATTTGTTTATGCCGAGATTTACTTAACTTTGATGATGCTGAATACTCAAAGTCATCCAGTGATAACAAATAATTTATTGAGTAACTAATCAATTAACTTGTGAGTTTGATTCTTCAATACTTTTACTAGTAGTTAAATTAACCAAGATAGAATTAGAATAATATGCTTTACACCCTGAGCTAACTATACACGTCTGTTCTCTTGCCACAACACACCTGAAAAGAGCAGGAAAACAGCTTGCGTTTATACTCCCTGTAAGTGTTGCCCTCCAGTGATCATCTGACTGTACTGACTACACATTAACCCTTCATGTATATACATATACAGAGATCACTACAGGGAGCTGCTGCCAACTCTTCAGACAGGACATCACCAGCAGAGCTGCTGAAAAAGTAGAATTCAGGGCAAATACTTGCAGGGGAGAAAATGTGCACGGCCATGATGAAAGAGCCGAGTAGTGGGATTAATGGGATAGCTCTTTCAAAAACCTTCAGTGCTCTCAGATTCTACGGTGGACACATAATAAGATAGTCAGTTTTGAAAATATAAATGCAAAGAGTCTCAATTGCACCGGATTCAACAGAGGATTATTTTGATACCAAGTTGACTTACATGACAACAATTTAAATATAGAACAGCCATCATAGCATACATTTTCTGGACATCTTGCCTGTCTTTTAACTATAGATGCACGAATGGCCAGTGCACAATTAGCGCATACAATGGATTTGGGTGAATGACTCATTGTTACTTCTTTATCTGCCTGTCTTCTAAAAAAGCTGATATCTAGAGTAATGAGAATCGTAACCCTGAGAATGCCTGCAGTGATCTGGAAGATCGGATTGTAGGGATTAAGGATTCAGTTCCCGCTGGTCAAAACTGGTTAATTTGTCATGGTAAAAATTAACTAACTTTTCCACCCAGTAATAATCGGGTAGTCTTTAAGGGAGGAACAAAGTCCAAGGTTTAGCATTTCACACGCGCCACATGCTTGCCCAGAAGATAAAACTAGCAAATTCTACACAAATCAGCCAGTATGGATCTGAGGATGTCACTCTGTGTCTACATAGCTTTCCTCCGGGTGCTCCAGTTTCCTCCCACAGTCAAAAGATGTGCAGGTTAGGTGGATTGGCCAGGCTAAATTGCCCCTAAGTGCCCAACATTTCAGGTGTGGTTACTGGGTTACGAGGATAGGATGGGGTCCTGACCCTAGGTAGGGTGCTCTTTCAGAAGGTTGGTGCAGACTCGATGGGCCGAATGGCCTCCTTCTGCACTGTAGGGGTTCTATCGTCACAAATTTATAACAATGGTGGTGAATGGGAGGTTTCCTTCCAAGTCACTCAAGATTCTGACTTGCATACATATATTAATGTGTACGTCCACAATTATGTGTAAACATATCACATTGTAATAATATCCTCCAACCAGCAGAAGTGCTAAAGTCTCTATTTTCCCACTGGGGAATACCCAGACAAGGAACGAAGGTCCACAGAGTAAAACACCGCCAAAATTGGAAAGAGAAAGAGAGACTGACATAATTGAGGATAATACGAATAAAAGATTGGATTTTGTTAGTCCACACATGGTAGAAGATACAAAAGGAGGTGGAAGTTATGTAGTTACAAGTAGACAATGGTGCAATGAGAATTAATTCCAACATAACAAGCATGCAGAGAGAAGGTAAATATGTTTGGAGCTTAGAGAGAAGAGAAATATTCAGAGGAGCACTGACTATAATATATATATGTAAATGTGACGACAAGAACAGGCCAGAGGCTTAAAATCCTGCAATGATTAACTCACCTCTTGACTCCCCAAAGCCTGTCCACAAGGCACATGTCAGGATAGTGATGGAATACTCTCCACTTGCCTGGGTGAGTATAGCTCTAACAACACTCAAGAAGCTTGACACCATCCAGGACAAAGTAGCCCGCTTGATTGCTCCTCCTTCCAGAAACATTCACTCCCTCCACCACTGACCATCTACAAGCTGCACTGCAGAAACTCACCAAGGTTCCTTAGACAGCACCTTCCAAACCCACAACCATTACCATCTAGAAGGACTAGAGCAGCAGATATCTGGGAACCCCACCACCTGGAGGTTCCCTTCCAGGTCATTCACCACCCTGGCTTGGAAATATATCACCGTCGCTGGGTCAAAATTCTGGAGCTGCCTCCCGGACACGGCAGGTGTACCTACACCTCAGGGACTGTAGCAGTTCAAGAAGGCAACTCACCACCACCATCTGAAGGACAACGTGGGATGAGCAATAAATGCAGAACAAGGGGGCAATTGGCTACTTCCTGTTTTTATGTTCTCTCACTCTTAAGATCACTCACCTTCCCTCTGAAGTTAACACCACTTGAAGTGGTGATGCGATTGCAAAATGAAATAAGAACATAAGAACATAAGAACTAGGAGCAGGAGTAGGCCATCTGGCCCCTCGAGCCTGCTCCGCCATTCAATTAGATCATGGCTGATCTTTTGTGGACTCAGCTCCACTTTCCGGCCCGAACACCATAACCCTTAATCCCTTTATTCTTCAAAAAACTATCTATCTTTACCTTAAAAACATGTAATGAAGGAGCCTCAACTGCTTCACTGGGCAAGGAATTCCATAGATTCACAACCCTTTGGGTGAAGAAGTTCCTCCTAAACTCAGTCCTAAATCTACTTCCCCTTATTTTGAAGCTATGTCCCCTAGTTCTGCTGTCACCCGCCAGTGGAAACAACCTGCCCGCATCTATCCTATCTATTCCCTTCATAATTTTAAATGTTTCTATAAGATCCCCCCTCATCCTTCTAAATTCCAACGAGTACAGTCCCAGTCTACTCAACCTCTCCTCATAATCCAACCCCTTCAGCTCTGGGATTAACCTAGTGAATCTCCTCTGCACACCCTCCAGCGCCAGTACGTCCTTTCTCAAGTAAGGAGAACAAAACTGAACACAATACTCCAGGTGTGGCCGCACTAACACCTTATACAATTGCAACATAACCTCCCTAGTCTTAACTCCATCCCTCTAGCAATGAAGGACAAAATTCCATTTGCCTTCTTAATCACCTGTTGCACTTGTAAACCAACCTTCTGTGACTCATGCACTAGCACACCCAAGTCTCTCTGAACAGCGGCATGCTTTAATATTTTATCGTTTAAATAATAATCCCGTTTGCTGTTATTCCTACCAAAATGGATAACCTCACATTTGTCAACATTGTATTCCATCTGCCAGACCCTAGCCCATTCACTTAACCTATCCAAATCCCTCTGCAGACTTCCAGTATCCTCTGCACTTTTCGCTTTACCACTCATCTTAGTGTCATCCGCAAACTTGGACACATTGCCCTTGGTCCCCCAACTCCAAATCATCTATGTAAATTGTGAACAATGTGGGCCCAACACGGATCCCTGAGGGACACCACTAGCTACTGATTGCCAACCAGAGAAACACCCATTTATCCCAACTCTTTGCTTTCTATTAATTAACCAATCCTCTATCCATGCTACTACTTTACCCTTAATGCCATGCATCTTTATCTTATGCAGCAACCTTTTGTGTGGCACCTTGTCAAAGGCGTTCTGGAAATCCAGATATACCACATCCATCGGCTCCCCGTTATCTACTGCACTGGTAATGTCCTCAAAAATTCCACTAAATTAGTTAGGCATGACCTGCCCTTTACGAACCCATGCTGCGTCTGCCCAATGGGACAATTTCTATCCAGATGCCTCGCAATTTCTTCCTTGATGATAGATTCCAGTATCTTCCCTACTACCGAAGTTAAGCTCACTGGCCTATAATTTCCTGCTTTCTGCCTACCTCCTTTTTTAAACAGTGGCGTCACGTTTGCTAATTTCCAATCCACCGGGACCACCCCAGAGTCTAGTGAATTTCGGTAAATTATCACTAGTGCATCTGCAATTTCCCTAGCCATCTCTTTTAGCACTCTGGGATGCATTCCATCAGGGCCAGGAGACTTGTCTACCTTTAGCCCCATTAGCTTGCCCATCACTCCCTCCTTAGTGATAACAATCCTCTCAAGGTCCTCACCTGTCATAGCCTCATTTCTATCAGTCGCTGGCATGTTATTTGTGTCTTCCACTGTGAAGACCGACCCAAAAAACCTGTTCAGTTCCTCAGCCATTTCCTCATTTCCCATTATTAAAACTCCCTTCTCATCCTCTAAAGGACCAATATTTACCTTAGCCACTCTTTTTTGTCTTATATATTTGTAAAAACTTTTACTGTCTGTTTTTATATTCTGAGCAAGTTTACTCTCATACTCTATCTTACTCTTCTTTATAGCTTTTTTAGTAGCTTTCTGTTGCCCCCTAAAGATTTCCCAGTCCTCTAATCTCCCAGCAATCTTTGCCACTTTATATGCTTTTTCCTTCAATTTGATACTCTCCCTTATTTCCTTAGATATCCACGGTCGATTTTCCCTCTTTCTACCGTCCTTCCTTTTTGTTGGTATAAACCTTTGCTGAGCACTGTGAAAAATCGCTTGGAAGGTTCTCCACTGTTCCTCAACTGTTCCACCATAAAGTCTTAGCTCCCAGTCTACCTTAGCTAGTTCTTCTCTCATCCCCTTGTAATCTCCTTTGTTTAAACACAAAACACTAAAATGGTTCCACCTTAACAAAATCAATAGTCTTCGCGCCAACAAATTTTCATATTCATGATTACAATCCTAATAAACTTCTAACTAGCTTGACAAAATTGTTCTGAGTGGATCGTCCTGAGATTATAACAATTTGGAATCTTTCTATCTGATTAATTGTTCAATCAGCAACCTAGCTTAAAGAGAGACAGTAAGTATCGGCCAGGAAACGAGTATCAGACACAATGGGGTAAAGTGCTTCTGCCTCTTGTTAAAGCTCAACAGCAGAATCAACATGCTGAGTAGGCAGAGCACTGGAAACTAGATCATTACCCGATGCTTGCATTGGATCCCGAGCCTCGTGAAGGGGAGACTTCAATAATCTTCAGCTGCTTCCTCTCGCAGGGAAAGTTGAGAGTGGAGGCTATGGGGGCATAACCCAGGGGCTGAATCAGAGAACAGCAGTCCCAGGATACTGCAAATGTGTCTGGCTTGTCAGCCGTTTGATGGGGCAGAACAAGGACTTGCATTCGCATAGCACCTTTCATGATCACTAGATGCCCCAAGCCGATTTCTAACCAATGAAGTGCTATTGAAGTGTATTCACTGTTGTAAATAATGTAGAAAACAGGGCATAGCAAGTTTCTACAAACAGCAATGAGATATTGGCCACATAATCTATTTTTCTGACAATGACTGAGGGATAAATATTGACCAGAGCAACCAGGGATAACTCCTTTAATCTTCCAGAAAATGGAGTCATGGGATCTTTTACCGCCACTTCACTTTGCAAAAATATACACTGTTTATAGAATATCTGAAATACCATTGCAGACATTTCAAAATGGTCATTACAGAAAGTGCAATGATATTCAGGTTTTTAACAGAGACCATGTTCTGCTCTGAGGTGCTTCGATACAATTATGATATATGTAATATGCACCGTATACATTCAAGGTGAATCATACAGTCCGGGGGGGGGGGGGGGGGGGGGGGAGTTCTATACAATGTCCAGCCGCATGGTGCACTGTGGCTGAAAGGTCTTAGACTGCGACCGTCCCCCATTGTGTCTATATGGTGGCTGCCCCAAGCTTAGTGAATCCCTCAACTTGTGGTCCTGGACATTGGAATGTGCCAGTCTGCAACACTCGGTCAGGAACAACTCTTTCCACTGGAAGATCAACAGGTTTCGGGCAGACCAAGAGCTGCTCTCACCGAGTTGATGATCCTTCAGCAGCAGTTGATGTTTTTCCCGATCTGCCTCCCAGAGAACAGCCTGGAGAGCAGACTGCGTCACAGAGCTGCTTGGGATGAACTTTTAAAAATAAATTTAGTGTACCCAATTATTTTTTTTCAATTGAAGGGCAGTTCAGCATGGCCAATCCACCTACCCTGCACATCTTTGGGTTGTGGGGTGAAACTCACGCAGACACGAGGAGAATGTGCAAACTCCACACGGACAATGACCTGGAGCCGGGATCGAACCCGGGGCCTTGGTGCCGTGAGGCAGCAGTGCTAACCACTGCGCCACTGTGCCGCCCTTTCCTCATCAACACAAACCACGTCATCTGTCTCCAGACCTTCTTCGCAAAAGCACACTCCACAAGGAGGTGGACAGGAGTCTCTCGCCCATCATAGTCACCTCGAGAGGAACGTGCGGAGGGGGTGAGACCCTGGGCATGTAGGAAGGATCTGACAGGGAAGGATTTCCTCACCACCAGCTAAGCTGCATCGTGGCGCTTGTTTGAAAGTTTAGGCGATGAGGCATTTTGTGAAAAGACTGTGACAGTCTGCTCAGACAATCATCCCACGGGATCTGCCCCCACCTTTTCCTGCAAGGCCTCTAGCATGTTCCGTGCAGCCCCACTGGCTGATGGACATCTGGTCAAAGTAGAGGGAACAGACAGGGCCCCAGTTCAATATCTCGGCTGACAGGCAGAACGCCTGACAGAGCAGCACTCCCTGGTGGGTCAGTCTAAACTTTGTACTTTATAAAGTTACATACATTTTAGCAACAGGGGCATCATTGTGGACAAGTTTCAAAACTGGCAAATGAGTCTTTCTCACACCCAGTTCCTCAAATGGAAATCATCCCATTGTTGTCCCACAGTGAGGCTCTCCATTCTGCCTAATTGTTTGCTGTTCTGCCATTTGCCACTATGTGGCTCCCAAACACAAGGCGAAAGGAGGCCGTCAGTTTGATAGAATGTCCCAGGCAGCGAGACTCTCCCCCCGACTTTGGCCTTGGGTCTGGGAGAACTTGTCCCGAAGCCAAAGTGAAAAAACTGAAGCAATCTGAAACGTCCCATTTAAGTTGCATTAAAGGACGGGTTAAAGAGCACATCCATGTCCCTGGGAAGGGAGTGAGGGAATGGAGCTGGTTGCAGTGGGAATGCTGTCCCGATTCTCGGGACATGGAGTCCTCTCGTTCAGCCATTGCTCCGTTAAGTTGGGCTTTGCTGCGGCTCCTTTACAGGGAGGGGATTGGGGCGCCCAGAGAGAGCGGGGGACAGGTTCACCAACTCGAGGGAAAGGAAATGTTTGTTGGCTGATTAAATGGGGGGATGCAGTGACCACAGAAATTTGGATAGGTGCTTGAATAATATCCCAGCTCAGTAATTGTATGTGAGTGCTTGACTGTGTTTGTGTACATGTGTGTCTGTGACTCTACCTTTGTGTGTGTGTTGGGGGGGGGGGGGGGGGGTGCGTCTACATGTATCTGTGTCTGTCTGTGGGAGTGTGGCTGTGAGTCTGTCTTTATGTGTGTGTGTATCTGTGAGAGTGCGAGTTTATCTGTGTGTCTGTCTGTGGGAGTGTGTGTGTGTGTCTTTGGGAGTGTGGCTGAGTCTGTGGGAGTGTGTGTCTGTGGGAGTGTGGCTGTGTGTCTGTGGGAGTCTGTCTGTGGGTGTGTGTGTGGGAGTGTGTGTGTGTCTGGGAGTGTGTGTGTCTGGGGTGTGTGTGTCTTTGGGAGTGTGGCTGTGAGTCTATGGGAGTGTGTCTGGGAGTGTGTGTGTGTGTCTGTGGGAGTGTGGCTGTGTGTCTGTGGGAGTCTGTCTGTGGGAGTGTGTGTGTGTCTGTGGGAGTGTGTGTGTGTGTGGGAATGTGTGTGTCTGTGGGAGTCTGTGTGTGTGTCTGTGGGAGTCTGTGGGAGTGTGTGTCTGTGGGAGTGTGTGTGTGTCTGTGGGAGTCTGTCTGTGGGAGTGTGTGTCTGTGGGAGTGTGGCTGTGTGTCTGTGGGAGTGTGTGTGTGTGTCTGTGGGAGTGTGTGTGTGTCTGTGGGAGTGTGTGTGGGAGTGTGTGTGTGTCTGTGGGAGTGTGTGTCTGTGGGAGTGTGTGTCTGTGGGAGTGTGTGTCTGTGGGAGTGTGTGTGTGTGTCTGGGAGTCTGTGTGTGTGTCTGGGAGTCTGTGTGTGTGTCTGTGGGAGTGTGGCTGTGAGTCTGTGGGAGTCTGTGTGTGTGTCTGTGGGAGTGTGTGTGTCTGTGGGGGTGTGTGGTGTGTGTCTGTGGGAGTGTGTGTGTGTGTCTGTGGGAGTCTGTCTGTGGGAGTGTGTGTGTGGTCTGTGGGAGTGTGTGAGTCTGT